>NW_016690366.1:1411089-1457100 GCF_001604755.1 Lepidothrix coronata
TAATCTGATGCCAAAATGTTCAGAAATGTTCAGAGAGCTGCCAGCCCCTCACTGAAATTCACCCATAGATTTTATTCAAGACTTAATTCAGTGAATTACTTGCAGAAAACCTTTGAAATACTTTTTTTTTTTTTTTTTTTTTAATTCAAGGCAGCATTGGATGAGCCAAAAGTCAACTCTGCAGGGCTCCTTATCTGCCACTGCATGAGCTATTATTTACTGTTATTCCAGGGTGAAACTTTAAAAGGATTTGAATGGAGTTAAATGTCCAATTCCCATTCAGTTATGTCCTTAATCACATTCTGGGTTTTTTAGATAAAGGAAACTGTGTTTCCTTTTTGTTCTGCTTATTGACTTCATTGGAAATACTTGGGTCCTTAAGTGGTAGGATCTAACTGCATAATCTCTTCTCAAACTAATTTTGTCAAATTTTCGTCCATATATACATCTTGGTTTAGTAGGTGGAGATGTTGATGTGTTTTTAAAAGGGAATCAATTCTCCTGTGATTTAAAGCTGGACGTCACAAATAAAGGATAACTTCTTGTGTTGCCATGTGTCATCTGTAGCTGAATATAAATGTGGAAGGCATCCACAGGAAACTTTCTGTGGATGGGAGGAGTTACCAGTGTCCCATCTGGGGGCTGGTAGTTGCTCTGACATCCTTTGACAGGAGAGTGCTGAGGTGGCATCGCTGGAAACCACGGCTGTTCCTAGGGGAACATCCCTTCCTCCCTGTCCACAGCCTGCAATCAGAAGAAACTATCACTCTGGGTTCTGAGAACACCCAGCCCCACATCTGTGCTGGCTGCCCAGGTGTTCCCCATTGGTGTTTTTTTGGTATATTTTGGATATCTGTACGGAATGATGACACAATGTGTGAACTGTTACTTAGCTGAGAGCTCACATACCTCTTCTCCTACAGTCTGTCCTTATGTTGGTAAGATATATGTTATTTTTATATTATATGTTATTTTGTCCAGGCTCTGTACCCTGAGGTGGATCATGCTGAGTTAAAATCTTGGTCCTAAAATACTAGACAGTGGGGAGAGCTGACCTGTGACTGTCCTAGGAATGTGTTTGTGTATCCCTTTTAAATCCTCTCCATCTTCTTAAAACAATCCCAGCTAACCTTAAAGAAATGCAAAGTATCCCTGTTGCACCTACAGAGCTGAGCTCCCAGTGTGGGGACATGGATTCTGCCTCTCCAGGTTTTCTTTTGCAATGAGCAGTTGGGTTTTCTCCTTGAAAGGCCATGCTCATAGGTTGCTGTTCCAAACTAGAACTATTCCCAGAAAAATGTTAACATTTGGCAGAGATTTAACTTGATTTATAGGCTGCACCTGCTCTACCATGCATTCCCAATGGGATTCTAACAATATCCTGGGAAATTCAAGAGCAACACAGAGCTGTTGGGTATATTCTCCTGCTTTCCAGCTTTGTTATTAGGGTGGATTTTTAATTTTTTATGGGAACTGGGGTGTTGGAGAGTGTTTGGGTCATAGAAAAGCGAAAGGTTTGTGGGAAACAGGAATATGGACTATTCCAAGGTATTTTGATTAATTCTCAGCACTGGTTAACTGAAGAAAAAACATGATTATTTCTCTTTATTCATTTAGTGTTTTAAGGCAAAAACATAAAAGGAATCATTTCAGAAAATGGTTATTTTTGAAATTTAAAACTGACTGTTTCTTGAATATTCACTTCAGAGTCCACAGGATATAAAGGTAAAATTTGCAAAAGATGGTAAAGAAAAAGGGATACTTGCCCTGTGTGTGACTGAGCTCGTGCAAACTAGTGTACTACTTTTGAAGTGCAGTGGTACTTAGAAATATGGTAGCCCTAAATCTTAAACTCAGTTTTGCATTAAGACTAACAACTTTAAAGCATTAGTTACTCCAAGGGTTGAATTAACTGTACAATGTAGGAAGAATACGCTTAATTAACAGATATAATGCAATTCTTTTTCAAACTAAATTGTTTTTCTCTATCCTTTTAGGGTATAAAGCCAGCGAGCTTCGAGAAAGTTACTGATCCTGAAATTAAAGAGATAATTGGGGAGTGCATCTGCAAAAATAAGGAAGAAAGGTTTGTTTCAAGTAATCAAGTTTTGTATTAAGTAATGTGTGTGCAGGGATTTCAGAACTGTCTGCGGAGTTTTGTTCTTTGTGGATTTTCTCTGGGGCAGGAGAAAGCACAGAATGGGAATGGAAATATGAATGATTTCCTGCTTCCCTGGCACACAATGTCAGGACAAGTGCTATGGTGTCTCTCAGCCTCTCAGCTCCAAAGGGTAAGGTCAGGAGGCATTGCTGTGGGCCTGAGCCTGGGTGTTCCAGTAGCAATTTCTGGCTCTGCAGTCCATAACATTTCCCTTGGAAGGTTCTACCTGGAGCACCAAGTGTGGTGAAGGTCGATGTAGGTTCATCACAAGCTGTTGTAGCAGATCCCGTTGGCCTCAGTGGCCTCTGGATATGGAGACATGTTGTGCATTGTTTCAAGCTTCAGGTTTAAAACCTGATCTTTCGCTGGTCTCTGCCAGTTTCTCTAGTGCTCAGTGCTTCCTGTCTTTCCTAAATACACTTTTTAGGGACCTCAACTGACTCCCTAGAGGGAACCTCTTCTTTAGTGCTCCTTAGGCTCAGGTACTCAAGAAAAGTTGAGCAAAGCTATAGTCTGCATTTCTGTATGTGTATTTCTTGTGGTGTATGAATGTTTTTAAAGCTCTGAGAAATGGAAATGTCATTTTTTCACTTTCTTTTCATTTTCAGTAACATGGGAAATCCCATGTCTTTTCAAAAGGAACACAAATTCATTATGGGTGAACACCAAACATACTGTAAACGTTTCCACTTTTAACAGCAATTTCTTGTCACAAACCTTTCTGAAATTGCTTGACTTGCAGTATTTGAATCTTCTTTATATCCTTTGCAGATATGAAATTAAAGATTTATTAAGCCATGCCTTTTTTGCTGAAGATACTGGGGTAAGAGTGGAACTTGCAGAAGAAGACCATGGTAGGAAATCCTCTATTGCCTTAAGACTCTGGGTAGAAGATCCTAAGAAACTGAAAGGAAAACCCAAAGATAATGGAGCCATTGAGTTTACTTTTGATCTGGAGAAGGAAACTCCTGATGATGTTGCACAAGAAATGGTAAAATAAACTTCTCCTGACAAAAATGTGTATATATAAAGTAGTGCATAAGTCTCAAAAGACAGCAGGAACAAGTCTGGTTCAACTCCACTTGAACCATTCCAGGTGTCCAGTTTAGGCACTTCGCATTGATTTTGGAGTGAATGCTGCAAGAAAGGGGTAAACGGGGAAGAACTAATAACTGAAACATATTGTTTGCCTTGTATGAAAGCAGAGGCCTGAAATAACATTTCAAATAGCTTAGGGACCATAAAGGTCTGGTCCATTTTTATGTTTTGCAAACTCTTTTGCCAGTTTCTGTAGGCTGTTGAATGTCTTCGGATGTGTTTGGAATCTGTTTAGTTCCAGGCAGCAGCTTGAAACAAATTAGAAGAGCTCAGAAGTTCAGTCACAAAACTTTCTGCACTGAATTCTCCAAAACTCCTTTTCCCATCTTTTCTATGGTGTTCCTTAGGAGGAATGTAGATGAGGAAGGTCTGTGGTCAGCCGCTCTACCGCCAAACATTGATAGGAAACTAGATTCACCCAGTTAGGAATAAGCTTTGGATTTTTTAACAGATAAGTTTAACTTGGTGAGTTTCTGTGTCTTCGTAACTTGTGGAGTTTTGTTAGAGAATCTGTGTTCCAATTTCACTACGTTGTTCTTGAACTCATATTTCAGTGGTGCCTTTACTGCACCGTTCTAGCGTCGTGGAGGCTCAGAGTCAGTTAGCTCTGAGCCGAGGTCTGAACTTTCCTGTGCTTGCAGAAATGCTATTATAATCTAAATCCCAAGGGTTCCCATTTAACAGTGTTGTCATCACCACTCCTGTCCTGCTCAGGAGGCACTCTTTTTGGTAATGCTGCCTTGCTCTGCTGGGAATCGTCACCTTCTGCTCCAAATTTAGTGGGAGGAATTCAGGCTCCTTTGTCTTCTTGTCATTAGTTTGCAGTAGGTCCAGTATTTTTCCAGCAGTGTATTGTTACAGAACTATTTAGTTTAAAAGTGGCTCTGGTACAGTTACCTACTGTTATATTTTGCATTTAAATATTGGTGGAAATATCTGGCATTTTGAAGTTCTGTAAGTTGCTTGGTCCACAGCTGTGATGTTTTGTTTTGAAGAGGAAATGATTCTAGTAAAAAGTATATTTACAGGGATCATGCCCAAACTACAGTGACACTATACCCTTTCCCAAATAATTTTAAAACCTGTGTTCTGCATTAATAGTTACCTAAGTGAGTGTCCTGAAATGCTTTCAAACTTGAGGCTGTTGCAGGGGCAGAAAAGAGGGACATTTATTCCTAAATGTCTTTTTCTAGTCCGTATCAGTTGTGGAACACCAAAGCCATGTGCTTTCATCAGTTTATTGTTTTATGTGCTGTGGAAGAGAAGAATGCAGGAGACCTCCTGAGTACAGGCAATTATTTATCATTACTGATGTGGTTTTGGTAGTTGGGCGATCCCACCTGTCCAAAGGATGTGGCTAAAAGGAACTTGAAATGTTCTGGTGGGTTTGGAGCCTGAAGTCAGCTCTCCTAATTGGTGGGGACTGTAAAGTGGCACATCTTCATTAAAATGAACCTGTGTTTTAGGCTACTTTACCCCCATTAGTTTTAAACAGTGAAAATTTAAGCTGTGAAAATGCCTCATGTTTGGACAAGAGCAAAGCAGGAAAGCCTCTAGATCTCCCCCATGGATACAAGTGCTTCCAAATCCATTGAATATGTATGTTAAGAATGTAGGGAGGGCAGACAAAGCTCTGGTAGGTTATTATTAAGTGAAAATTCATACCCTGTGCTGGAGGAGATTATGCGAACAAGTAGCACAAAGATGAATTTCCATTTCATCTGTCGAGCGGTTGAGTTCTGAGAAGCCTCGTCCCCTTTTCCATCAAATGGGAACAGTCTGCATCGAACTCACTGATGGGCTTTTTGTTTATAAAAGTCAATCAATACTGACTGACTTCACTATTTAAGAGAAGTTAATTTGAGACATAATTCTGTTAACATCTTGTCCCTCAGAGATTGCTGTGCTGCCGGGCAGAGTAATTTGGGAAACTGTGTGTGCTGGAAAGGTTAAGGCAATAAATTCAGATTTAGGGGTAGTTTGATTCACTCCAGTTGCGTTGTTCAAAGATTCTTTTTCCTGTTTTGACTATTCTTTTAGTGTTAACAAGAAAAAAAGAGGGGAACCCATCTGCCATTAAACTTGCTCTCCACAATGGATGTTAAGTGGTGAATAAATTGAGCCAATACCTATTCATATCTTAGAAATTGCATACTGGGTTTTTTAATGCATTTGGGATAGAAGTTTTATTAAAAAAAGACCCCATCAAGCTCTCGAGTTCCTGTTCTCGTGAGAAATAAATTTATTTAAATTCATATTGTTTCAAACTGATGTTTTCTCTGTTAGGAAGAGATTTCAGTGGCACAGGTGTGTGACACGTGTGTGCACGTCCATGCACGCGTGACCTTGCTAAGTCTGTGCCTCCTCTGTAGATTGACTCGGGATTTTTCCATGAAAACGATCTCAAGATAGTTGCCAAGTCCATACGGGACAGAGTAGCACTGATCCTGTGGAGGAGAGAGCGGATCTGGCCGAGGATGCAGTCAGAGGAGCGGCGGGACTCGGAGTGCCTGGAGAAGCTGAAGGCGCCGCAGGCGCAGCAGGTGCAGGTCACGTACCTGTCCCACACGGGGCACCACATCCTGTCGGAGCCGGAGGAGCCGGAGGCGGACCAGCACCCCTTCCAGCAGAACCTGCCCACCAGCGTCACCTCCGTCGCGTGTAAGTCTCGTGGTTTGTGGGCACACGGTGACGAATCTCCAGGGGAAAAAGCCACAGTGATCCCAGCTCGGGGGAGAGAGGAACTGGTGTGTGTGGGTTTGAACAGTAGCTCAAAAAACGCAAGAGTCCCGGACAGACACATCACAATTTTGAAAGAGGCTCCCCAGGGCAGTGGGCACAGCCTCAAGGCTGCCAGAGCTCAAGGAGTGTTTGGATGATCCTCTCAGGCATGTGGTGTGGCTCTCAGAGATAGGAGGCTCTCAGGGCCAGGAGCTGGACTGGATGATCCTTGTGGGTCCTTTCCAACTCAACATATTCTGTTAAAGTTTCAAGAAAACTATATAATACAGATATCTCTATATACATTCCTTCAATAGCAATAAATGCCAAAACCATAACATATTTGTAAATGGAAGGGCAAGGAAACCTGCTGGTTAAAACAAAAGCTACATGTTTTCTGTGCTAGGTGGTGGGATCAAGTTCGTGCAAAACACGATTTCAGAGCCTGCAGAAGTCGAATTGGCACCAAACTGATTGCTGATCCTTGTGGGTTCCTTCCAACTTGGGATTCTGTGAATGTGTATGATTCAAACTGGTCAGAGCAACTGGTGGCTCTTTCAAATGATGTTGACCTTGTGAGATGTTCATTGCAAACCAGACCTTACTGAAACCAAGGCACAGCAGGCTCTTGTGTTTTCAAGTGACTCCTAATGTCTTGCAGTTTTTTGTGATGCTGTGCAAAGGTCTGTGGTAGGAAGAAAAATCCATCTCTGGATGTTACGTGATGTAATTTAAGATTTCCCTGTTTTATGAGAAATGCCAGCTGTGTTTTGGTCAGGGGTCTTGGGAGCACCAGAGCTGTGGGCTGACATTGTAATTGCTGTTGGGTCTTTGGATCATGGTCAGAGGTTAACTCTGTTCCCCCATGCTCTCTTTTGCCCTGAGCTCATGGCCCTGAAGCCAGGACCTGTTTGTGCTCCCCCGTGGCAGATCAGAGTAGGGGGTCACTGATCTGCCAGCCCTTGACATGCAGCTGGGGCTGATCCCGGGGGTATTTCAAGGACGCCTCCTGGTTTAATTCCAAGGACTGATTTTGGTCTATCTCTGGCTAGGAAACTCCCTGGTTTGGCTTGCAGAGCTTGTTGTTTCTTCGTTTGGATTCTGAGTGTCAGATTTACCCCCAGCAAACAGCACAGCACAAGGAAGGGGGAGTGCTTTTATTTTCCTAAAGTAACTGCCCTGACTCTGGCCGCTAAAATTAACCTTTGTTACTGACTCGAGCTCTGGTACTGAAATCTAAATCTGTTTGTACTTTTAACCATCTTGAAGGAAACATTGCCAGATATTTTTGCACCATCCCTGGAAGTGTCCAAGGCCAGGTTGGACGGGGTTTGGAGCACCCTGGTCTAGTGGAAGGTGTCCCTGCCCATGGCAGGAGGTGGAACAAGATGAGCTTTAAAGTCCCTTCCAGCCCAAACCATTCTGTGATTCTGTGATTTTTTGCTTGGAAGATTTGAAATTTTATGAAAGTTCTTTTCCTTTTTCCTAGCCAATTTTTCTGATAAAATCCGATATGCATATTTTCCTACAAAACAATTATCATAATGTTTCTGTTTTACTGTTCTGGGCTTGTATTTAAGCACATTTGAGTTAAAGATGCATTAGCTTTAGCAAAGACACAGCTGCTGCTTTAATTCAGGTGTTGTATAAAGGGCTACACAGAGGTCTGCTTTGAATTCTGAAATATCCACGCATGCCTCTACAGGGAAAATGTCTTTACAAGATATTTAGCCACATTTGCATAACACTCACAATATTGCTGTATTCACAAAGCTTTTTATTTGAATCTAAATTGAGCTCATTTCATTTTTTTGGATCATATATTTATTTCATGCTAATTCCTTTGAGGAACACTGCAATTATGACTCTTTTTGTTTCCAGTGGTGCAACAAGGCAATTTGTGCTTCCCATGATTCTGCTGGACATGAGTTGGCAGAATTTTATACTAAATATAACCCCCCCAATTTATTTCCTATTCCTCCTCAACTTTTAACCAACACTTGGTATGATTTGACAATTTGCTATCAGAGTATTTGAACATTTTCTTAGCATAAGACCTCTGTAAATTAGAGTGCCACCTGTTCATGTAATCTGAGGTCAAATGTAAAAATGGAAACTAATAACTTAATGTGTGTTGTTCTATAAAATCCTGAGGCTGACTCATAGCTTTTACCTTAGCACTTGACTGTCATACTTTTTTTTTTCCCCTTTGAGGTCCTGAATAATTGTTTGTAATAAAAGGCAAGTGTTTATGCAGCAGAATTCCCATCGTGAGAAAGGGCTGCGTTGGCTCTTCAGAAATGAACTGAATAAATAGAGAGGGGAGTTTAATTTTGGAAAAAAACCCAAACAGTTGGGAGAATAGTTTGTAAGTACTGAAGAGAAATGTCATCTCTGGTGCTATTAAAAATAATTTTTTATTTAAAGCCAAATAAGTAAAACCTCATTTAGAATATGGAAAAAAGAGACGATGGAAAGTGTTGGAAAAAGAAATGGTGTTTAAGCTTAGCTGTAACTTAAGCCATTTTTTTAAACTGCATTGCAGTTTTCTTTCATTTTTTAATTTTTAATCTCTTAGAAGCTGTTTGTCCTTTGTATACATCCAGCTGCAGTCTGATTATCCCATTTCCTTTCTCAAGTGAAGAAAGCAGTAGCTTATGCTCAAGAAGAACTGGGAACCTGTACTTTACAGGCTTTAAAAGTCGTGAAGAAACATTTTTAAATCAGTAATACCAATATTTCCCCTGGACAAAGGACCTGGTGCTCTCCCAGTGCCCGTAGCTGTGCAATTCCACAGGTTCACTGGGCAAATGCTCCATGAGAAACTCCCACAGAGTGTGGTCTTAACTCACTGAAACCTGTATATGGTTTTGTGTCTGACCTTCAGCTTGAGGTGCTGCTCTACACGCAAGCAGGACATGACTTGCTGGACTAATAAGTCATACAGCATAAAGAATTTTGTGATTTTCAGTGTTGCTAGTAAAAAAAGGTGTTAAAGTCAGTCCATCCCTGGGAGATGGAACTCTAAAAAAGCCCATGATCTGCTCTGAACATGATAATTGGGATTACCTCTCCTTTCATCCTACAGAATCTATAGACGTCTGCAATTCTTAATGTCAACCTTATGCCCTTTAAAGGAAATATTAATGTGCCTAAAATATCACTGTGCACAGAAATCCATGGGGATGCCTTTTGGCTTAAGAGAAGCAGTATGTGCCTTTTGCAGAAAATAACATTTGTGTTGTATAATTTATTTATATAACAAAAGGGCCACACTAATTGCATAAACCACGGTGACCTTGCTCTAAAGTCGTCACTCGAACGTTTGGAGTTGTTGGGCTTTTAATAAAAATTAACTGTTCTTTCAGCTGACAGCACGTTTGACAGCGGCCAGGGCTCCACTGTTTATTCTGACTCCCAGAGCAGCCAGCAAAGTGTCATCTACTCGTCCCTGCCCGACGCAGTGCCCCCGGCCATCCAGCGGGTGTACAGCCCCCCCCTGAGCGAGAGCCAGCCCGTGCCCCACAGCCTGCCCCAGCTCGGGCACTACCAGCAGCCCTCAGCAGTAAGTCTAAAGCTTTTCTTTTCAGATCATTTTGTATCCTGGGTCATATTCAGTATTACCATTTATATTCTTGTTTCTGGAGGGTGCGGGTTCCGGGACTCTCTTTATGTGTTCCTCGCTCGTCTCTGTGGGTGGTGACCTGCTCAGTGATACATTTCTGGTGGATGTGAAATGGGTGATGGTGCCTGAGTCGTGGTATTTGCCATCCTGCTTCACTGGCAGCTGTCATGCTTTCAGTAAAAAGTTCCTTATCAATCTGTTGATGCTGAAATCTGTTAGTGGCTTTGCCACAAAGCACAAGAAGGACATGGGCCTGTTGGAGCAGTTCCAGAGGAGGCCATGAAGATGCTCCAAGGGCTGGTGCCCCTCTGCTCTGGAGACAGGCTGGGAGGACTGGAGGTGTTCAGCCTGGAGGAGAGAAGGCTTTAGGGAAGCCCTAGAGCCCCTTCTGGTGCCTAAAGGGGCTCCAAGAGAGCTGTGGAGGGACTTTGGACAAGGGCCTGGAATGACAGGACAAGGGAAAATGGCTTTAAACTGCCAGAGGGCAGGGTTAGATGGGATATTGGGAAGAAATTCTTCTCTGTGAGGGTGGTGAGGCCCTGGCACAGGTTGCCCAGAGAAGCTGTGGCTGCCCCATCCCTGCAAGTGTCCAAGGCCAGGTTGGACAGGGCTTGGAGCAACCTGGGCTAGTGGAAGGTGTCTCTGCCCATGGCAGGGGGTGGGATGAGGTTGTTTGTTAGGTCCCTTCCAAACCAAACACTCCGGTGATTCCATGATTCTGTGTTTATTTTTAATCTGCTGCACGTGGTTGCAAACTGTTTTGTTTTGCTCACTGTTGGTGTAGTCCCGTGTTTCTGCTCCAAGAGCCCCCTGGCTCTGGTGTTCCTTCCAGCTCTGACAAGGGTTACAGGGTCATCCAGTCCCTGCCTTTGGGGCTCTTGGTGTGGGTTTGACCTCATGTGGAGTCAGCGATGTATGTCCCTTACTGGGGCTCCAACACCAGGCACTGGCAGCCCTGTCAGATGTTCCCACTTGCTCCCATTATGACCTTGGCCAAAAGTGCTTCATGGAGTTGCTGGTGCAAGGACA
Source organism: Lepidothrix coronata (assembly GCF_001604755.1). Lineage (NCBI taxonomy): Eukaryota > Metazoa > Chordata > Aves > Passeriformes > Pipridae > Lepidothrix > Lepidothrix coronata. Next base: position 1,421,724 of record NW_016690366.1, read on the forward strand.
AACATACGCAAGTGAACAGAGATCTCTGAGTGCTTCCAGTGAGAGGCTCCCGGCGAGCGCGTTGTGTCCCTGGGGAGCTGTGGAGGACTGTGTCCCAATCCAGCCTCTGTGCCCCTCACGTGTGACAGGCCACCCTTACACTGCGTCTTGCTGCCACAGTGACCCCGTCATGGCTGTGATTCCCAGCGCCACGTCCCTTCCCCTGGAACCCGGAGAGGAAGACGCGGATCTGCGGGGGAGAGGAGAGGAAGCGGGCACATGGCCTCCAGTGGCACTGGGGTCCTGCAGGCTCTACAGAGCTCATGTGTCCTCACCACTCTCCTCAGCCATGCCCAGACCACTCATTTTGGACTGGCCAAGACCAGAACACGTCAGAAGCCTCAATGCCTGCTGGAAGTTCTCACTCCCCAGTTAACTGACTCCCAGAAAATGCTGTGTTCTAGCCCCTTCCCCAGAGCAGGGGGCCCTGTGGCAGGTGTTCAGACCTGCTCTGTTATGGGAATGTTTACAAGTCAGAATTGGCCAAAGGACCAGTTCTTCCCCCATGAGACCTGCAGGGGTTGCAGAAAACATTCTGCCTTCTGAATCCTCTGATGACCAGGAAGCAAGGAGCACTGGCACCGGCTGCCCAGGGAGGTGGTGGAGTCTCCTTCCCTGGAGATACTCAAAGCCTGTCTGAGTAGAATCCTGAGTAACATGCTCATGGGAAACCTGCTTGAGCGGGGAGATTGGACTGGATGACCTCAGTGGTCCCTACCAACCTGAACCATCCTGTGACTCCTCTGTGAGAAGCCTCCACGGTCCCATCCCAGCTAGCAGTGCATGCTGGGGACTGGAGCATCCCAAGCAGTAAAAATGACAGTGATGACGTGGTACTTCATTTTTTTTGTTGGTTGCATCCTCCTGGTCTTAAGAGCAATGCCTTAAAGATCACGGGAGCAAAAAAATAGACTCCCCAGGCAATTATTAGTAGAGATAAGATGTAGAACTGGTTCTTTAATGAAGGCCTTCAACCACCAGGAGTACAGAGACGTTTGTCCCATGTGTCCAGGGGTTCCACAGTTTATGGTGTTGTCCATCCAATCCCAGATCTCTCCGCCCCCCAGATCCTTCCCAGTTCTGCCCCCAGCATATCCCTCTGGAACTTGAGTCAGGGGTCCCTCAGGACCCCTTCTTCCTCATCTTCCTCTTCATCACAGTACGTACAGTCTCTTGGAGCTTCTCCAAGGTTAAGGATTTGAAGGTTGCTTTGACTATGGTGTATCTTCTTGTAGATGCCTGGGGTGCAACATTCTTAAACAGAATGAAGGCCTGCCTTGAGAGAAGTCTAAACAAACTAAAGGAATTTAGAAAGTTTGATATGAAATGGGGTAAAAGGGTTGAGTATGTGTAAACTACTGTGCTAAAGGGTGACAAATTATACAGGTACATTAAAACCTACATTCATTACACAACTACTTCTAAAATCTACAAAAAGCTAAAAATCTAAAAAATCCAGAGGCATCAAGAGAAGAAAAAATTAAATCCAGGAACAGTGTTTTTTTCCAGATTTACCCTACACACTTGGGAAGTGCCTCATTTCCCCTGATTTTACTGTATATTTTTCCAAAACGTTGCCAAAAAATTCCAAACTGTATTTTGGAAATGCATCAACTCTGTTCACTTGAAGGTAAAAAATTCATCCTTGGCATCTGTAGCCAGCTCCCTCTACTGTGGAAAGCACTTTTCCTATGGGCACACATCTCCTGGAATGGATGGGATGAATCCTTCCTCATTTCTTCTTCACTCAAAGCACCAAATGAACCCTTCTAAATGTAACACTCCAAAAGCACACCTTGAGCAGAATTTATTGTCAAGTCAAGCTGTGCAGCACATTCTGTCATTCTTTCTGTTGATAGGTTCTGGTAATTTTAACCTAAACTTGTTGACTGAGGGTTGAAAAGACAACATCTTTCATTCACAAGCAAAATATTGCTTCTAACTTTTTATTTTCTGGTGGGTCTGCCATGTTTTTTTCTTCCTGTGATAATTTAGGTTAAGAGTTCTGAGTCTGGTAAATCTCGAAAAACACAGGAAACAAAGTCTGATGAAAAACCTTCTGTTTTCCAATTAAAAAAAAAAAAGAAGAATTGCTGTAACTAGGTATTATTGACCAAGTTGACAAGCACATAACTGGAGCTGCAGTAGGGGTTTTTTAGGCCTATGAGCCTCAGTCTGACATAGTGTTTATGTGTAATTTATTTGTTTTGTTTGAGCTGAAGTTGTAGAGACCTGATGTTGTTAAAAACTGATCTGAATTTCTATTTTAATTTTTTTCCACTTCAACTATGGTTTTAATTTGTTTCTCATTTCTCCATTTATTTTCCTGGCATCCATTTCCAGTAAATTACCTGCTTTTTTGGAAGATGAAGATTATAAAATTAAAAAAAAACTTTGTGAAGATAAATTTGTAGATAAATTTGTAAAGATAAAACCGTTACCCGGTTGCTGTTGCTGGTCTGTTCCCACTCCCTGTGCTTCCACTGGTTTTACTGGTCTGCACTCTTGCTTCCAGAAAGAAATGCGGTGTGGTTTCATTGATTTATTTGGCATTTACTGACTTTTTTTCCACATTTTTAGATTTCCATCCCTTGCAGAGAAGTTTTCTCCCCTCTGTTTTGACCCGAGTACCGAGCGGACGAATTGTGCGCGGCCGTGTTCGTGCTGAGCGGTTGCAGAGCCCCTGAGGTGGCGGTGCCCTCCCTGATGCCGTGCTCTCTCTCCACAGCCTGTCCTCCCCGCGGTGCCGGCGGCACCCGCCGTGGTGCCCCAGCACTACCAGGAGCCGGCGATGCCGTTCCCGGTTGTCCAGCCCACCACGGTCGCCTCCCTCCCGCTGGGGCAGCCGCCGCCGCCAGTGCTGGCCGGCCAGCAGGTGAGAGTTGGGCTCTACCAAAAAGCCCTTGCCTCATCCCGCCCCTTCCCTGTGCTCTGCTCCAGCTCGTACAGGTTGCCCAGAGAAGCTGTGGCTGCCCCATCCCTGGAAGTGTCCAAGGCCAGGTTGGGCGGGGCTTGGAGCAAGCTGGGACAGTGGAACGAGATAAACTTTAAGGTCCCTTGCAACCCAAACCACTCCTGTGATTCTGTGATACCTGTAGCGAGTTTGAGCTGTTTGAAACTGTTAAAGTGCAACTTGAGAGATTTAGGAGTGGGACAATGGGTATTTGGCCTAACAGCCTTGAGGACAGTCGTGGAACACACATTGGCACGTCTTGGTTGAGTTTAAGTCTTCCATTGTGGCTTCGCAGCATCAGCCTGAAGCCTTGCATTGATATCAATGTGCTGTCTTGACCTGTAAAAATCCAACAGTTTGTTAATAATTTTGTTATTATTCAGCACCTCCTTTCTAAAAGGTTAGAAAGAGACCCCTTAGCCTGGTGCCACTTGTCTCTGAATCCTGAGTGGTGCTGCTCGATGAGATGTTAATACAGTTCAGTGCAGGCACCCAGCCAGGAGGTCCACCTTCAGCAGCAAAGCCTGTCTCTGAGTTGCCTCCAAACAGTAACTCTTGTGCATTTTCAGGGATCAAATCTCACTCCAAACCCTGCATTTCCTAAAGCTATTTCCAAAGCAGCTCTTCCCAGCAGTGGAGGGGTGCTCTCGTGAGGGATGCAGCCACAGTCTGGTATGATCTGGTAATTCATGGCTTATTTCGGTGATTATACAAAAAACTTGGCTTCCTTCAGTAGAAACTGTTGCTGGTGCTGGAGAGTGTCTATACTTTGTGACTGGCATGAATCATACCTCTCCAAACCTTTTGAATTATCAACATTTATCTCACTGGTTGCCGTTTAGGGTTTTTTTTAACATGCCCCGTTCTTCTCAAAGCATCAATAATGGAGATGTGTCGTTTGGTCTCCTTGAAAAACATACCTTTGTGCAAGGTTTTGTCACATAACAGTTTTTTTTCTAATGGGTAGAGATATTCTCATAGTTGTCTCAGACAAAAATTTTATACTCAGGCAGGTTTAGGACCTCACCATTTGCACAGGTCTTGCTGGTGGCCTCTGGAGCTTTATGCTGACAGTTCCAAATCTGTTGTTTATTTTCCCCCATGAGCAAATTCTGGTTTGGAATAGGATATTTGCCCAACTTAATTTCTTTATCGTGCCCTTTCCTCACAGCATTGCTGTCTCTTGGAATAGTTCTATCCCTGACAGCAGAAGGATTTAATTACTGATCTGTCTTTGCTTCCTAATCTTACCAGGAAGGCTAATAAAAAACTGGCTTTTTACAGTTTTTTTATTATTATTATTACAAAAATAGGTAAAATGGTCAAGTTTTTCTGCAGAACTTCCCAGAGTGCACCCATGTCTCAGAGACAGAGGTAGGTCCAGTGGTCCCGGAGTCCCCAGGTGTGTGGGGACTTTGGGAATGTCCATGCTGTGGGGGGTAGGGCAGGGCAGCAGAAGAGGTAATGGGGGTGAGAAATTCACCTGCCTGCAGAATGTTCTTGTATCATTATACACTGGTGGCTCAGACGTGGGATCAATGTTGCATCTTCTAATTGTTTTGGGTTTTTTTCCAATTTGAGTGTCTGTGGATTTATACTGTTAAAGTTACAAGGCAAAGTTACCTAATCCACCTGGATATTTTCCCCTCCCTGTGCCTCATCCTGTTCACAAGCACTTTAAGACACGAACTGAATTTGAAGTAGAGGTTTTAGGAAGCCTCTCTGTTCCCTGAATGCTGTTTTCCTGCTGTTAACGTGGTCTTTCCTCGAGTGGGAGGTGGCTGAGCCACCTGTGCCAGTGCCCCCTGTCCGTGGTGACCCGTGGGCAGCCGTCTGAGCTGCAGATTAACCCGGCTGGGTGTGAGAGCTGAGCTAGCTGTGGGAACTGGCAGGTTTGTTTGCTCCAGCCCAGTGGGTGTGCGGCTGCTCTGCTCTGGAGCTCGGGCTGGGTCTGGCAGGAGTTCCTCCGTGGGGTGAGTGGGCCCCCCCCCAATCCCTCAGGCACTCCCCAGGTGCCTCCACCTTGGCCAGTTCATCCCATCAGCAGTGCCAGGCCAGCTCCCACGCTACCATTCCCTTGGGTTTGGAACTGTAACTGGGTAGATGCCGCCTCTTTTCCCAAAACCTGGGGTGGCAGAAACTGCAGCACAGATCCATGTTGCTGGGTTTTGATGTCACATGGCAGAGTAATGCTCATGCATGACCACCTTATGCTGCAGGAGCCACACTGAGGCTGCAGGGAGTTCTTCAGTGCCACCTCCAGTGTGATGTGCTCACTCTGGCACTGTGTTGTCAGCCCTGGATATGTGACACCAAGCACCAAATTCTCTTTTGTTCCCCGATCCTGTATTGGGAACTTACCAGTCATGGCTGAAGTTTAGCTGTTTAAGGGTGGATGGCATCTTGCTTTGTCAATGCAGAGACAGGCTGAGAGAGCTGGGGGTGTTCAACCTGGAGAAGAGAAGGCTCCAGGAAGGCCTTTCCAGTGCCTAAAGGGGCTCCAAGAGAGCTGTACAAGGACTTGGGCAAGGGATGGAGAGACAGGACAAGAGGGAATGGCCTTAAGCTGAAGGAGGGTATGTTCAGCTAAGATATGAGAAAGAAATTCTTCCCTGTGAGGGTGGTGAGGCCCTCGCACAGGTTGCCCAGAGAAGCTGTGGCTGCCCCATCCCTGGAAGTGTCCAAGGCCAGGTTGGACAGGGCTTGGAACAACCTGGGCTAGTGGAAGGTGTCCCTGTCCATGGCAGGGGGTGCAATGAGATGATCTTTGAGGTCCCTTCTCATTGAAATGTTTCTGTGATTCTATAGTACATCTGCTACAGTTTTACTGCATTAATACCAAACTGGTTGAGGAGTCCTGCTATTAAAAAAGTGCTGAGCAACATATTCCTACACAGATTTGTGGTGGAAGTGGCAAAGATGAAGGATTCTAACACTTGGCTATCCCTTTTAAAGTTTACCTTCTGACCATGGGCACGGTGTGAGGTGCTGTGTGCTGCAGAGCCTGGTGGAGCCATCAGCCCTGTGGTCCCAAATAGGTCACCATGAGCCAGCCTGTGTCTCCAGTGCCATCTTTCTGGACCAGAAGGGGTTTTAAAGTCTTTCCAGAACTAATTAGAGGAACTGAAGGAGGAGATACTGTTAGCACACAAAATGTGGAAGTTTGTTTCTGTTATTTCCAGCTTTAATGCAACATTTTCTCACTATTCTGCTGCCCAAAGCCTGCTTTCCCTGGAAGAGTAAAACTGCTTTTTTCACTGCCACACTGTCACTACAGCACCTCAGAAATAACTGGGACCCAGCTTTTACTGTAATTATTGTGGTTTATTGTGTCTCAGATAAGAAGTGTTGTGGTTCCTGTGCCTGCTTCTTTAGGTAGCAGCTTCTGCACGCCAGGATGAGCTGGGTATTATCTGCATCTTGAAAGTTAGTGGGTGGGATTTCACAGTGCCAACTGGAACAATCTCTGGGATTTAAAGAGTCTGAGTCGTTACAAATAACCTCTCCAAGACAGTTAGAACTTGTCTTTTTAGGTAATGTGTCTTTTATTTAAATATGTTTTAAACACGGGCTGGTGTGCAGTGTTTGAATTAGGAGTGTCCATCTCTTCTGTAAGCTGTCCCTGCCGGGTGCCTGTCCTGAGGGGCTGGAACGGCTCCTGAGGGGCTGGAGCATGTCCAGAGAAGGACAACAGGGCTGGGGAAGGGTTTGGAGCACAAGTCTGATGAGGAGCAGCTGAGGGAGCTGGGAGTGGCTTATCCTGGAGAAAAGGCTCAGGCAGGACCTTTTTGCTCTTTCCAACTCCCTGACAGGAGGGGGAAGCCGGAGGGGGGGCAAGTTGGGCTCTACTCCCAGAGAACAAGTGACAGGACAAGGGGAAACTGCCTCAAGTTGCATCAGGGGAGGTTCAGGTTGGATATTAGGGAAATTTTCTTCATGGAAAAGGTGGTCAGGCATTGGAGGGGTCACTGGAAGTGGTGGGCTCACTGCCAGTGTCCAAAAAACATGTAGATGTGGCACATGGAGACATGGTTTAGTGGTGGACTTGGCAGTGCTGGGTTGGCAATTGGACTCGGGGATCTTCAAGGTCTTTTCCAACCTCGGTGGTTCTGTGATTCCGCAGTCCAACCGGCAGGTCTGTCCTGACAGTGAGCTGGACAGAGGCAGGCAGTGTGTTCCACCACCTGGTCCTTCTGTGGCCCACAAGCCAATAAGCCTTTTCCCCTGTTGTCTCCCGCAGCAGCAGCAGCCCATGTCCCAGGCGGCCCCCCTGCCGCAGGTCCTGGCCAGCCAGCCCGTGTGCCCGCTCCAGCCCGCGCCACACCTGCTGCCCCAGTTCCCGGCGCAGGGCTCGCCGGTGGCAGCCAGCAGTGCCCCCCTGAAGCCCCTGCAGATCTCCACTGTGCCGCAGCTCCCGCCCGTGGCCCCCTCCCAGGTAACGGCGTGTGAACACATCCATTTGGGGGAAAGCTCTCCAGCTAATAATTAACGTGATTTCCGGTTTCTCGTGTGGCTATTTTGACTGCATGCCAGTTTAATTAGGCCATGAGAACGTTTGCTTTTTCCCAGTTCCCGTGTATTCCTTGATTATTTATTATTTGTTTGGTGAATAAGAAATCTCTTGTACCCAACCCTGTGGCATCCAGTTAATGGCAGTTCCAAACTGGCAATAACTGCTTTTTGATGTTGTTTTGGTTTGGGTTTTTTGCACTGTTCCCTCTGGAACACTCTCTTCCCCATCCCAAGCTTGACAGCATGAGAAGTTGCCCTTTTATTTTCTGTTTTCTGACCTCCTGACTTCACCACTTTCCCCTACACCTGCCACCCCTGTCTCTTTCTCTGCCCCGGTTCTGGTCTCCAAAGCAGAGATGTACCCTTCCCTTGGCCTGGGAGGTGGTTGGTGCTGTCACTGTGTTTGCTGGTAACAACCACTGTGATGTGAAGCAGCTTGTGCCAAAGGGCAGGAGCAAGCTGGCACCATGATGCCAGGGTTTGTTTCATCACCAGGAGGTTTCAATTGTAAAAACCCTTTTTTCTGGGTTCTTCCACACTGCTTGGGTCGCAGCTCATTTAAAAACAAGGGTTTAAATAGTCTTACTGAATTTTGCATGAAAGAGTTTCATGTTATGTCTGGTTTAATTCCTTTTAACTTCTGTTAAAATAAAAGCAGCTTTTAATTAGGATGTTGCTTGAAGGCTTCAAGATGGTGTTAGAAGTAGTTTTAAGCTTCTAAGGTATAAAAATGCGTCCCCAAAATGTTTTGGTTTTTTTCTTTTTTTTTTTTGCTTTTACTAACGATTTAAGCATAAATCAGTTTTTATTACTGTTTGTAAACCTCAGGAAGTGAATGGAAGTGATTAACGAGCAGACATAATTATCCTCATGGCACAGGTGGTTTTTAGGGACTTGCGTGGCAAATGAAACTGTTTTGTACCATCAGTGGAAACACCGGCAATTTATGCGATATTGTATTTTTTTCAGATTCCTCAGTTTCCTGTCATTCCTGCAATTACTCCTCTGGCAGGCCTTGACAGCCTTCCTCCAAACCTCTCTGACATCCCTGCTGCAAACGTGCCCCCCATTCCTGCTCCTTCCCAGTACTTTGCTCCGGCCGTGATCCTGCCCAGCCTGCCCATGAACCCCACCCTGCCCATGGCCCCCAACTCCCCTGCCCTGCCCATGCAGGCCGTCAACCTGCCTCACACTACCGTGGCTTCCCTGGTCCTGCCCTGCCAAACCATAGTGCCAAACATGTCGGCTGCCACGATCCCGCTGCTCGCCGTGGCCCCGCCGGGAGTGCCAGCGCTGCCGCCGCACCCCGGGGTGCCCCCGCTGCCCCAGCAGCCAATGTTCCAGCCCACCTTCCAGCAGATCCTGCCGAGCGACGCGCCCTCTCCCCATCACGCGCAGAGCACCCAGGCCGTGTCCCAGCCGCAGCAGCCGCCTCCTCCTGCTCCTCCGGCGCTGCAGCCGAGCGTGATCCACCCTCCCGAGCCGGCTCTGGCCGCGCCGGGGGCTGCTCACCAGGTAACTGCCGGGCTGGGGCCACGCCGAGCAGCGCTGGGCCGTGGGGCGGTCTCTGGGCACGGGCATTCCCGGGGCTCTCTCCCTCACCAACGCTCAGTGGGGAGGCTTGTTCCTTGCTCTTGAGATGTTCTGTTGGCTTCTCGACCTCGGTCCTGGAGATGGTGGCTGGAGCTGTGAGGTCAGGGGGGAGCAGGTGGTGCCTTCACCCAGGGACAGGGGGGTGTCATGAGTGTAACCCAACAGGCTTTGGACAGCGAGAGGACGGAGCACTTTCTGAATTCCCTCTTCCTTCTCCATCTCAAATCTGAGGAGGTGTGAACTGTGGTTCTCCTGGGGCAGGAGGGCATGCTGAGCCTTGCTGGTGCCCATATCTTAGTCCATGTCAGATGCAGAGGATACACATGGGGGAGTTGGCAGGAGCAGAAGAATTGTTTTGATGCAGAACATCTTTAAAACAGCAAAGGGAAGTGTCCATCTGGTAACAGCTCCGGAAAACTGCGTGGAAGAGCACTGTCAGGCCTGCAGGGCAGGGATGGATTCGAACTGCAGACCCTTCCCTCCTTAAGAGAAATTAAACATAAATGGAGCTCAAATAGTTGCAGTATTTACAAGGAAACTGGCTCAGGACTTGTTGACAGAGTCTGTAAATACTTCTCTCACCACATCTGTGATACGACAACGTGAAACACAGTCTGACCCGAGCAGGAGAGGGCACTCAAATCTGTTAATTAATGGCATTTGGAAAATCTGTGTTCTGCCACATCCCTTCGCCATAACACGCTGATTAAAATTCATAACATCCCATCCCAACCTGCCATAGCCCGGCATCTTCAGAGCACTACATCATTTTTAAATCTCTCTCTTCGGCAGTATATTTGGTACAGAAATACTGTCTGTGAGAATTACAGTAGCATGGAGCCTGGGAATGTTACCCAGTATTCCCAGTGGCTTTGGAGGGGGTGGAATCAAGCCCATTAGGCACAGGGAGCATGGCAAACGCCAGAACTGGAGAGCTGATGTTCCCAAACCATCTTGACACAGTCATCACTTATCAAATATGTATGGAAGAGTTGCATATGGAAGAATTTAGAATAAAAAAATGGCTATTACAAAGTGCAGAGAAATATTTTAAAATACATTGTTCTGATGTGAAGCACTTTTAATGGACAGGTATTTCTGTACATAATGCAGTGCTGTTGTTGCAGTTGATGTTTAGCACGTCTGAGTTTTGTTTCGCCCAGGTAAATTAGACATTGAAATATTTTGTGAATTATTCTAGTTATATAAGATTTAAAATAGAATGTCACCACCCTTCTGTGGTGTTACACCACAGTTGTCAGTCTAAAAACCCCCCCTAGGGCAGCCGTGTAACTGTGAGGTGCTGTGAAGCACATCCTGTCTTTATTTTTACCCGCAATAAAACCTGGGATAATAGTTTTCAGCTCACACCCAGAACTTCCAGAGAGCATGCAGCAACGAAACAGTGTGGCCTAGATCCCATCTGAGTCTTGACTTTTTTTAATGTATTTTCCAATAGCCTAAATCTCTAGGTGATGATACTTTAAAAAAAGTACAAATTAGGCACAGTTCTACCTAGTACTAAAAGTCTTTTTTCTTCCATATGCTCCTTTCTTTCCTTCTTTCTCTTCCCACAAGCTCAGTCCCTTTGGAAAAAACACATGATGTACCTAAAAGGAGAATGTTCTGGTTTTAAATATACAACTCAAAAGGACTGTTATGCAGAATAACAACCCAGTCTCTAAGGTAGCTGGAATCCTGTCGCCTCAGTCCAGTTCCCACCAAGTGCTTACGCACCCGAGTTATTTTAATGCACTGGAGAAATCCAGTGAGATAAATGAAAATCCCTCTGTCCACAGGGGAGTGTTGGCAGGATCGGGGCCTTTGAGCTTGGCATGTCAAGGGTTAAGTTGTGACTTCAGTGTGTAAACTACACTAAACTAAAGTAGGACACTGGTGCATATCAAGTGAAAAAGAGTTAACTGTGTCATTTAACCCAGCTACTGATTCTACATATATATGGCAGATTCCTTAAAATATCTGAAGTTAGGTTATGGGTAGAGTGTATTTTTCTCTACTTGGACAGTTTGGTAGGCTACTGAAAGCAGAGCGAAGTATTCAGGAGAATGAATTCATCACCAGAGATTTTGAAGTGAGTCCAGAGGAGGCCACGGAGATGCTTTAAAAGGTGGAGCCCCCTCTGCTCTGGAGCCAGCCTGGGAGAGCTGGGGATGTTCAGCCTGGAGAAGAGAAGGCTCCAGGGAGACCTTAGAATCTCTTCCAGTGTCTAAAGGGGCTCTAAGAGAGCTGGAGAGGAACTTGGGACAAGGATCTGGAGGGACAGGACAAGGGAGAATGGCTCCAAACTGCCAGAGGGCAGGGTTAGATTGGATATTGGGAAGGAATCCTTCCCTGTGAGGGTGGTGAGGCCCTGGCACAGATTGCCCAGAGAAGCTGTGGCTTCCCTATCCCTGGAAGTGTCCAAGGCTAGGTTGGACAGGGTTTGGAATTCCATTCTGGAATTCTGTGATTTTTCATTATTTAGCAAAATATGGCTTTGTCCCTACAAATTAACTGGTGCCTGAGCAATGCACACGGTGTCATAATCATATAGAGAGAATCTTGAGTTTTTTTATTTAGTCATTCCAAAGGAAGTTTAGTCTCTTTAGTAGTTACTGAGCTCACCCAAACCCGGTCTCACTGCAGAGCTGGGGTCCTTTCTCCGTGGGTGCGGGTGACTTTGATGCCTTGTCACGTAAGTCCCGAGCCCTCTGAGCAGAGGTGTGTGCTAACAGCTCTCATTGTGTTGCAGCCCATGCCTGGACACACTCAGTTTGCTTTGGAAGCTGGAGCCCAGGTGCCCGTGCTGCCGGTGCAACCTTCGATAGTCATGTCACCGCCGTTGCAGCTGCAGCCTGAACTGGTGCCACCCTGCGTCGCTCCCGAAGGCGCTCCCCAGGTCCATGGCAGCCTGGCCACAGCCAGCCCGCCCGTACCTATAGACCCCAGCCTGCCTGTCCAGCCCTCTGCTCTGCTGCAGCTCCAGCCTGATCTTTCCCAGCCACTGGGCCAGCAGCTCCCAGCCCCCTGCTCGGCTGTCCCGGCAGGCGCAGAGACATCTCAAGAGGTAGAGCCCTTCCTCTGAAGTAACCCACGGGCCTCAGCCTTAACTTCGTACTTCCTCCTTCGTGAGATAGGGAGCTTATTGCACAAGGGAGGTTATCCCCTCACTCTGTTGAGCCGCTTGTCCTGGCTGCCGGCAACTCTGGGTCAGCAAATAATTGGCAATTCCAAGTGAAGCTGGAAACCTCATGTTGTACCTTGGGAAATGTCTCCTCGAGGCAGCAGCACTTGTCTGTAGCTGAGCATGAGCACAGAGATAGACATTTAAGAGATTAAGAAATTCTCACTGTGAGTCAGTGAGAATTTGTTCTGTAGAGTTTCACCTGTGTTTTGTCCAGTCCTGTTTTAAATGTCTCAAGCACTTGTGTGACCAACCATCATTTGCCTTAAGAAACTGCTCCATTATCTAAGTCTTCGTTATGCGAAAGCCCTTCATGTTCCTCAGCTTGAGCACTATTCCCATTGTATTTAGCATTTTATCCTCCTATATTGCCTAAAGTCTACTCTAGCCCTGGGATTTTTGTTTCTTCAGATATTCATAGGCATTCTTAATTCTCAGTGGTCATATAAGCAGGACACATGTTAGTGATTTCCTTTGGAGAACTACCAGCTTCTCCTGTCTGCTATTTTGACTTTTCTTTCCATTCCCGTAATTACTTAAACTTCAGTCTTGACAGAACATCACAGAACATTTCCTTCTCTTCACCTCCCTGTTAGCAAAGCAAAACAAAAACCTTGACATTTCTACCTAATTTCAGGAAATAAGTCTGATTTGTTCTCCATTTGTGGATGGAAATGTCCCCCTGTGATTCTGCATTCAGAGTTGTTCCTCCTGAGGCTCTGTTCTGAGCTACCTTTCCTCCCAAAGTATGTGTTTCATCTTTTCAAACTGAATCTTTTGGTTCTGCCTGTTCTTCCATGGCTTTTCAGATGCCTTGACTCCACAGTGCAGCCTGGAATTCCATTGGAGGCACAACTCAACACTGCCTCCAGAAGATGCTCAGGAAAGGTTATGCCGACACTAAAGCTGGATTCCAGTTCCCCATTTTTCCTGTCCATCAGTGGCAGATTAATTCTTATCAAATCAACATTCCTGCTGTAATGTAGGACGTTTCCTCGTGAATGTCTGTATTCTATATCTTAGATGGAGCAGGAATGGTAGATCCTGTCTGTAGTACTTCACTTGCAGGCTCCCCAGGAAAGCCTGGCTGGGTCAAGCATGTCCATCACTTAAGGTATTCCTTCTCCAGCTGCCTTTTTTCTGAATGCACAGCTCATGACAGGGTCAGTGCTGGTGCCTTCAGTGCAGGGTCAATCCCATTAGACATTGTGGAAACATGAACAAACCTCCTTGTTGTGCAGTGTGATACGGGGGGTGCAAGTCATCCTGTACTACCTTAGAAACCCCTGGCCATCAAGGCACATGTCTGTCCTTCACGTCCCATATCCCTCAGGACATTTAACTGCTGGTTTGCTAAACTCATTCTCATGTCCATCTGTAAGTTACCCGCTTCTCTTGTTCAGTTTAAGAAATCAAGCCAGTATCAATCCATGTGCTCTCCGTGCTGGTTTTTGGACATACATTGGTAAAGTCTTCTTGGGTGTAAGAGAAGTTTCATACTTGTCTGTATAATCCAGACACTGCATTTTGTTGCTACTCTGCCATGTTTTTATCTCTCCTGTTGTGTTCAGACGTGGCAGCCCTCGCATCCCAACCGCCCTGAACCGCTCAGGCAAATGAGATTTTTGTAAGGCACTTGGTCAAGTGCATTACCAAAATGTAGATACATTATTATATCTGTGTTCTCACTGTTCATTAATTTTGCGGTTTTATCGAAACTGCAGTCAAGCTTGGCATGGCCTGTGTGTGGTGTGAGAGACAAGGAGTGGGACTCACTGGTTCACTGCCACAGAACCAGTGGGGCTGACTGGTTCACTGCTGAGCTTTTAACCCCAGCCCACCACTGCTTGAGTGTTAAGTGTAGCAGTTGCAGTCCAGGGGCTTGTTTCTAGCTGTGCATCTGTAGAAGGATTTTATAGACATATGTTTGTAAATATGTATAAATATATATAAAATTATATATATTTATGAATATATTTGGGGTGTGTGTATATGCACAATTATATACATGCACGAGTGTGTGTGTCTGTGTACAAACTGTGTAAGTTTGTTACAGCAGGGCCTGTAGCACCGTCACAAATTATGTGGAAGTGGGTTTACCTGGTGCAAACGCCGTGCTATGATGTCTGTCCCAGAGCTGCAACCAGTGAAGAGTGAGGCTTTTAGGGGAAATTTGTGTAGAGAACAAGAGGATGTAATGCGAGGGTGGTGTTATTAAATGATGAATATCCATGTTTTAATTGTAAGTTCCTCAGAAATTTTCCCACTAAGCCAAACACAATGAAAATACTGAGCATATTTCAGGAAGCTATATAAAGCAACTAAGCAAATTAGCAGATACATTCAAAACTAAAAGACAATGGGTGCTGATCTGAATTGGTCCCTCAATGAGGTTTTGCCATGGTGGTGAGAACTGTTGTGTTCCTTTCATCATCTCATCTGCTGTAGAGGCAGCAGAAGGGAGCTGGTGGGTTGGTGGCTCTGTCTGAAAAAGTGGTTGAGGCCTCGGACAGAAGTGATGTTGGGAGGGTGAAGTGGGACATTTGTTTTATTTCCAAGTTCCAAAACTGGTTAAACAGAATGGTTTTAGGGTTACTGGTATCAACAGCAAAACCTTTCTTAAAGGTGTGTTTCCTCTGCCAATACACATTTGCTTAAATGACTTTTTCTTGCATTTTAGGAGCAGGCAATACAGGACAAACTGCAAACTCTGTCCCAGAGCTGTGAAAGGTATTGTTATTACCTCTTTGGTGTAAGAAGTGTTTGCTTTCTGGAGGCTGTTTGTCCTGACCTGACTGGGAGGAGATGGATGGGGACACATCTAGGGAGAAGCTGGCAGTGTTCTGTGTGCCCTTTCTGGCACCTCCAGCTCTTTCAATTCCTTAGTTTGGGTGCAGCATCCTCGCTTGGTGTATGTACAGCAGTATGGAACTTGTCTTTTTCTTAGGATAACTGAAGAGGTACAGCCCCTGGCTTTGACACTGTTGAACCTGTGGGAAAACATGCCACAACCGGTATAGCCAGGTATATAGTTTGTTCCCTCTTTGGGAATAAACTGGGTATTCCCAAATCACCTCCTGTAAGGATCCTTCCGCAGGTCTCTTAGAGGGAGCGGTGCATTGGTGGGAGTTGTGTGTTGAGCTGGATGCCTTGCCCACTGCAGGAGCCAGCACCAACTCTGTCCTTATTGATTGCTAAGCCTTGGGATTAGGATTTTCATAACCCTCTTCTATTTTCCTGAATAGACAAAATGAGTTCAGTGAATGAACATTAAAGACACCTGTTTCTGACCTTATTCTACCCCATCACAAAAGTTCACCTGACACAAGTCAGTGCAACCCCACAACCATAAAGTGGAACTTTTTTCCCAAGAATTTGCTGCTGTTAAATACTGTGTGGAAAGGGAGATCTGATCTTCTGTGACTGTAGATTCGTTCTGGCTGTAAGTAAGTTAGATATGATAGAACAAAATGAGTGCCCTTTGTAGGAAGGCACACCAAATTTTCAGTCACTTTTTGAGTCCTAACTCGCCTGTTGCAGAGCTGTGTTTAAAGGTGGCTGTTAAACACAGCACCAGCACACGCCTCGTACTCACAGAGGGAGGGCTCACTCTTCCAGGTGAAATAAAGGACAGCTTGGAGCTGGGTTGTGCTTTTGTAGAGTGGACAGTAATGGCATATGCATCACGTGGCTGGGAATTGCTCCAGAGATGTGATCTGGAGTATATCCTGTGCACTAAATGTGTTCACTTTCCTAACACAGGAGTTACACAGACAAGGTGGCTACAAATGGAGGAGAAATAAGTTGTTCTGTGCAGCTAGTGCAGAATGAGAAGGAAAGCCTTGAGTTTAGGAAAGGAAGTGGATCCATAGGTTAGACTTCAATCCTTTTCTCCCTGTGTGGCAAAATGAACACAGGAATAAATTGTCCAGGAGAGCTATGGAATCTCACAGGAGCTTTATAAGGTCAGTTTACACACACCTCTGTGAGGACTGGTTTAGCCAGAGCTGATCAGCCCTTGGGGTAATAAATGGGCCAGATGGCCTCACAGCTTTCATTCTTCACTTGTTTTTTATGAACCTGAGGAAATTTCCTGCAAATTCATTGCATGTTTTATGTAGGCCATGTTACAGTAAGGTTGGAGCAACTACTGGCTTGGCTGCTAAAAATATTATACTGTTGCTAGGTGGTCACCTGGGATATTGGGGCACGAAACCTTTCTGATCCTTGAGAGCTGCAGAGAGAGGAGAGGCAGTCTGCTATGGGATGCTGTACTGACCTCATTCTTTCCTCCCTCTCCAGCAAACCTAAGCTGACCCTGTTTGCCCCTCTGCTGGGAGTGCAGGCGGGCAGGAGCTGAGAAAAACTGCACCTTGAAAAAGTAGGAACTGGTGCAGTTCAGAGAGGGACTGTCAGGATCCCTGAAGTGAAGGCATAAGGTGATGTGGGCATATATTCAGAGTGATGAGATTTTCCCTATGGTGTTGTCAGAAACATTAATAGATCATTTCTTGGTAGGTATGGTAGCCAGAGAATGTACCTGATGAGAAATAGTGCCCTTCACTCACTGAGTATCTTCCAGCTGACTCAGTTTGGCCAAAAAAGGTGCAAATGTGCCCTTTTTTTTGCCGCCTCTGTTGTTGTGTAGCTTACCCGTGTGTGACTCCCTTGTGTGTGACTGGGTTTATTGTGGGGTTGTTCTTCCTATCCCTTATAAAGCTACATGAGTCCAGATGTTGCTTCGGGTAAAGAGATGAGTGACAGCTTTGAAGGAGCAATAGGAAGCGGAAAGCAAGAAGGAAAGTCTTCAAAGAAGCATAAGAAGTCCACACGTGCTCGTTCGCGCCAGGAGAAGTCCAACAGACCCAAACTGACCATATTAAATGCAAGTACAACCTGCTGGAGGGTAACTTTGGGATTCCTTTGGCTTTGCCAGGAGTAAAGGTTGTTAATCTCTGCGTGCAGGTGTGTAACACTGGGGATAAGATGGTGGAGTGCCAGCTTGAAACCCACAACCACAAAATGGTGACGTTCAAGTTTGATTTGGATGGTGATGCGCCAGAGGAAATCGCTACTTACATGGTGAGATGTGGCTCCCCACGGGCTCTCAGTGCACCGAGTTGCTTCAGGCAGCTTCTTCTCACATGTGCTTGTTGCCCAAGCTGTCTGACAGCTGTGGAACGAGGCATTAATCAAAAAAATACTGTTTTCCTCTTTATTTTGATGTGGCCCTCTAGGTAGAGAATGAGTTCATCTTGCAGAGTGAAAAAGAGACTTTTATTGAGCAAATGAAAGATATCATTGATAAAGCAGAAGATATGCTCAGTGAGGACACAGAAGGAGAGCGAAGTTCTGACCAGGGAACGAGTCCCCAGCAAGATGCTGATAGGCTGGAAATGAGCGAGGTAAGAAATGCTAAATAAAGTTTTCTGGTTTGATTCATTTCTCTTTACAGCCAGATGCTGTAAATTAGTTTTGCATCCTGTGTTCAAGAAAAGTAAGAAGTTTCTTAGCTAGAAAAATAATGCTTTTACTTTGTTAAGCCTTACAATATGAGTGCTCCTTGGGATGATGCTCCTCTTGCACTGGTAGAGCTCATTCTTCTGTTGTTTCTTTAACAGGAGAAGCGTCAGTCTCAAGTGAAGACACCTGTGTATCAGCAAAATGGTAAGTGTGCCTTTAAATTTTTAGTGGAAGGTATGCCTGCCCATGGCATGGGGTTGGAACAAGGTGGTCTTGATCCCTTCCAAGCCTAACCATTCTGTGATTCTGTGATTCTGTGATTCTGTGATTCTACGGATACAACTTAATCTCAAGCTTTGAGGCAGTGAAGAGTTCATGCAGAGATTTGCAACCACTGGTGGTTGGAATATATCTAGAAATAAGGGTGTAATAGTGATCCCTGCTGTTAGCAAACTGGAATATTGCAGGGCTAACTGGGATGGGTGGGACATTTGGGGATGTTTAGGGAAGCCCTGAATGACACAAGCTGATAATTGGTGGAAAAGTCAAGAAGGTGCAGGGAAGCATCCTCTGAACACAACAATAAAAATATTTACAAGAGGAAGCTAAAAGATCACATTTACATTGGTAATTTAATTGAAGTGTCTAACCCCTCAGTTTCCAGCTACTCTGGTATTCCAGGGGGAAACTATGTTGGCATTCCTGGAGTATCTTGGCCTCTAAACACAAGTGTATCTTAGGGGTCGTACAGGCAAACGGGATGGGGAGGGAATTGGCCCATGGTTCTCTCTGTAAGTGCATGGTGTTGGGATAAATGAAAGGGACCTGGCTATCAAGCCTGTCTGAGTTCAAGAAGCATTTGGACAATGCTTTCAGGCACACGGTGGGATTGTTGGGCCCCTCTGCAGGGCCAAGAGTCAGATTCTGATCCTGACGGGTCCATTCCAACTCAGCACATTCTGTGAGTCTGTGATTCTCTGCTGAAAGTTTGCCATTTACATATAAGATGTGACAGGCTTTGAGAGAAGATGTAGAAGGAAATATTAGCTACAAAACTTCCAACATGGAAAAATTCAACTGCATAAACTTGACAAAATTAACAAATTTACCACCGTGAGAAAACTATCCACCGTTCCACTAATGAAATGTTCATGTACGTAACTATCACTCTTCTAAAAGTGTGAATGCCTGAAAACAAATTTTCAAATAACTTCAGATATTCGGCAGAACTGGGAGGCACCACTGTCTGCCTTCCAGAAGGGATGAGGATCAAATTCGAAGCCATTGGTCTACTCTTGTCTGTAGTTGTAGAAGTTCTGATTTTCTTTCTGAATGTGGAAATTCAGGTTTGGACACGATCTGGAGACAATGGAAACCCTTGTGTTTACTTGTTATTTTCTTTTCATCCCTAGTTTTGCATACTGGAAAAAGGTGGTTTATTATATGTCCTGTGGTGGAAAATCCAACTACGGATGCCCCCGAATTTTCCCCTCCAGTACCTCCCAGTGCTCAGCAGGCAGAAGGGCCAGGTATGTCCAAACTTCATAGAAATATCTGCTCTGGAGCTGCTGTGTTGTCGCTCTTCTATCCTCACCTGACTTAGCTGTGATGGTTTCACTTCATTTAGTTGGAGGAAGAAAATGATGAATTTTAAGTTGGGCATTTACAGAGTGATCCTGGTATTGAGCCAAATTGGGAATCTATTTGAGCTTCAGGGAAGTGTCAGTATTTTAGCTCTGCCTTATGCTATTAGGTAGATGAAGCCTTGGTCACTGCAGTGCCTTTTCAGTGAAATATTTTTTGCGTAATCTGCAAATTCTAACTTGATGTGTATAACAGCTATTTCCTGGTGGGAAGCTCTAAGGGGCTGTCCCTGCAGCTGGCTGGGGGGTGTGGCGGTGATTTTCTTTCCTTAAAACATTCACCTTTCGTTTGTGTTCTCTCTAGACCCGGAGCAGGATGAGCAGCCCGTGAGCTCCGCAGTGACAGACGTGCCCGAGGTCGGGGCTGGGCAGCAGCTTCCTCTGCCCGGAGGAGTCTGTGACAGCCCCCTCGGAGCTGCTCCGTCCTTGGCACCAGCTCCCACTGCAGCAGCTTCCACCAGCGTCCCGAGCCAGGCAGAGTTACCAGCCTCAGCACTGCTGGGATCTGCCCCGAACATCCCGGAGCAGGCGGCAGCTGGCGGGGCCCAGCCAGAGTACCCCCCAGCCGGGGCAGCGGTGCCCCCTCATCCGGGGGGGCTGGAGGAGCCCCCCAACGCCGCCCCCGCAGCCCCGCAGCTGCAGCCACCGGCAGACGAGGCTGCGTGTGTGCCCGATGTGGAGATCACCTGCTGCAGCGTGGGGCCGCACAAGGCCGTGCCCGCGGCTCCCGGCCCGCTCCCGCTGCTCCCAGACACCGTGGTCCTGGAGCGGCAGCCGGTGGCACAGGTACCGCCACTGCCGGAGGGCGGCCAGCCCGGCACGGGGCCGCTCACCTTCGCCAGCCAGCCCTTCCCCGCTGCCCCCGAGGGGCTGGGGCTGGCGGGGTCCCAGCTGCAGAGCCCCACGCAGGTGCCGCTGGCTGCAGCCCAGCCACTGGCCGCGGTGCCACCGACACAGCCCGTGTCCGGCCCCGGCACGGGGGTCGGGCTCCTGCAGCAGCAGAACCCCCCTGGCACCACCGAGTCCGATGGGGAGGGACCCCCTCGGGTGGACTTCGTGGACAACACGATTAAAAGCCTCGATGAGAAGCTGCGCAATTTGCTGTACCAGGAATATGTTCCGACTTCCTCTGCGTCAGCTGGGACGCCGGACACTTCTGTGCCACCCGAACAGGGTGACAGTGAATTTACCTTGCCACCTTTTCCCGAAGAACAAGGTCCTGCATTGGTGTCGGATGGGAGGGAACCAGGCTATAATGTCCCAGACATCAGCCAGGATGTGAAAGCTGCTGCCAAGCCACCGGCGCCCCTTGTGCCATCGGAGCTCTTGCCCTGCCCACCACCGGTCAGTCCCACAGTGGTTCTGCCCTTTGTGCCCCCAAACCCAGCCTGTAGGGCCAGCACTGGGGCGGAGCTCAGCACCCACATGCCTGCAGTAGGACGTGTGTATATCTCTTGCTTCCCTAAACATTTTCATGTCTCTGCTCCAGAGTATGTTACCTTTGCCTGCTGACTGGCTTTCCAGTGTGAAAGCTCTCTTGAATTTTTCCTGTTGGATGCATCCTAACTAATTTTACAGAAATGCTTGTTAGTGAATGCCAGACTTTTCTTTTGGATTTAAAAGTGGTGTAATACCTTAATTCATCTCCTCTTGTGTCCTGTGTCCAAATCAGGCAGAAATGCATTCATTTCTTTGTAGTTTAGGAATGCAAGACACAAGTGGTATAGTTGCTCTAGTTCTGATGAAGACAATTGTGCTTTAATAGGAATTTTTAAAAATATAGATTGACGGCAGTGGTTACGATTCCTGCCTTCCAAGTCAGTCTGGATAAAGCAAACACTTCAGGAGCCTTTGCCTTGTCCACATGCTGCAGCCAAAGGCAGACACTCCATAGATGTCCTGTAATGGTTTCTTTTGTCTCCTCCTAAGCTTGTCAGAGCAAGAGTGCCCTGAGAGCCTCTAAGGCAGGGGGGAGCAGGTGGTCTGGGGCAGTGGGTACTCAGTGTCTCGGTTGAGCCCCCATGTCACGTTCTTTCAGATAAAATCTCCAGTTTATTAAATCAGCAGATTTGCAGAACTTTGTGCTAGAAGATCAGTGTCTATTCCAGGCCCTGGCACAGGTTGCCCAGAGAAGCTGTGGCTGCCCTATCCCCAGAAGTGCCCAAGGTCAGATTGGACAGAGCTTGGAGCAGCCTGGGTAGTGGAAGGTGTCCCTGCCCATGGCAGGGGGATAGAATGAGGTGACCTTTAAGGTCTCTTCCAACCCAAACCATTCTGGGATTCTCTATCTTATTTTAAAAGTAGCGTTTCAGGAGATAACTCCATCCCCACTAGCAAGGCTGAGGCTGTTCCAGATGGACTGTGTCAGCTGTTCGAGAGACACTGTACGGTACATGAAAGTGGCTGCACTCGAGTGACTGTTCAGAGTGTGTTGTTTTCTAATGATAAATGACTTTCTACAGCAGATAAAATTCTCTCTCCGTGCAAGGTGTTAGGTCTCTCCAGTAACTGGAATTTTTCCTGTTAAAATCAGTGCCAATAAGGAAAGAGACATAGAACTTCTGAAGGCACGCATACAGATGAAGAATATGCAGTCTGGCTGGAAAATCAAACCAGAACAACACCCCAAGCATGTACATATGTAATATACTGGGTTTTATTAACTTATGGTGCAGTTCCCAGTGTGACACTGCCACTGCTTTATTTCTTCCAAGGAAGGAAAAAAATGGAGGAGTTGGAGGCAAAGCTCGAAGGCCACCTCCACAGGCACTGTGAAATAGTTTATTATTCCCCGACAGTGCGAGGGCAGCGAGGGGGAGGAGAATGCAGTGCCATTCTGCTTTGTGAGTGAAACTGAAACTGTGTTTCTTTTTTCCTTTTACTGGAATTTTGACCAGTCGGAGGTCACCAGCGTCAGTGCACATCCCTTGGAAGCAAGAGGTGGGTCAGCAAGAGGAACAGGTAATGCTCCTTCACTGAGGCAGCTCTGCCTGTGCACAGTCCCTGCTCCGGGTCCCCTCCCTGCTCACCTTTTCCTGACTCCAGAGCACTGCCCAGCACTGCTGTTTAGGATCCTGGTTTTGATATAACCCATATTAAACATCTCATTTCTGTTGACCCTCCTAAAAACTCGGATTTCTTTTAACCCGTCAGCGCAATTCCTGTCTCTGGGGTAGATGTGGGGTATTCACACAGAAGGCTGCATTCCCAAAGGTCAATTTCCAGTGCCCTTAAAGAGTCCCTCAGAATTCCTGGGTTTCAGAAAATTGTGTTGACAAAAATAGCATGATTAAGGGTCGCCCCTCTGGGGGAGTGTGTGTTCTCAGGTTCTGCCCTCTGAGCCACTGCTGGCTTCACATGAGGCTTGTGTCCCTGTCTTCTCACAGACCTCAGGGGTGAAGTTTTAAAAGAGTCAGATCCTCTCCATCAGAGATTCCAGAAGAAAACAGAATGAGAGTTTATCTCCCTGCACCCTTGCAGTCTTTGGGGAGCTGTAACAAAGGTGGCACTGCAGATATTGTCACTGTTCAAAACATTTCATTCTGGAGTCTTGGTAACTTATGAAAAAGGGAGGTTCCAATTCTGGAAAGAATATTGTATGGGAACAGCAGATTTTAAACAACTGAATTCAGTAGGAGTTTATTATGTTTATTATGGGGGATTCTCAAGGGAGTCCCATGGATCACTTCTCCTCAGGTGCTTGTAGCTACAATAGCACTTCCTACAGCATCATAGTAGGAGCCACAGAAAGAACATGGGTGTTTATTTACCTGTCTACCTATTTATTTACCTCCATTCACCTATTTATTTGCCCGAGTTTACCAATTAATTCACCTCCATTTAGCTTTGTTGAAACTCATGGGAAGTTTTAAAGGCTGAGGAATGCCACACTGCTCCTGCTGCCATGGGTGAGGTTGGGGAGGGCTGATAATATATATGTTTTTTGAGATCATGGCAGATCTGGCTGCCAGTTCTGTGTGACAAGCTAGGCCATTCTGGTCCTGGTGGATGTTGATTGTCCTGAGCTTTTAGGGCAGAGTGAGAGGGTTTTGAGTAGCTGGCATCCATTTGTTTCCCTACAGGCAACGGAGAGAGTTTGCAAGTGCTGTGTAGTAAAATCAGTGTATCTTAGAAACCATCCAGCATTGCTATATGTCACCATTTCAGAGCTCTGAAGTGACAGATTTGGCTGTGCCCTCACTCTGTGCAGTGTGTGCCATACAAATGCAGCATTCTCAAAAGCTTGTGTGCATTGATCTGACTTTAAAACCAGTGTCTGGGGGGTGACATACTGACTGATTAGTCCTACCACTAATACTGTGCTTCTGGTGTGATTGTTGTCCAAGTGGCTACCTTTTGGGCTTATAATTTCCACTTTTGGCAGGGTGCATTGACTTTCATTTCAGGTTTGAGGTGTTGATGTCACAGTAAAGGTGCGAGACGTTGGCCTGTCCGTGGTCACTGTGTGTCTCTGAGACACCAAGAACACTGTAGGAGTCAGGCCCAATGTACCATGCAGGTTTCATCCTTCTTCTGGTTTTCTCCTTAAAAATTTTCAACTGACTAATGAAATTCCACACTTCTATTATTATCTGAATTCCCCAAATCAATAGGTCTACCTACCTGCAGATATTTTATATTGCCATTGCTATTGCCTCCTGCAATTACAAAGATTGAGTATGTAAATTATTCTTCAGTGCTACATTTCAGTTTATCACATTAAAAACATTGGCTTCTATTATACTAAAGATTTGAGACGTGAATTTTTTTTTCATCTTTAAAACAGGTCCAGCTGCAAGCATCGCTTCAGCTCCTGCTGCTCCGGCAGAAGGTCTCCTTCAGGTAACCAGAACAAGGAGCAGTTTTGATTGTGCTTGATTGTTACAGTTACTTTCAAAATTAACCTCTCTTATTTCCTGCAGGTTGCACCTACATCATCAGGCATAACTCCCCAGCTGGAAGCTTCCCAGAGGAGCGAGGAGGCAGAGAGGATGGCTTCGCCTGCGCGCACGGAGAGCGTAACGCGGCGATCGACAGCAGATGGGGTGATGAGTAACCTTCACAGGGATGGCTCCCTAGACTCTGGTTCCTATGGCAAACAGGCTGAGGCTCAGGAGAGCGGCACCCCAGCCAAAACCATCGGCAGGTTTTCAGTTGTCAGCACGCAGGATGAGTTGACTTTGGCGTCCCCGCACTGCCTGAGGTTCTCGGCGCCCCCGGACGTGTACCTGGACGAGCTGCCCTCCAGCCCGGACATGAAGGCGGCCGTGCGGCGGGTGCAGACGGCCTCGTCCGTCGACGTGCTCTGCGACCAGGCTTCCAGCGACTCCGCCGACGAGCCCTTCCCTCGGCAGCCCGCTGCTGCTGCCCAGCTCTCCCCCCCCAGCAGCAGTGCAGCCACGGACTTGATCAAAAAGGCTGCTGCTTTCCTGCAGAGGTCTGGCAAAGGCGGCTCCCCAGGCCTGGAGTCGCCCAATGGGCAAGGGGCGAAGATTCCCACCATCAACATAACATCCTTCCACTCACAGTCGTCCTACATGAGCAGCGATAATGACTCCGAGTTTGAAGATGCTGATATGAAGAAAGAATTGCAGAACCTGAGAGAAAAGTATGTTGGGTCGCAATAAATGCGAGGGAAGCTCGTGTTACCATAGCTTGGCAGCAGCTCAGCTTAGGATGAGCAGAGCTGTAATAGTAAACTGGTTCTGGGGGGAAGTTGTCTCAGGGGAAGCTTAGATTGGATATAGAGAAAAGGTTCTTCCCCCAGAGGCTGGTTGGGCACTGACCAGGCTCCCCAGGGCAGTGGGCACAGCACCAAGGCTGCCAGAGCTCCAGGAGGGTTTGGATGATCCTCTGGGGCACAGGGTGGGACTCTTGGGGCTGGGCCTGCGCAGGGCTAAGGGTTGGACTCAGTGATCCTTGTGGGTTCCTTCCAACTCAGCATATCCTTTGATTCTGTGAAATTAGGCATCACTGAGATCTTCCCCCAAATGTCACAGTGCGTCCTTCTATGCATCACCTTATTTACCAGTTCCATATAGAAGAACAATTCATAGAATCACAGAATCACAGAATGACTTAGGTTGGAAAAGACCTTAAAGATCATCTTGTTCCAACCTCTGCCATGGGGAGGAACACTTTCCACTACCCAGGTTGCTCCAAGCCCCATCCAACCTGGCCTTCAATAATAAGTTAGTAATTAAACAATAGCTCAATAATAACTGAATGATTTAGTAATAACTTTTTTAAACCCCAAACCATTTTTGCTGCTGCTCCTTCCGACGGGGAGGCTGTCATGCTGCCAGCCCGGAAAGCTGACTGCTTTAAATTTGAACATTTTCTTCCTTTCCTGGCAGATGATGGGTAAAAACTAGCATTAGGTGGTAGTTTAACCAAAATACTAATTTTTATCTTAGGGTATAATGGTTCTGCTGAATACAGATGATGCATCTTTCTAAAGCAGAGCTACAGTCATACCAAATCTGTAAACTGACATTATGGCATCATGAAATCTGCAGTATAAATAAGGTAGTGATTCATGTGCTAATGGCATTTTTATGGGAAATGCTTGTGTTTTTCTTCATCTTGAACTCTTCACACTGGTGTACTTGCCTTGAGAGTTCACTTTTTTGAAGTCACTGGTTTGAAGAGAGAAATTCTGGAGCTGTTTAAGTTCCAGCCAGATCTAATGTCAA
The DNA here is from genome assembly GCF_001604755.1 of Lepidothrix coronata. Lineage (NCBI taxonomy): Eukaryota > Metazoa > Chordata > Aves > Passeriformes > Pipridae > Lepidothrix > Lepidothrix coronata. The sequence continues at coordinate 1,447,806 of NW_016690366.1, forward strand.
AATCAGTTGGTTTGGCTGAGGATGTTGAAAGTCTTGCTAGTTGTCTAGGATTTGGTCTTATAAATGAATATTTGAGACATCAGTCATAAAATCATGGAATGCTTTGGGTTGGAAGGTACGTTAAAGCTTATCTTGTTCCACTTCCCTGCCATGGGCAGGGACACCTTCCACTAGCCAGGTTGCTCCAAGCCCTGTCCAGCCTGGCCTTGGACATTTGCAGGGATGGGGAGTCATCACAGGTAAACAGTTACAACTTCACATACTTGCAGTTGATTGTCTTATAACCAAGGACTGTTTTGTTTCATCTTTTACAATTAATTACACTGTCAAGACATGGTGCTTTGTCAAATACATCGCTTGCAGAGTTCTTTATTTTTTTGTAGGCATATGAAAGAAATTGCTGAACTCCAGACCCAGCAGAAGAATGAGATAGAGGCACTCTATATTCGGCTGGGGAAACCCCTTCCTCCCAACTTGGGCTTCCTTCACTCTGCCCCGCCGAGCGGCCGGCGCCGAAGAACCAGCAAAAACAAATTGAAAGCTGGAAAACTCTTAAACCCTCTGGTCCAGCAGCTCAGGAGTGGAACATCAAGCACAAGTAGGTGCACTGGGATGCTTCCCTACGCCTGTTGCTCGTGTCAGCTGTGGCTCTGCTGTGCGATGACCTGCAGGAAAGGATGGAATTTTTGTTGGGTTTGGACAGATTTATCCCAGCTCCCAGTGCTGAGCCATCCCTGCCTGCTCTGCATTAGTTACAGTGCTTGGCAGAAGAACAATATTCCACTTTAATTTGGACAACAGCCTGGTTGCATCTCTTTCTTTGTCCAAATGCTATTTATTGATGTTTGTACTCACTTCTTAGGTGCTGTTGTCCTCTACTGATTAGGTGCTGTATCTTGTTCTTGTTTACTTTTTCCTCCCAGATGCCATATAAAAGAGATGGGATTGCATTTGCTCCCCCAAAGGATGGGAGTTAAAAGCAGTTATAAAACTATGAGGTTTTGACCATCTGAAGTAGTGTGAGATTTTTCACACAGTAGTACAGTCTCGAGTTGTTATCTCTTGGAAAAGTATAAAAATAGAATTTAGGTGGGAAATGTCAATATACCCCAGTACCTATTTCTTCAGTGAAATGTATTCATACTAAAGTATGAATAATTTTTCTTCAGCTTAGTTCACACTGTTATTTAGGGGAGCAGAGCATTTCCAGTGTCCACCCTGTGTTTCAAACCTGGTGGCTTTTGTTTTCCGTGTCACTGAAAGTCCCCTTCGAATTTCATTGCATAAATCTTTATAGACAGAGTGTTTAGGAGGTTTTTGCTTTTAGGGAAGGATTTCAACTGAGAAGGGAGAAATAGCATTCAGAGGCAGTAAGTTCTGTGGTCCATCTTGAGTCTGAGTGTTCTTTCCTGCAGGGACTGAAGCAGTGTTCAATGCTTTCTAGCCCTTGAGCTGCAGTTTGCCTGATGTCCATGGGTTTCACTTCCTTCCCCTGTGGTCACATACTCAGAATGGCAATTTTATCCTCGGGCCATTCATTTTCTAGTTGGTCCTTTGGTTGCCTCTAGCTTTTTTCCCTCTCTCTGTCTGAAAAACCTACATCTCTCTCCACTTCTGGATCTTGGCTTATATCCGTGTGCTACCCTAGTCCAAAGAATTTAAGCTTATTTCTGCATTGAATGTCCCAATTTTCTTTTTTTTTAATCCTTGTCACCTTCAGTTAGAGCCCAGAAATCTGCTCAATCAGATCGCTGGTGCTTGCTCTCCTTCATTCATTCCTTTCATGTTATTTTCCAGGTTTTGAGACACTGTCTAAAGTTCACGTCACCTTTGAGAATCTGTGTTCCTGCCTAAGTCTTCTCACCCTGGACAGTGTAGATTCCTCATTCTTTTGACCTTCCTCAATCCTTCCTCATGGATCAAGGACAGGCAATTTCTAATAACATTACTGATATTATTGTAATTTCCACTGTTAGATGCTTTTGCTGATAAATCCATGTAACAACGATTACAAGGGTATTTTGGTTTTAAAAAGATATCTTTGTAGACAGAAGTATAGATACAGAAGTATACATACAAACATTATCTAGATATCTATAGATATGTATTTATCTATGAATATGTAGATAGATGCATAGATACAGATATTTATATATAGATATATGTGAAATTATAAATATATAGATGTATAGATGCAAGTATTTACATAGAGATATGAATCTACACATAGATACCTTGGGTAAAATATAGAATATATAAATATACAAAACATATGAAATATATATGAGAGAATATATAATATATAAAACATAGAAAAACGCCAGAATACAAATGCCGTAAATGTGTTATGTAGATTTATCAGCAGAAGCATCTAACAGTGGCAATGGCAGTTGTACTCATAGAGCTATAAATAAAAATTTCCACATGTCTGCAGCAAAACTTTTTATTTCTCTCCATTTGCTTAATTTCACCTTTGGTGTCAGAAGCAACACCAAAGCAAACCTCTGTGTCCCACTGCATCGTTCCCTGTGCTCCTCCTCCTCCTCAGCACCCCAGCAGCTCTCACTTGATTCCAGCTGTGCTCCTTGGGAGGCTCCTGGAAACACAGAAGAGAAACTGTAAAAACCAAACCTGCTCCGTGATCTCTGTGGAGAAGTGGGCTCAGCGATAGGATGTGTAGGTGGTTTTCTGGGGCAGGCTGTCCCCAAAGCCTGTGCTCCGTACAGTGCACCAGGATGGTGAACTGCTGCTCCTCTTGGTGCCAAGCTACAGATTATTTTTAGGCAGGAGTTTTTGTCTGGAGGTTTCCTAGAGTTTCCTGTTGCACATGTTCCGTTTGTTTGCTCTTTCAGGTAATCTTTCAGACTCTAAAGACTCACCCCACAAAGAAACAAGTAAATCCCAGCCGGGCTCCCCTGAAGCAGCCGCGGTGACCCTCCCCACACCCCCCACCTTCGGGAAGGCTGTGCAGACCCAGCAGCCCTGCTCTGTCAAAGCCTCTCTGTCCTCTGACATCTGCTCCGGCCTGGGCCCCGACGGAGCCGACGCCAACGCAAGCTCTGGCCAAGGTGATTTTTCTTGCCGGCTGTTTCGTGTCTCTTCCAGCACATGCTAAAATTAGTTCCCTTCCCTTAGGCTTGAACTTTTTAGGAGTGATAGAGGAACGTGAACCTTTGAGAATCCAAACTACTAGCTTGTCTTTAAAAAGATCATTGCAGTATTGTCAGAAGAGCAAAATTAAAGTATCTTTCCGAGTGTTACCACCACTCGAGAAGGCATGCCCAAGACATTCCTGATTTTTAGGAAGGAAATACCTTTCAGTGGCTTTATACTGGCACCTTCTCTGGAGTCTGCCTTACAGATTCCTGAGAAGAAAATGAAAGGAAAACAAAAAAGGTACAGAAGGCTAGGAGACTGTTTCCTTTGGTTCATTTTTTTAGGCCCTTGATGCTGGTAGACCCTGAGTTCCTCATTATCAACTACTAAACTGTCTTGGATGCAAGGGAAAATAAAAACAAAATTAAAAGAAAACCAAACCCAGGGGACCAAATTATGTTTCCTTTCTCTAAGGGGTTCACTTTGTGCATGATTTTGGAGTCCCAGCTGCAGGACTGTAGATTGGCTGTGCTCCCCAGCCCCCACCTCTGAGATCTCTGTGTATTGCCCCTGTTGTAGGCTTTGACTGATCTTGTTGCCATGCATATGGGAAGTTCTAATGATGATTAAAATACCTTCCTCTCATTGCACATCCTGCCAAACTAATCTGCAAAATATCTATCTGTCCTCTTCTGCTGTTATTGCATCCTTTGTGTATGGTCAGTGAACTTGCTCCTCTTTGGCAAAGTTAAGGGGGAGATGTGGAGGTTTAACTAACAAAGCTGATTTGACTGATGGTTTAGGACATCTGATCACAGCTACTTGTACTTTATAAGTGTCTTTGTTTTCTTCCCTTTATATTCATTTGCAGGCTGGACGGTTTTCCACCAAACGTCTGAGAGAGTGACCTATAAATCTAGTAGCAAACCTCGTACCAGATTCCTCAGTGGACCTGTGTCTTTGTCCATCTGTTTGTATTTGTTCTTTTGTATTTTATCACAGTCCATCTTTCTTTTACTCCCTTTTTCCAATTCCATGGTTTATATCTCTAATATGTTTGGCAGGATGCCCCTTTTTCTGAAACATCTTTTCTTTCTTTTTCGCTTTCTTTTAAGTAATCATCATGAACACACCTTATTTATATTAATTTTTCATATGAAAGCTTTTTTTGCACTGCTTTTGGCTCGTGCCTGGGCACCAAAAGCATGTGTGGAAGATCTCATCATTTATTATATATAGCCCGATGGTAAATTTTACCCTGGACTTACCAAAGCTTTTGTACTTTATGTGATTTCTGTTGAAGTAATTTTATTTGCAATGTGGCAAATATACATGTCTGCTGTCCCGGTTCCAGCGACAACAAAACGAAATCCATCCTTCTGTAGACGAATGGTCTCTTTCACACATGTTTGGACTCTGAAGACATGCATGTAGCAAGCTGATACAGTTCTAGAAGGTCACTGGAGGGTATAACTTCCATACAAGGGCTGTATTAACACAATATACAGTACTGTTTATATCCACTCTATTTTCTTTAATTTTTTTTCCCCGCTCTTTGCATGTGGAAATGCTGAGACAACAGTGCTCCAGCTAGTTCTTTCCAAATCTGTATCCTAGGTGGGCTTTTCCTCATGTCACTTTAATTACTTTAAGTGAGCAATTTTTGATGTACTCATAGCAGCAAGAAGATCTGGTTACTCCAAGGGAGAGTCCCATCACCTTTTTGTGTAAGCTGATCTGGCTGAAGCACTTGACTCAGTTTATTTTCTTATGACCTTATGTGACCTCAGAGATGAAGTCAATTAGCAGTTCATCAAAGCATAAATAAGTAAAAAGCAATATCAGATTTTTAGATACTTGGAAATGGATTGTTAGGATCCAGGAGTTCTGTCTCAAATAACTGTGCACCTTCTATTTGTACCCTATTCGTCTGACTTCTAAAGTAATTGGCAATTCCACCAAATGCTATCAAGCTATTTAATTAAAAAATTAAGACTTTTTTACCCAATTGTAGATGCTGCTTTTTAGGCAAACGGATTTTGCTTGTACAATAAAGATATGTTGTGCTGAACAGGTACTATAGGCCACTTACATATAACCTTAGAAAGGCTGATAATGTTTTTGAGGAAGTGTTTGGTTAAATAACTGTGGGTTTGCATTAATATTGGAGTTCTGCATCGCTCATCACTCTCCAAATGGTTCAGATCAAAGGCACAAGACCACTCAAATACACTCCTCCTAATTTTACAAGTAAACAGTATTCTAAAAAATAATCTTGATTTTTTTTTTTTTTTTTGTTTGAGCTCCCTGAAAGCCCAAGCACTCAGGTTCTTGAAAACTGACATTTACTGAATTTATTGTCATGTAAGTTTTTAACAACTCGTGAAGTCATGAGGCAATTTTGCATTCCGGGATTTTTTTCTGAGAACCTGAGGAGAATTCTCAGTTCTCAAATGTTCCCATTTGGTGTTACAACGGCCACAGTAATTTCTTCCTCTGCACATGTAATTGCCAGAAGTCGTTTCATGAATCTTCCACGGAATTACTATTCAGTAGGATCTAAAAAGACTGGGAGATGGCAATTAAAAAGTAGTGTATTAAAAATGTTTGGGTGCATGGATATTGTGAATGAAACCAAGGGAATATGTAAATCCTTCAAATGGTGAAGTTTCCTGGTGCTTAAACAACTCAGCATGACTAATTGCTTTCTGTTCTCAGCCCATCTGCTCTCTCGGGTTCTTCTGGGCGCCGTGCTCAGGAGGAGGTTTGCACTCCCCCATTCCTGAATCACACCAGGAGATGGACCACGTTTCAGGCATCTAACCCTGGCACGTCAATCCAGAGTCACCACTGAGCAGATTCAAATCCTGAGAGCACAGCCTGGTTTCCAGTGCTGCCTCTCACCTGGGGTGCCAGACAGGGCCCAGGGCTGAGCTGTGGGCAGGTTCTGGTGGGGCAGGAGGTTATATCAGCTGTTTTCCCAGTGAGCCCAGCAGGTTGGTGATGTGTGTGTGTGCAGGAATGGGGATGGGGCTGGAAGGACGTGCAGCTGGTGGTTCTGTTGAGCTGGTATCCAGAGCAGCTGTGACCAGGGGCCTCAGGAAAATTAGTGCTTGAGGAAGGCCAGGTTGGAAGGGGCTTGGAGCAGCCTGGTCTAGTGGAAGATGTCTCTGCCCATGTCAGGGTTGGAATGAGATGGGCCTTTAAAGATCCCTTCCAACCCAAACCATCCTTTGATTCTATTATTTGAAGATGAAAATGATGGAAATGCCAGCTGGCTCATGTTTCTCTGGAAGGGACGTCAGTTGACCCAGCAGGCAGGCAAACCAAGTATTTGGACTAGGCACTAAGCATGTTTGCATCCATGCCCTGGAAGTGTCCAAGGCCAGGTTGGACGGGGCTTGGAGCAACCCGGGCTAGTGGAAGGTGTCCCTGCCCATGGCAGGAAGTCTGGAATTGAATGATCTTTAAAGTCTCTTCCAACCCAACCCAACCCATTCTAGGTAGAGTTCCATGACCTGGGTGCTTGAGCAGGGAGGGCCTGTGCCAGGTGTGCAGGGCTGAGACGTGGCCATCCAGCGCCAGCAGCTCAGGGGCATGTCCAGGCAGTCCTGGGACTATTCACAAATCGAGGTTTCCCTGGGAATTTTTTGTTTGAGAGCTGTTGGGAAAGATTGTGCTGGATTTTCAGAAATGCTCTGAATCTGTATGTTTGAATAAGGAAAACCAGCCCTTTGGGGAGGTGGGATATTCCATCAGGAGACCTCTTGCTGCATTAGCAGAAAAGTCAGCAGCAACTTGAAAAATAAATGTTCAGATGCATTAAAGGCAGTATCACAAGTGTCTTGCTCTGGTTATAAGATCCATCAAACTTGAACACTTTTACAGTGTTCTCCAGGACCTTTTGGTCTGTTCCCCATGTCCAATATTGATTTCTCCTTCATACATTTCATGAAATAAAATATTTTCGATGGGCTCCAACATAATTTTAGCCTGAATTCCTTTCCTGGGTTAAATTGCAAGGACGTCCTAGGGAAGAGTTTCTGCTGATTGTGAGAGGAATTTTCAAAGCTCCATTTGGCTTAGGCTTGGAATCTTGTGTAAAGCAGTTTTTGTCAGGTCTGTAGCAATTCATATATTCTATGTGCATATGCAATTATGGAAATGGCCTAGCAGTTTATTGCCATTTCCATTTTTTTGTAGCTTTCCAGCTTTTTGGCAGCTGTTAGAGTGCAAATATGGGACAGGGGATTTTTTTCTGTCCTCTATGATATAATAGCTATTTAATTCCTCACATAAGAAATCTGGAATTGGAGGTAAAACACTCTGTTGAACTTTCACAGTCTTACATTAAGTCTTAATTATGATTCATCTCCTAACTTTACAGTTCTTAAACACCTTGATTTTAGCAGTAATACAATTAATCTGGTGAATTAGGTCTACAAAGTGAATTTTTAATTGAGTTTGAATTCAAAACCTGCTGTAGCTGATGACTGTCCGTCCCTGCTTCAGGCTGTATCACCACTTAGGGAAGGTTTCCCGTCTCAGGCCCCACGCTGGAGTGATGCTGCTTGGAAGGAGCAGCTCTTGTTTTGGGTGACCGACTCTCCTGTGATATTTTCCTTGAAGCCAACTCTCCTCACACAGTGTTTTGTGAGTCTGTCAAGTGTCGCCGCTCTCCGTCACTTCCCCACAAGCCTGGAGGCCCTGGGGCAGATTTGGCACCTGAGGTGCAGGGAAACCTGTGCCTGGGTGTGCAGGAAGTGGAGGGGCTGGTGATTAAAACGTTTTTACATGCATTTGAGCACGTACTGCAGTCAGCTGCCTGCTTTTATTTCTCGCAGGCAGTTGCTTTCCATTCGCATTCATATTGTGTAAGTACTGCCTTTGCTGCAGGAAATAACCTCCTAGGATTGCTGCCACGGCCAGTTCCATCATGGGAGTTCTTTCCATAATGGGAGTTGGTAGCTAACTTTGGGATAGGCAAGGTAAGGTATATCTGAGGGAAAAGAGGGGAAAAGATTTAAGAATACAACACAGATGGTTGAGTTGTGAATGTGACTGTGTTTGTTATCTGGGCTTTGAGATGAGAACTAAACATGATCATGCTTGCATTGCTGTAGTCTTGTCCTTCTGATTTTCCCAGGATAGAAACCTATATGAACTATATGAAATAATAAGAAATTCTTTCAAAGCGATTCTCTGTTCCTCCTCATGCCACCCATATCCAAGCACAAACATCTCTTCTCCCTTACTTCCTCCGTTGTTTCTTTACTTTCTCTTCCTCAGTCTCTGACTGACATCTCTTCTTTCTCCTCTGAAGACTCATTCAGGGCCTGTGTCAGCCTGGACCTGCAAATCTCTGAGTTTAAATCTTTATTTCTGGCACAGTAACATCAAATACCTCCACTGTTTACTCTAGAGAAAAAGCACATCCATCCTCTACCTTACTTTTTTACCCCACTCTGATTTTGCTCATGTTTTCAAGTGCTTCTTCCCAACGAACTCTCCATAGCCCATGTCAGACACTCATCTCCTCCCATACCATAACAATATTTTTCTTACCAAGTCCAAAATACCTTTCAGGAAATTTGGCACCCAAATAGCAACGGTGCCGATGTCTGGCAAGATCTGACAGTCGAGTCGGGGTCTCGGCATACTTTGGCACTCTGCTATCTGTCAAAAGACTCTGTAAAATCACGATGAAGGATGGAATGAGACAATAATGAAAAAAACACATAGTTAAGATAAATTAAAACTCAGCTACTCTGCTGGATTATTTTTCTGCACTTGGACAAGGCATAAGGGAAACTCATTCACAGTTCCGTTCAATTGAAGTTCAGAATCTCACATTTAGACACAAATCCTACCAAATAAAATATTTGGAAACAATTGGCCTCAGACCTGCAGAACAATGTATCTTTTTGGACTTGTAAAACAGGAGTTTTAGGGTTGTTTTATGGTTTGTCTTTGCAGCCAGACTAGCTTGACTTGTTCCTGAAAGCATTTTTGGCCTCCAATCACAAACTGAATTGACATCATTTCCTGCATTAATAGCTAACGAATCAAAACCTCCTATTAGGAAACCAAGGCGATTTGGAAAAAAAAAAAAAAAAAGGAAAAGAAAAAACCAAACAAACAACCAAAACCCCCCCCCCAAAAAAAAAAGAACCAAAACCCAAACAAATGCATCTTTAAG
>NW_016690366.1:1457110-1464225 GCF_001604755.1 Lepidothrix coronata
AAAAAAAAAGAACCAAAACCCAAACAAATGCATCTTTAAGTCACGAGCCCTTGCTTTTGGCATGCTGTGGTACTTTCCAAAGCTTCTGAATGGCTGCACATTAAGAAAGGTTTGAGCTGTCCAGTTATTTAGGCTTCCTTTACTCACCTGAACTGCTGACTTTGTCTGTCCTTTCTTGCATAATAACTACTTTTTGATTGCTTAAAAGTACAGAAGCTTGTCCGTCCAATTCGTTGTGTTTAGTCTTACCTAATTCTGTGTGTCTTGTATTGTTTTACCTTGTAGGGTCCACCTTGAAACGACTATGTCTAGGCAAAGATCACAGTAGTAGTAACTATCCCATTTTTGTTTCTCAGTATTTCCTTCATGGCATGGGATGTTCTTTGCTTTTTTATATTATTATTTTTTACTAAAAGCTAGTTGTTTAATAACTAGAGCTGATGCACTTATACGAGAAGTATAAATTGTGGTACTTTTGAGACTAATGCATGTGCTGTGATGTCTTGGGAACCTCGCATGCTGCAAGAGAGTTGTGGTGTTCTGTGTGTGTGTGAGACGTGCACGCATGCGGCCAGGAAACTGGGTTCAGTGTTTGTCTCTGAAATACACACCTTTATATGACTGCAGTTCTCTGCTGGAGGAATTGATAGCTTAAAACCATCCCGGCCCCCTTGAGCTGCATGAAATATTAAACACCAATCGAAGAGCTTTTCTCTCAAAAGCCTTATTTTTCTCACTTTCCCCCAAGTAAAGGAAAAGGGATTGAGCAGTATTCACTCAGAAGTGACATTGCAGGTTGAATGCATGATCATTTAAAGGTTATTAATGTATTCTGTATAACCGTAGGACTAATTAGTGGACTCGGTTTCATTGGCTGGTAACTGATTAACAGAGAAAAGACTGAATGTTCATGTTTGCTTATATAATCATTATACTACAGTTCTGTGAACTTTTTGCTTGGAGAGATGGTCTTTATTTCCAATCTTTAGCTATCTCAAATATGTTAGCTGAAAAGTTACTTTACATTTCCTGCTTAGGTCAGATTCAGGCTCCTTCAGTCACAGTTCCCTGCTGAGCTTGCTGTGTCAGAGTTGTAGTTACCAACACAGGAAAAGCACAGAAAATTTTCTTCCCTAGTGAACATATAAACTTAAACCTCTGTCAGTACTCTTCCTGACTGCTTTTATCTATACCAAAAGTTCTTTATCTTTGTCTCAAAAATTCACCCCCCACTATGTTCTCTCTCCTTTGTCTTCTATACATTCATGGTCCCAATAGGGTTTTTTCCCCAAAAATATGCTGGTGGCCAAATAAATGGTCCCGACGTCATCGAGAGAGATGGTGGGTTCCCAGAGCCTTTTGAGGCACAGGAACCAGTCCTACCTGTAACCTCTGCAACAATTACATTTTTCCAGGAGGACAGTAAACTTATGCAAGCAAAATAAATGGTAAATCAATTTTATGAATGCCTGCAGTTTTAGCAATACATCCCACCTCCCACTTTCTCGTGGTAGTCTCTGATAAGGTGTTGTCTGCCTCAGGATGGCAGTGTTACTGGGCTGCATTCCTGGCTTCTCTCCCTGTCCTTAATTTCCCCAGAGAGAGGTTAGTGGCCAAGGTAACATGATGTGATAGAAAATACAGACCCATTGGACTTGGACCATTTCTTTAAGCAAAGGAGTTCTGTAGCCAGGAGGGGGAGGGTTAAAAGTCTGAAAAGCCACCATTGGAGTGGCAGTAGATGAGAAGGTGTTTGAGCTGCAGAGCTGAGGCAGAGGCGTCATTGTCAATTCTCTCTGTATGATTTTCCAGGATCCTCGACCAACAGCCTGGTGACGTGTCCTGAGCCCCTCCCGCAGTCGACGCTGCAGGTTCAGGCCAACAACAGTAACAACAAGAAAGGGACGTTCACAGATGACCTGCACAAGCTGGTGGACCAGTGGACGAGCAAAACTGTTGGAGCTGCACAGACAAAACCTTCTTTAAACCAACTGAAGCAGAACCAAAAAAGGCAAGACATGGAGCCAAAGGCTAACCCCATGCAAACACAGAATGAGACATGTGGAGTAAGTGGCCCTCCTTGAAGGACATACCTTTTGCTATGTGTCTGACAGCCTTTTCAGAACTCAGATGTGGAGGAGGACATAGACTAAAATTACTCCAGATAGATGCTTCCTATAAATGTCCAGCTCTTTTCATTCAGTACTAATCCGATTTTTTTTAAAATCGTCTTTTGGAATAATCTTAAGGGATACTTGGGCTGCAGTATATATATATATACACATATATATATATAAAATATATATTTTTTAATTCCAAACTGCTTATTAACAATGGTACACAGCAATACTCATATCATTACCACCTGTTGCTCAACTTCAGTTTCAACTTACTAAAAGTTTTCTTCTTTTTGATGTTTAATATTAACCTTCCTTCAACAGAACAATAGCTGGTGGCTTGGGGATTGTGAGCCGTTGTTTGAGTGGAATTGGAGTGAGTACTGGGCTGAGAGAGGGGACAGCTGGATGTGTGTGCTGCCCCTTGCTTGTTGTACCGGGCACCGTGACAATACCACCCTCAGCAATGCTGTGAAAGTATCCTACAGCAAATAGGCGCCTGTTCCTCCCCTCGGATGTTCAGTAGCAGGACAAAGCCATTGCAATGTGTGTGTGTTCAGTGCTGGTTTTCATGCCCGAGGGGTGATACAGAGGGAGGCAAAAAAGGGAATGAGTGCACATCCAGAACCCCAGTTTACCATTCTGTCCCACCCTGGCCTGGGTTTCCAGATGTCTTCCTTCCCCTCACAACTGGAGGTTGTTTGACTAATAAGTTTTGCTGGCTTCATTTTTTTTGAAAAATGAAAAATTGAGCCAAAGTAGAGGAAAATAACAGTGAGGAGCTGCTTTGTAATCCCTTAAAAGCAAGAGAACTAGATCTGGATAGTAAACCATTGTCTTTTTTGGCATGTAGAAGGGAAAAAACCCGTGTAGCACTGGTAGCTCTGTAGTTGTTCGTGAGGTGAGATGTGCCAAGGAGGAACTGCTCCAGTGCCTCTGCTTTGGGACCTGCACGTTCCTGAGTCGATTGGGTCACTGACTGCACAGGGAAAAACGTTTGTGCAAATTTATTAAGCAATTTAATTTCAATTCTTAGTTGCCAAAGTGGGCGAAAAGTAAATAATCCTTCTACGTAGCAATGGTTTAACTGGCTCCAGAGTTACATATACTTGAAGATTTATAGAGAGTGATGGTGAGGGCACAGATTTTGCTCTGTGAAGTCACTTCTTACCTTCTTTTGATGTGCTTTTTGTGGTGTTTTGGTGTCTTTCCCCCGAGACTCCTGCAGCAGTTTGAAGTATTCGATGTGGGCGTTTTGCCCTCTTGTAACTGTGGAAAAGTGAGTGGTTATTTTTCTTATTTAAATCACTCATTAGTATCAATTTAGAGTTAATTTTACCTCCTGCAGTCTTGGTGTCTCTGTCTCAAAGCCTGTGGGGAAGGCAGAATATCACTGAGAGAGCAGCAGGAATGTCCCTCTCTCAGGACACTGATCTTAGAGGGTTTATGTCTTTCTCAACCACGGCAGTTGTTCCAGGGAATCGACAGGGCTGACTGCAGTCTTTCAGAGGTGATTTGCCAAGAGCATGGAGAGGCTGGGATTCCCTGCTCTTCATTCACATCATTCCTTGTTGCTTAGAGGAGTTGCTTGGAGCCCTGGTGTGGGTGATGCCTGGGATGGTTTGGGGCATGAAGCCCCCGTAAGGACCACGGTGGCTGCAACAGAGATGCAAGGGCAGGTGGCAAACATTCCTGGTGTGGGTTTTATTGGGTGTTTTGGCCATGAAGATGGCACAGAATGCTGTGAGTGACAGAAAATGGGGCAGTAGGATGATATAAAGGACTTTGACAAGAGTTGGTTTGGGAGTTGAGCATCATTGTGCTATTTGTACCCTTTGAATTCCAACCTAAAGGGGAAATTGAAGTTGAGGGAGGAGAGGGCTGTGTGGTGTTGGGAGAGAAGTGGCCAAAAGAGGAGGAAGGGAAGAGTGTGACACAACCAGACAAGCGACCTGTGTGTCAGTGGTCGGAGGGATGAGCCCCATGAGGAGATGTTACACCTCTGCTGAATCACAGCTGCGTCCACTGGAAGGACAAAAAGAACTTGGGAAATAACATAAAGGATGGGGGAAAATAGCTTTCCAAGAGGGAGAAAGGGAAGCTCAGGCTATACTTCCTCAGTCCTTCTGGTAACACCGTCTTTTGTGACTTCTTTTGATCAAAAATGCCTTTGCAACAAAAGAATAAGGAGCACTAAGCAAATTTCCAGCCCATTAGAGAAAGTTATAGTAAGGTTTTATGTTGGAAATAAAGGCTGGATAAATAGGAAACACGGGGATTCTTATGCCTTTTGTGGTTTTTTTTTTCAACTGGAATAAATAGCAGGAAGCTGTTAGGGCAGGTTGTCTCATCTCCTCATGTGGGAGATTGGTTTTGAGAAAAGCTGTCGCTGGTCCCGTGTGATGGTCAGAAATGAGGGGCTGGGGGCAGCAGTATTTGTACCTTTGCTTCTGCATTGTCTGTGGGGGTTATTGGACAGAGAGATGCCTCCTTGAAGGGTTTTCATAAGGGGTAGGAATGAAGTGAATTGTCCCATGATGCAAAATACATTTTAAAAAAATTATATATATAAAATATTAACTATACATTTAAATAGAAAAATGTATTTTTCAATTTATTATTTTCTTTTACTGCCCACCCACTGTCATTAATAAGCAGGGCAGCTGTGTGTCTGTCTTCAAGTCTTCTCTTTCCCCCTGGAACCAGAAGACTCTCTTTCCTGAGTTGTCTCTAATTTACCTGAGATGCTTCTACCACGAGCAGCAAATTGTTTGCTGTGAATGTAATATTTTATATGATTTTTTAACAAAGTGAAGGCTGGAAATAGCTCAGAAGAGAGACTGATGGTGTGTTTAATAAGAGTAAGAGGTTTTATTTTTTGTCATCAGAAGTGTAGGCAGCAATGAAATAATTGGGATGCAAAGCAAAACTTTATATTCTGCTTTGTTTCTGTGGAAGTTTGGCTGCAAATCCTGGTTAGAAGTTTGCTGGTGGGGGGGGAACTTCAGGCATCCAGTTGTGTCACAGGAGCACTGAAATGTTCCTTCCCAAATGTTTTAAGGAAGCATGGAAATACAGGTAGAGTCTCATCAGCAGTAGTTTGAATTGTAATAGGAGATGTTAGAAAGAATTGAAGTCAAACTGCCTGATAGTGGTGATTTCTGTCTTTGTCATCTGTGTGAAGATATGGTGTAACAATCCTTTTTTACAGGTAATTCTGGTTGGCATTGGTCAAGGAATATGCTTAGGAATGTGAGCTGCCTTCTGTGCAAGTATACTGAATATTGGGTACTTACAGGCACTATTTAAAGATGCCTGGGAATGAAGGGCTTGCCAAAAATGTTTTCTATTCTTCATGCTGTTCTGGAGCTCCATGGGTTTTAAAAGGCAAAAATATTACCCCCAAAAAAAGGTGTAAACATGTTCCCAGTGCATGGTGAGGCTGCTTCTGTGAACACAGAGCTGTGTCAGTGGGTGACGTGTGCTAGGGGCTTGGACACCGTCGGTAACATCTGCACATCTGCTGGCATTTCCTAACTCTGGGCTCCATGGGCTGACTGCTAGGGAGCTGGAGGTGGGCATGGATGCCAAAACCAAGCAGGAGGACTAGTGCCACCTTTACTGTGTCCTCCGTCTCTGTTGGGTTGGAAGAATAGTAAAAAATGAATCTGTGTTTGAAGCTTGGGCTGAATGTCAGAATGACTTTTCAGGAACTTGGAAAAGCATAAACACAAATATACAGGAGCACCTAATTACTTCAGGTTTTCAGCAAACTGGGCAAAAGTGATAAAAGAGGTGGATTGGCATTCTTGCCTGCTCATGTTGGCAGCCAGCTGTGACTCTGCCCTGCCACTCAGTTCTGTTTCAGTGGTAGCTGGTCTATACAGAAGTAAAACACTAATACTAATGGGGTACCCATCAAAAGAAAAATATTCTAAATCCTGACTTTTTAGGTGGGCTGTGATAGTTACAGTCAGCTTTCACAGCAGAATTACCTGGTTTCCTCTATTCCAATATAAACCCAGAAGTATTTATGGTGTTCGTGAGTCATACCCAACTCTTGGCTGTGTATCTGACAGTACAGGAGCTGTGAGTATCACTGAGGTGGCACTTTGGAGCTTGCCTGGTGAAGCACAAGAACAAGGTAGAGAATTAAAACAAGTCCAAAGAACAGATTTGTGGTTTTTAAACTACTTGAGTCTTTGTCCTGTGGGGTTTGTTTCATTTTTACCAGTGTTTTCCTGTATGTTCTCCTCTGTGTGTGTATTATTCTTGTTTTCTAAATGAGTCTGTGTGATTATTTGGTGCAAAGGGAAGACTGGCAGGAGAAGGCAGGTGTTGGGAAGCAGGAAGGAGAGGTGGCTGGTACCTGCAGGGATGTGTACAGGGCAGAGGTTTGCCAGTGCAGGCAGAGCTGGGGAAGGGCAGGTGGGGAGGTGGCCTGAGCAGAGGGGAGAGGGCAGTGGGCAAAGGTGCCCCTGTTAGGTGTTGGTTCAGTAAGTTTATTGCTTCTACAGAGGAGGTTAATGGATATGTAGAGGGGGAGAGCAGGGGAGGAACTTCCCTTCCTACGCATGTCACAGAGGGTACTCTGCCCCCCTGAGATCCCCCCTGAGCTGTGTGCAGGGCTGGGGCCTCAGCACGAGAGGGACTTGGAGCGAGTCCAGAGGAGGCCACGGAGATGCTCTGAGGGCTGGAGCCCCTCTGCTCTGGAGCCAGGCTGGGATTGCTGGGGGGGTTCACCTGGAGAAGAGAAGGCTCCAGGGAGACCTCAGAGCCCCTTGCAGGGCCTAAAGGGGCTCCAGGAGAGCTGGAGAGGGACTGGGGACAAGGGATGGAGGGACAGGACACAGGGAATGGCTTCCCAGTGCCAGAGGGCAGGGATAGATGGGATATTGGGAAGGAATTCTTGGCCAGGAGGGTGGGGAGGCCCTGGCCCAGGTTGCCCAGAGAAACTGTGGCTGCCTCTGGATCCCTGGAAGTGTCCAAGGCCAGGTT
>NW_016690366.1:1464437-1575932 GCF_001604755.1 Lepidothrix coronata
AAAAAAAAAAAAAAAAAAAAAAAAAAAAAAAAAGTAGAGAAATCCCTATTAAATATCTCTGGCAGACAGACTTTTTACATGGTGATGTCAGATGTAAATTTTGCAGAGCAGTTGTTAAATTTGTTGGGTTTGGGACTGTTGGCCTTATCAGCCTCCTTAAGGCCAGGGCAGCTGACTCTGCTAGGCCTCGACACGCAGCAGAACAAACAGGAGGACATCAATATTGTAACATGAAAAATGAAGTCATGCCATCCATAGTTGGCTAAGCCATGGAATCTGTGGCATTCCTCATTGCTGGTGTTATAGAGTCTAAAGTTGAATCAGAAAGGGAGAAGACCAGTTCTGCTTTCCACTCCTTCAGGAGGGTTGTTTTATTCTAAATAACCCCCAAAGACGTGTCCTGTGTGACTGTGGGTACAGCTCCAAGGATCTTTGTATGTCAGTGGTCTCTCAACATGGGTTGCTTGAGCTGGATGCTGTGCTCTGATATTGTACTGCTTGTTTTCAATTGCCAAGATAACTTCAGAAACCATTCACAGCCATGTCTTCAAGCTGTGGGGAGAATGCCAAAGCCAGCAGCCACACTGGAAGCCAAAGCCTTGGCTCCCTGGGATATAGTGGGTGTAGCTGGTGCACACTGTAGAATCAACAGCCTGTGCCACAACTGGCACCTTTCATAGAACCACAGAGTCACTGAGGCTGGAAAAGCCCTCTGAGACCACTGAGTCCAAGCATTCCCCCAGCACTGCCAAGGCCTAACCCATGTTCCCAAATGCCACATC
Source organism: Lepidothrix coronata (assembly GCF_001604755.1). NCBI lineage: Eukaryota > Metazoa > Chordata > Aves > Passeriformes > Pipridae > Lepidothrix > Lepidothrix coronata. Next base: position 1,465,220 of record NW_016690366.1, read on the forward strand.
CACACATCTGTTAATCCCTTCAGGGGCAGTGACTCCACCCTGGGCAGCCTCCAGCAAACTTGCAGAACTGACAAGGGAGTGGCCAGGGGGAGAGGTGCCTTGGGCCAGCAGGGAGCCAAGGATACCAGACATGTCCTTTCAGCCCAGAACTGGCCAGCTGATGAGAGATGGGAGAACCCACAGGCTCACAGCTGCACTGGGGACTCTCCAGCCCCGGCAGCTCTCAGGCTGGTGCTCAGGTGACCACTCTGACCATTGACAGGGCTCTGGCCAGGAATCCCAGGGCCTTCCCTCGGTGCATCTCGTTAAACACCAGCCTGGCTGACTTGAAATGCTGAGCTAGTCCTGTTCACAGCTGAGATCTGACCCCATGTAGGTGATGAACGCACCTCATTCATCACCATCTGAATGTCCATCTTCGTCCCTTCAACCTGTACAAGCAAAGGGACTTGTAGTCTCCTGGCTTTCCTGGAGCCGGGAAATCCACAGCTCCTTGTGCTGCTTTGAGGACTCTTTTGGCACATGTTAATTTTGGTGTTTCAGTCAGCATCTCCATGCAGGACTCAATGGGTTGTGTGGGCTTCCATCAGTGTTGAGTCATCAGAACTGGTTAAAAGGTGATGGTTAAATAGAGGCCATGACCAAGAGACTCCTACCCAGGGAAAGACACAAGAGCCAGATGTTGTGCCTCCTAAAGTGTGCATTTAGCTCCCTTGAAGCATGGGATGAAGGTAGAGGAAGAAAACTTAAGTCATTAATATGCATTTGTCATGACATTATCAAGTTTAATGAGTATGTGTAATAGTGGGTTTGGAGCATGACACAATTTTATTCCCAGTAGCACATACACAGCCTTAAATCCAGCTACTGCTTTGCTGAGGAATTCAGCTGAGAAGGAGAAAGTTCAGAAGCTTGAATTGGGGTGAGTCAGATTTCTCAGTCCTTTAAAAGAGCTGAAAATGATGTTTTTCAAGTTAATTTTTAAATAGGGCCACTGAAAATGTCACCTCACATTTTCAGTGCCACTGAATAAATAATCTGTTGCTAGTGTAAGAAATGCTGTCCTGGAACCATAGAATGTCCTGAGTTGGAAGGGACCATCAAAGATCATCAAGTCCAACTCCTGGCCCAGCACAGGACACCCCCCAACAATCCCACCACGTGCCTGAGAGCGTTGTCCAAAATCTGTATTTTGGTTAGGTACATCACTCACAGGTGTTTAGCTTGGTGGAAACCATGATTTTGAGGATGTTAAAACAAGAGTTTAATAACAGCTTAAAGAAGTGTGCTGGTCTTAAAAATATGTCCCTGGTTCCTCTGTTTCTTGTTCTTTGGTGTCTGTTGTTAATTTTGGTGGGGTTTTACACTTTAATGATGTCAAATTCATTACACTGACGCATCTCTTTCAGTTTGACGTTCACCATCAGATTCAGGTTTCAGATGAAAGGAAGTGAAGACAGGTATCAGATAGTTCTGTATTTTTCTAAAATTGCCCTTGGAGCAGAGGTTCATGCCCCAAAGCAGAAAATCCCAGGGGGACATTGCCATTTTTATTGTTAATTGAGAAGAGAAATTAAAATCAGAAGCATGGAGTAAGTGTTCCACACAGCCTTATACGTATATTCATTTTTTTCTGTTGAAATTTCACCTTCATACCAATTTTATCAATTGAATGTAAAATATCACATTGGTGGGAGATTCCCAGAATTAAGTAACACCCCTTTTTCCTATGCCACAAATAGGTGCTGGCATGCTGGGAACCCCACAGGGAGTTGTAAATTCTGTGACATTAAAAACATAATGAAATGTGAATGTTTGGGATAACGGCAGTTCCCATGGTATTGTGCGGGATGGAGTGTGTCATCTGGAAAACTCTGCCATCCCGTGTTGAGGGAGAGCTCTTTCTCTGCCCCTTGCATGCAAAAGCTGAATAATTGCAGTGGGTGTTAATAGAATTCCAGAAAACCGGCTGGAATTGGTTGTGGCAGCGCCTGAGGCAGAGCAGCCCCGCTGTGCCCTCGCTGGTTTTGCCACCCTGGCAGGTCTCCTTCCTTTCCTCAGTTCTCTGGGGCCAGATGAAACAATTTTGTACAGAAATATGGGCTAGAATTTTTAAACCTCTTCTGAGGCGTGAGAAAGCCTCTTCTGAGGCTTGTCTCACGTAAGCGCGTGAGATTTGAGTTAATTCTGCACTTAGTGCAGTTCGTTTACTTCTATGCACAAGAAAAAAGATACTTGAGTTCCTTTGGACATGCGAGGTTGGTTGTGACTTTTTATGGTGTTCATCCTCACTTGTTTAGTGATGTTTCCTGCCTTCTTGAAGAGCAAGGTTATAATCAGATAACTTTCCCCTCTGCACCATATCAATCTTTCCTATTAATTTCCAAATTTTATGTCTTTAAAAAGAAAAAAAAAACCAAAAAACCAAAACAAACCCAACCCAACCCCCCACCAAAAATATAAAAGGAAAAAAAGAAATGAACCCAAAATAAAGGCCCAAGGTCACTGTGACACCCTTGTGCCTGTGCCCCCAGCTGGCAGCCTGTGCAATGCCGTGGGGGATCAGTACCACCACGGACATGTGTGTCTGGGCTCGGTGTCACTGCCCGTGGCAGGGGGGAAGAGGAGCTCTGTAGCGACGCTTCTTGTATTTCTCTTTTTGTAGGTAAATTCGGTAAGGACAGGACTGGGGAGCAAGTGCCCTGTTCCGGTGGCTTGCCCCATGCCCACAGGATTAGCTCCTGGAGCTCCACCGTCCCTGCCAGTGCCTGTGCCAGGGCCCGCCCTTGCTGGCGCGGTGACACCGTATGTGATGCCTCTCTGTCAGTACGGAGGAGTTTTCCCCAGCCCCGTGTACGGGGTGCCGTGGCCGGGGCCGATGGCGCAGCCCGGGCTGGTCGGGGGTCCCGGCATCGTGCGGTTCTCACCCCTCAGCAGGAGCTGCCTGCGGATGTACCCGGTGCCACTGCAGCGCCCGCCCGCCCGCGCGCCCGGCCCACGGCTGCGCATGACCTAGCGGGGCGGCCTGGCCGTGGGGACCCTGCCACGGGCATCCTGCCAGGGCTGATCTGGCTGTGGGGACCCTGCCACAGGTAACCCTGCAATGAGTGACCTCGCCATGGGGACCCTGTCATGGGTAACCCTGTCGGGGGGTGACCTTGCCATGGGTGACCTTGCCGTGGGTGACCCTGCCATGGGTGACCCTGCCACGGGTAACCCTGTCGGTGGGTGACCTTGCCACGGGCGATCCTGCCATGGGTCCTGGTGATTTTGACGCCGTCATGTGGAGTGTTTGCTCTGTGGATGATCCGTGTGGGACGGGGCGGGGCCCGCGTCAGCAATCACTGTGAGGCGGCGTCACAACAGATCGTTTGTGCTTATGGCAATATCTGCTTCTGTTCCATTGCTGAAGACACTTTATTCCTTGTGTTCTGTTTCACACTTGCGATCCTTAATGTTGATGTACTTGAATTGATGACTTGCAAATTGTACTAACCCTGCAGGACTTCAGTGCCTTGAATCTCAGCTTTCCAGTCCCAGCTGGAAAGAGATGTACAATTATTTGAAAGGTGTATTTTATTTACTGCTTGCCAGTTGAAGTTCTTTTTATTTGCAAAGATATTGCAGGTTTACAGTTGACGTTCCTCATCAGCTTAATTTTGCTGTAAATGCTTTCGTTTTTATTCACGGGTTGAATTTTCATTTCTGAAGCTTTTTAAAAAAAAAAAAGAATTGTGAGGTGAGGTTTGTTTGACACGTTTGTTTGACGCACTGATCATAAAACTGTTTGTGTTTGTACAAGGAGTAGTGAAGTGCACATTGTAATGTAGGAGTATTTACAGAGTGATCCCAGGAAAGTGCATACAAGGACAGGGAATAGCTTCAGGCAGTGCAATCCGTTCTCCTCCCCAGCCTGTGGTAAAGTCGTTGTAAATGGCGGCTTTACTGCAGTAACAGGCAGCAAAAATGCTGTTTTCCTCTAGATCAGCAGCACATTGGATTTAATTTCCTTTTCCTATCTGGGCTTTTATAATTCAGTTAAATTACAAGTTCATGCATGTTCCATAAGTGAAGAAAACTAGTGGAACTCTTGATCGTAGGAGAACATATCTCCAGGGGACTGTCAGACCCGTGTAAGTACAGCACTCGCACGTGCTCTGGCTCCGGTTCGGCCACCAAGGCTCAGGGTGGTGTCTGGCCACTGACAGTGTTCGTGCTGAAACAGAACAGAATATGAAGCTGTTCTTTCTCATATCTGACACTTCAGGTTTGGAGTCTCACCACCTTTCATATGGAATTTTTTTTTTTTTTAATTTATTTATTCACTTTTATTTTTACCAAAGTTTGCGCTCCAGGTGGCACGGACACCTCTCTCCTGTTTGAAAGTTGCTTTTTGCCCGTTTTACTGTGCGTAGAGTCTCCACCTGCACCTCAGTCTAAAGGCACAAGGTAACCACTAGACCTGGTTTGCCGATGGTAAGTCTCCTTCCCTCTGAAAGCGCTGCGGGAGCGTTACAGGCACAGGACCCGGAGCAGTGGCCATGCCCAAAGGCGCCGTCACTCCCTGGTGATGATGCTTTATACCATCTGCTGAAGGGCAGAGATGTCCTGTGCTTCCAAGCTGTGAATTGTATAGTTCTATTGTACCTCGAGCATTATTATTCTACCTGTCTAAATTATTTTGTTTGTACCCTTTGAATATATTATTCCATCAATTCAGTTAGAATTGAATTTTATAGACAATTATGCAGAGTCTTCTGCCTGGGCAAAATACTTACTGTAGTAAGAGATTTCTGTTCTCTGTACCATGTATCTTTAATTTGTTTGAGTTTTTTAGATTCATGTATGTATGCTTCATGAGCAAACATGGAAAATATGTTCTCACACCGGGTTCCCTTCGGCTCGCACTGAATCCTACAGATTATGTCGCTATTGCCTGTATAGTCCATCCCTTGTATACTGACAAAGTCAGTGGCACTAAAAGCCCCGAGAAATTGTATAGATTAAAAAGAAAAATAAACATTTTGTGCTTGAAAATGGTGTGAAAAACCCGATGTTTTTCTAAACTGTAGAACTGTGTCGATTCCCAGCTATTCTGGGTAACACTGCCTTTGTTTTCCAGACTCGTTCTTGTCCCTTGGTTGTGTAGCAGGAGCAGATGTGATGCCTCTGCTGGTTCTTGGGTTCTCCCCATAGCCCACACCTCCAGCAGCTGTAGAAAGGAAGCGGTGCCCCAGGAGGTGCTTGGGGCCACCTCGCAGGGCACAGTGCCCCGAGTCCTTGCCTGTGGAGGTGTTCCTGGTGCTGGGGCTGCTGCAGAGCAGAGCGGGCTGAGTTCCTATGAGCAGATGGTGCCCTCAGCGCTGCTGGTGGTGCACGTGAGGGTGCTGAGTTTGGCAGATGGGAAAGAAGCCCATGGACTGTGTCCCCCCTGTGCTGCAAAGCACTAGGGAAGCCCCTCTAAAGGATCCTGGCATCGTTTAAGTGTGAGGAAGCTTGGCCCCCTTGCCAGCACCCTCTTGGCAGTCACCGTCATCAGGTTAGGCTGCAGGAGGAATGAGGGAAGGGCGTGCAGGTGACACCCCTGCTTCTGTCTCTCTGTGCACCCATCCCACGTGGCTGTGCTGTGTGTGCTCTGTGTGTCGGGGGCTCCGTGCCCCGCGCTGGTGCCCGTCCCCGCCGTGGCTGCGTTGCATGTGCTGCGCTCCCGAGGGGCGGCCGGGGCAGCAGGGCAGGGGTGCAGCTTCCACATCCCCGGGGGGGAGCTCCTGCCTGTTGCACCTTTATCCAGCACTGGGGCTAAGCAGCAGCTCAGAAGGTGATGGCATTGTGGTACTTGTGGTGTTTAATTTCCTGAGGGCCCTCTTGGCTGCAGCTCTTCTGGCTGTTGCTTCAAGCCGTGGTTCTTTCACCCTCAGTTGTGGCAACTGTGTCGTGGAGTGCTTTGACCCTCAGCAGCAATTAAACAAATGACATGAGATTAAATAAATGGGGCGACTCCTTGAGCAAAAGGTGAGCCAAGGAGCGAGAGGGACCTGAGGGATCTGTGCTGCACCATCAGAGAGGGATCTGTACCCACAAAAGATCCCTTGCAGATCGCAGAGCTGAAATCATTTTATTACTGACTCTGAATATTGCTTCAATAGGCAGCAAACGGGTCAAACCCGCTGGTAGAATTCCTGACCTCCCTAGTTCCTGACCTGCTGCCATATCCTGTAGCTGTGCCATCACCCAACATTCCCAGCCCTGTGCTGACACGTGGGAAGTTTCAAAGTTTCGATGAGGGAGCTCACAGATCCCCCAATTTTCAGTCTTTCAGTTACAGAAACTTAATACAAATCTCGAAGGAATGCTTTAACCCCCCGAGTCATGCACCCAGTAGTGGAGGAAAGTTTTTGAAACTTTGGTAGGAAAGTTTCAAAGTTTTCACAATTTGGGAAGTTGGGAAAGTAGTTGAAGTTTTCCTGTGTGCCATTCATTTAGCTTTCTGATTGCCTCATGTCATGGTGGAGTATCTCAATGCATAATCACATTCTGCTTTCCCACCCCATCCTTGGCTTGCTTGGAGTGGGACTGGGTATCCTGAGAAGGAGCTGCTCATCTGCCACAGGGATGCAAAGCTAGGCACTTGAGATGGCAGGGAGAAACACTGGAGTACCTTAAGGCTCTTTTGCAAATCCAGATTCAACCTCCCTGGCACAGCTTTCACCCGAAAGAATGATGTAACACTGGCCCTCACAGTTTGTTCATGTATTTAACTCTGGTCTCCATTTCACAACTTTAAACAGGAAATATTTTTTTAATTCCTTTAGAAAAGAAAAAAAATCCTTTAAAAAGCTGCTTTAAGGAGGAAATGTTGCCCAGAGAAGCTGTGGCTGCCCCGTCCCTGGAAGTGTCCCAGGCCAGGTTGGACAGGGCTTGGAGCAACCTGGGCTAGGGGAAGGTGTTTCTGCCCATGGCAGGGAATTGGAACAAGATGGTCTTTAAGGTCCCTTCCAACCCAAACCATTCTGGGACTCTGTGGTTACTTAACCATCACTTCACACCTGTCTCCAAAGTGCTCCATTCTTGCTCTCTGCTGTATAACTTCTTTACTTTTCTCTGAAATACTTGACATTGGCTGAGATCAAAGGCAAGACGAGGGTGAGACGTGGCCGTTACTGTGCTCTGACAGAGATACTCGTGTTGGGGAACAGGGCCTTGGTGCTCAGGGGCAGTAATTCCTGAAATGGGCTTCTTCATCCAGTGGCAGGTTTTGCTGTTTGGTGTTTGTGGAAGGAAATCACTAATACTTTGAATCATTAGTTTAACTTGGCTTTGTCAATGGTATGTCTTCAAGCATTTTTCATGATCCCAGTGCGTTACTGTCAGGTCTGGGAACATTCAGAATATTTCCAGACAAGCCTCGTGGACACTTCATAGGTCCGTGTTGGATTTGTTCAGTTTGCACATGTTTGGGCAGGAAAAACATCTGTCCTCAAACATTCCTTGGAAGTTGGCTTTGGAGGGTTGTAACCAGAAGTCTCCCTTCTGAAATTGTGTGACCTCAGCATTGCTTTCCCTGTCATCCCCACCCCCACAATGAAGCAAAGAGTTCAAGACTTTTTGGGTGAGATTGATGTTACTCATCAGGTATTGGCTATTAATGCAAGAACCTGCCTTGTTTTCTGCCTTGCTGCCAGCAGGTTCCCCCCAAGTTTTCCATGGATGCTGTTGAAGATGTTGTATCAGAAGCAGAAGTCACACATTAAATAGTTCCTGACTGTGTCTAGTGTCCCAGTAAGGTTTCCTTGCCTTCTCTTGCTCCTCGTGTGCCCTCCTCTGTCCCTGATTTCTGGTGATGTCTGTGGGGAAGTGTGGGCACGGTCTGTGCAGAGTGTATGGGCAGGGAACTCACACGCTCTTGTCATGGATAGATGAGTGTCTGATATAGGATTGAATATATAACACAGCAAAACCATCATCTTGTGTTATTTCTGGCTACAGTTATTTATTATGGATTGAGTACTTGAGGACAGTTATTTATTATGGATTGAGTCCATCTCAGGGATCTGTAGGGTCGGGCTGTCCTAGTCGGCGCTGGTGCAGATTGAGTGGAGTGAGTCTGATGTGCTGATCCCTGTTATTATTTTACCCCTGACAATCATTTTCCTGTCTGTGTACCCAGAAAGGAGCCGTTGATCAGATGGGAGCTGTGTGGTGACTCACACGTGTGGTTGGTGCCCTTGGCAGGGGCAGTGTCTGGCTGTGGAGCCGCCCCTGCAGAGGCAGCAGGACAGGGAGGCTCCAGCCCTGACCGTGCTGCTGCTTTTATTAACGCAGCCAAGCTCCAGAAGGGCAGCATAACGAGATGGATTTTAGGAGCTGTCAGGTTGCAAATTCTGCTTTATGAAGGAGTTTGTTGCTCAGAGGGGTTTGGATGTGCTGCAGTGCTGACGTTGACTGTGTCAGCACAGAGATCACTTACACTTGATTCATTTGGAAGTCAGGCTTGGAGCAGGAGGTGGCTGCTGTTGTGAGTGATGTGATGCTCTTTGCTCCCTTCCCAGGGATAGTTGTGGTGTGCTGCCAAGGCTGGTGCTGCATGCTCTTGGATCTATATCTGATTATAGAATGTCTCCCTTGAAATAAGTTTCTCATGAAGAGTTTAGGGGCTGCGTGGTTCGAGCCTTCAGTCTGACCTGCAAAGCCTCGGGAAGCTTTAGGGCTCGCTTGGTCACTGTGGAGGAGCTGTTCATACACAACAACCTATATTCGACAAAGTGTCTGTTACAACAGTGAAATTCTTGTGACAAGGTCTTGGTTTTTCCAAGTCTGGTTGAGTAAGGGGCACTTGGATGATTTTCTTTGGATGTAGTGCAATGAAATGGATGCATGGTGAATACTGGTCACGTTGTTGTAGTTGTGAGGCAGAGAGAAAAGCTGGAATTATTTTTTCTCCTCAGAAAGGAGCAGATCCCCACACTTTGTCTTTCATTATTGAGGTGCCACTGAGTGCTAGCTATGGCAGTGTGGCTCTCGAGGAGCTTCAGGTGACAGGACGAGCATGGTGAGAGCCTCTCCAGCCACTCTTCTGGGGTCTTCTTTGTGCCTGTTGCAGTTTTTGTGGGGTATTCAGGACTCTGACACCTTGTAAAAAATTAGGTTTAAGAAGAAATAACCAGAAATAATCATTCTCAAATGGGGCTTTTTCAGGTCTGACATAAAATTGCCCCAAAAAGTATTTACTCTTCTGTTGTTTTTTTCAACTACTTTGCAAGTAGAGTAAAAACTTCCTCAGCACTCAGGGTTTGTTTATCAGATTAGACAGACTGCATCTAGGATCTTCGTCACCACATTAGGCAGCAGCTACAGGATGTGCCATCACTGCCTTTTCTCCACCACCAAGCAAACGTGGGGTTCAATCACATTCCCCGGTCTCTCCGGCGCTGTTGCCTCCTCAGCCTGTGAAAGCTCAGACTTGACTTTGTAGTAAGAAGTGAGGAGTTTGTCTGTGGGCTGAGCACCCGTGAGGGTTTGTTTGAGGAGCCAGGTGACTGGGGACCTGGCTCTGCTCAGGGTGTTGTGGCTGACCCATGGCTGCCATACCTTATTTCCTAGTTACTTGGAGATAGTTCATCTTATCCTGTTTTCCTGGGTGAAACTCTCTGCCAAATGTTGGTTATCCATAGCGAGCAGGTGTTGGGGTGGATCCAGGTGGATCTTCAGAACTGGCGTTCGTCAGAAGCTCAGGAAGGAATTACGATCAAGACATGATTTTCCTTCCCTTAAAAGCCATTCTTCCCATGAACAGGCGGAGCAAGGAGTATGGGAAAGTTGGGGCTGCGTTTAACAAAAGCGGAGCCCAAACCACAGAGACCCAGCAGGAGCTGTGCCAGACCCAGATGGCACCTGCACCACGTGCTGTCCCCACCCATCCCCCGCCTTCCCTGCTGCTCCAAGGACTCCCTGCTGCTCCAAGGACACCCTGCATGTGTTCTGAGGGCATCCCAAAGCCATCTGCTCCGTCAGGCCTGTCCGTGGCTGTGATCCCACAGTGTGCATGTGTGTCTGTGGAGCAAGGGGCTGGGGTGCATGTCCCTGGGAGCATGTCCCCAGCACAGCGTGGTGGTGGGCATGTGCTGCAGGGTGGGGGACACGTGGTGGCACCTCGTGCTGCTGCTTCTTCAGCCACGTGCTGTGCCCTCGGCGCCCTCGCTGCCTTTTATCCCAGTCCTGTCCTTGCAAGTCCTTGGCGTTGCTGTGCCCTTCCACGTCTGTCCCACCATCTTGCCCTGTGGTCTGCCTCCTGTGGAAGGCTGATGGATCCCATCCCTGCCTGGGTGGGACATGGCATCCCTGCAGCCCAGGTGGAAGGAGGTCTCTTCCAACCCAAGCCATTCTATGATCTGTGATCCGAGGCTTGGCTCCATTTCCGTGGACAAGGGAGCCAAGCCTGCGGGTGTGGGGAGCTGGTGCCACGGCGTACCCTGGCAATCCCACCATCCCTTTGGCACCTCCACACAGCATCACATCCCTCTCCCCTCTTCCCTCAGCGGCAGGGTCCCACAAACTGAGCCCAGTGCTGGGTGTCTCTGCTGGCTCTGTCCATCTCTACCTCCTGGGAGCCTGGCTCTGCTCAGGGTGTTGTGGCTGACCCGCTGCTGCCATGTGTTTTTTCCTGGTTACCTGGAGACACTTAATTTTTTTTTCCTGATTCCCACAGGAATCAGAGCTCTGGTCTGAGGGACCCTGTGAGGTGCTGAGGTTCTGCCACCAAAATAAATGTGTTTACACATCTGAGCTCTCAGCATGACAGATCCTGGTCTCTGTTCCCTTGCGGTACCTACAGCGTGCTCTGGCAGCAGCACCTCCACACACTTGGGGCCCGTGAGCTTGCGTGGCCCTTTTTGGGTTTGGTTTGGGTTTTCCTAGATGTGAAATCCATATATGGATTTTTTTCTTTTAGATTCTGAAAATGAGACCGTCGGCGACTGACACGTGGCCCCCGCAGCTACAGTGCCAAGCGCGAGGCCCCGCCGTGGCTAAGGAGGAGGAAGAGGAAGATGGGAAGTGATTTATCATGTGTGAGGAATTCTGTGCTGTTCTGGTCCATTCGACACAATTTTGTAACTTCTTTCTAATCATTTTTTTATTTATAGTTGGAAATACAAAAAATGTTATGCAAAAAAAAAAAAAAATAAAGGAGAATTATTTTGGGGGAAAAGGATTTTGTTCCAAATTGTTCACTTCTGTTGTGAGCCAGGTTTCCATGAGCAGCAGATGGAGAAGAGGGAGGAGGAGGAAGAGGAGGAGGCACTCCTTCAAATGCTTTTTGTTTCACACAATTAATTGTCATTTAAGCAATTTTCCAAGCAATAAGCCAGGCACACATACAAGGAAGACAATTCCAGTTCCATTTAGATGTCTCACCATTCTTTTGTAGAGATGAGACTCTATTTTAAATCCACTTAAATCAAGTAAAAACCCCTCCGGATCCTGCACCAGAGAGTCAGTCTGTGCTCGTCACTTCCCTTTTTACCTCTTTCTTTTTCTCATAGACCAGCCACTTTTTCTTGCCAGACTTAAATACAGTTTCGAGTCACTGCTGATTTTAACTGTAAGACTAAAATCCTTCCACAGACCAGTGGGTAATTGGAGCCATTTTTAAGACTCTGAAGTGCCTTCAATGAGCTAAAATGAGCAGTAGGGGTTTCTTTCTCTGGGTTCACTGGTGGTGGGTTTCACTGACTTTGGGTAGAGGGGATAGACAGAGTAGTTTGAAGCAATAATCTCACAGGTGATCATTTATCAAAGGACTACTCACCTCTTTTTAAGAAAGCTGGGTTAGCACGGTCCTAAGGAGTGGGAAAGTGCTGCTCCTGCAGTTACATCCGGGCCCCAAACTCTGTGCACCCACAGGCCTCCCTTGCTGCCTCCGCAGCCCAGCCCAGGCTGTTCTCACCCTCTCACTCTTGGTTTTGATCCCAGAGCCATAGGAACTTCCACCTGCCCATCAGCCCCTCGGTACCCCCCTTCCTCACAACTGGAGCCTGGTGTTCTGTTTCGTTGTTATCTGCCATGTCTGTCTCTTCCAAATCTTGGTTCTAAGTAATAAATCTTATTTTGATGCCGTTGTTCCCTATTTCCTTTCCACCTCGGCCCCTTCTGCCCGCCAGTGGGAGGGAGGAGAGCGCAGGTGGAGGTGCGTGTATTGCTGAAGCTCCAGGATCATTCAAACACTTGGTTAATTCAGAGTTTTGAAGCCCCAGGGCCAAAATATATGTATTTATGTTAATTTTTTGCTTCTCTGGGATGCCTCCTGCCCTGTCCTTGTCTGAGGAAATGGAATGGATCACCTGCACAGGAGCAGGGACTGGGTAAGTGGTAAAGGCTAAATTGTTGCAGGCCTTGGGCTTCTCTGCTCGAAGGGAAGTCCAGCCAAGTGCTGTACCTTTCTTTTTGGTTTTTTGGTTGTTTTCCTCTTACACACCTCCTTGCCATCCGGTCCCACATCCAGCATGCTGGGTACAGGGACAGGGTTGTCACTTCTCTGGGGATGAGCCACTATTCCAGTGATCACGGAAACAAAGCACTTTGCCCTCACCTGAGACTTTTATTCCCAAGATCAAAAGGTGATTTTTCTCCAGGGAAGTCCCTTGCAGGGTCTCCTGAGGTCTAGGTGGGCCTCCTTCATCAGTTGTTCCAACTCTCTTTGCTGCTCCTGCAGATCCTCAGGCTCCTCCACAGCTGCAGGGAGCCAAGGGGCCTCTGACTCCAGATAAGCATTTTATAAATATTCTATTAATATTCAGGTTAAATATACGATTTAGTATCAGGATCAAATCTCAGGAGTGGAAGCTGGGGCCACTCCCCACCTGGTTTTGGATAATTTCTCCTGTGAAGACCTGCTCTCTCGTGGGGGGTACACACGGGTTTGCTGCTTGCTCAACAGTTTGGAGCTGCCAAGGGTCCCTGAGCTCCTCTGGGGTGAACCACTGAATGAGATCCTCTAATTCAAACTGTGATTCTGTGAGGGGGAATGGTTTTAAACTAGATTTGGATTGGTTATGAGGAAGAAATCCTTTCCTGTGAGGGTGGAGAGGCCCTGGCACAGGTTGCCCAGAGAAGCTGTGGCTGCCTCTGGATCCCTGGAAGTGTCCAAGGCCAGGTTGGACGGGGCTTGGAGCAACCTGGGCTAGTGGAAGGTGTCCCTGCCCATGGCAGGATGGGAGCAAGATGAGCTTTGAGGTCCCTTCCAACCCAAACCATTTTAGGTTTTGAGGGCTTTTCCCCACTCCCTGCTGTCCCCAGTTCCTCTCTTCCTTGCAGTGCTGTAATGAATATTCTCTTCTCGGCCTGGTGCCATGCTTGGGTTTAATCAGGAGTATTTTTTGCTGGCCACAATCAGAAGCCTGAGCAGGAGAGTGTGGCCATGGCAAGGTTTAACACAGCACTGAGGAGTGAAAAGGAGGAGTGCGAAGAGCTGAGCTCTAACCGTGCTCGGGAACACGATGCTTGGTCCCTGCTCCCATCAAAGTTCTCTCCCCAGAGGCTGGACATGCTTGTTGGGGTCCACACCTGCCTGTGCCACCTCATGAAAAGATAGAACTCTTCAAAAAGACCCAAAATGTTGCAGTTTGGGTGCTGGGTGCTACGAATTCCAGTGTATTTGGTTTGGCAACAAGCATGCCTGTGGGCATGGAATGGGACTCCTTGGTGTTGTTTGGTTATTCTGAAATTACTTGGAATGTAAAACAAATGCTGAAGGGAAAAAACAAACAGCTCATTATAATCATAGAAGAGTCACAGAATGGATTGGGTTGAAGGGGACCTTTCAAAGGTCATCTAGTCCCAACCCCTGCAGCAAACTGGCAGCATGGTTATAAGGCTTATAATTAAATTAGAGACTGACTCCTGGAGGTGGTTCTTCCAAGTTTCCATCCCCAAGATGTAGATGTGAAGGAACTAAACTCGTGGGATAATTGTCAATAAAGATTTTCTGAGTGGTTGTTCTGGGGCACCTTTATACCTCCAAAGTGTCCTTGGGGATGTCCTCAGGGTTGAGCCTCAGCTTCAGGATTTTCTGTGATCTATTAGTCTGTGTTGTCCTCCTGAAAAAACAGTTTGGATTATCATCAATCCCTCCAGCTTCTACTGGAGCCAGAGGAAGAGCTCGTTAGTAATGGCTGGTAAAGCCACAGTGAGCCTGCTGTATAGGATCAGTTGTAACTGCCAGGACACTTTCCTGGCTCTTAGCTGAGACAAAATGATGGATTTGGGGGCTGCTGAAGCCTCCAACAGCCCAGCTTTGGGGGCTCACAAGCCCCTGACAGCCCAGCTTTGGGGGCTGAATGACTGGAAAACTGAGGCTTCCCCAAGACTGCCCAAGCGTGGGTAACAACCTCTGTGCTCTGCCAGAGGAATCCAAACCAATGATGAGGCTGATCTGTCAGATCCTTCCCAGATCCCCTCCTACAATGCAGAACAAGTACTCAGTGTTCCCTGGATGCCGTCTTTTGGGAATAGAACACTTGGGCTTGGACACACTGAGCGCAACCCCAGTGCCAACACTGACTGGGTTCAGAGCAAGGTGCGATTTTAGTCTGTGTGCCATCAAATCCTGATCCACTCAATGGATTCTCAGTCACTCTGTAACGTGTTATTCCAGAGGCAGGTGAGGCTGGATGCAGAGGCACATGGCTTTACCCGGATCCAGGGTGTGGTTGGTGGTGTGCCTGGTACACAGGGGGCTGCTGGAACAGTGATGTTACTCTTCACAGCCTGGGCACTGTTCTAGAACCATTAATGGGAGTTTAGGAACCAGGCTGAAGTTTCCTGAACTCATTTCTGTGCTCTCAGGCTGCTGTTGTCCGTCAGAGTGTCTGCTCTGCAAGCACAGCCCACAGCCCCCTGCCAAGAAGGGATGTTTGGGACGTGCTTAGGAAAATTTGGACTTTTAAGAGCTGAAGGAAGAACTGGGACAGCTCCTGGTGTGTGGAAGGATGAGGCAGCTCCTGCCAGGCTGAGCCCCTGTGCATGGACAGCTGTGCTCCCTCTGGGCTGTGGCTCTGCATCCCAGAGGAGCTGTGCTGCCCCATCCCTGGAGGTGTTCAAGGCCAGGTTGGATGGGATTTGGAGCAATCTGGTTCAGTGGAAGGTGTCCCTGCACATGGCAGGGCATGGAATGAGATGTTCTTTAAGGTCCCTTCCAACCCAAACTATTCTAGGATTCTGTGATGCCAGTGTTGCATCCCAGCCTCCCTGCTGGAGAAGAAGGGATGTGAGTGCTGGGGATCTGTGGCAGCTGGCAAAGGGAAGTTTGGGGGGAAATTACGGGGAAAAAAGGGGCTCTTCTGGTCTAGAATTATTACAAACAAAGTTCATGGAATAATTCTACTTTTCTCCCCACAGAACAGGAGAGTTCTTGTTATTATAGAAGCAGTAAGTAAAATCACTTGATGTATCAGAAAATATATGTTTGAAAAGAAATACATTTTAATTTGACCAAAAAAGGATATTTTTGTGGCAATAGAAGGAAATCCCTGCAAATGTTGAAAACACAGTTTAGTTCCCTGTGACAGGGGCTGAAGCAGTGACGTGTTTGAGTGGCTGCTGATTTTGGAGGGGGAAAGACTGGAAAGGTTTCCAATCCCCTCTGGGTTTCTACAGTTTCTGTAAGACTATGGAGAATGTTTAAATGGTTTATTCTCTGTGCAGTTTCTCAGTGTTTTAGTGCTCTGAGCAGTAGAATTTTTGGAAAGTAAAAGGAGGAATAAATTTGATGAGAGGCTGATTTGATGCTTGGGGAGATGTTTGAGGCTGTTGGATGTTTAATGAGGATTCCAGGGGCTGGTAACAAAGTCATGAAAATGGGGACTCAGTTGAAAATGTCAAACATAACAAAATAATTCTCAATATTTGCTGACTGCACGTGAGCTGCTGTGGGTGCTTTGAGAGAGGGGTGGTATGGGGATTCCGCAGGGCTTTGCAGCCCTAAACCTTTCATTCTGGGGGACTTTGGAAGGTAACCCGTGTTTGTTATCCCTGTTAAATCAGAGCATTCATTGTTTTTTTTTAAAAAAACCATAAATTGGCATTGGTGGAGCTCAGCAGAGCTGTGCTGCCTATTGGTGGCAGAATGAACCTTCTGTTCGTGCCCAGCACTGGCTGGTGACGCAGGGGGAGAGGGGATGGGAGAAGGTGGCTGGAAGAAGTCACAGCCCCCTCCCAACATGGTCCCTGTTGATTTCACACATGTGAAGTGGTGAACACCCTGAAAATCCCTGACAGTGTCCCATTTGTTCTTGCAGTAGGACTCTAGGAGCATATTTCTGTATTTATTTTATATATATTGAATGTTAAGAGATGGTATTTCCAGAAGCTGGCAATTAGCAATGCAGAAATAAAAATATTTCTGTTTCCTGATAAGCAGAGACAAGTAAAGGGACACACATCTTGCAGAGCTCAGCACTTGGAGACTTTTATTTGTCATTTTCCTTCCATTTCCTTCAGCCTGTGGGAAGGTGTCCCTGCCCATGGCAGTGGGTTGGAACGAGAGCTTTAAGGTCCCTTTCAACACAAATCATTCTGGGATTCTGTGATTATTTTTTGCTCTTTCCTACTGCCTCTTATTATGAAAGCAGACAAGGAAAATTTTTCAGATATCGCCTACTTGGATGGTTCCTCCATGGGAAAATGCAGTTGCCGGAAAGCAAACCCAAATGCTCCATTTCAGCAGGAACCGACACTATGAGCAGGTTTCCTGTGTCCAGCTCCAGCTGAATTAGAAGTGCCTGGAGTGAGGCCATGCCCCCACCCTGGAGATGTGGGACCCTCTTGGAGCCAGGCTTGGCTCTCCGTAATTTTTTAATAAGCTCTGAGATGCTTTTAGTTACCTCCTGTACCTGGGCGCTTTACGCATTCACAGGCGTGCGGAGTTGCTCCCGTTGGGAAAATGCCTCAATTCCATGTCCTTCCCACAGCATCATGTATTTCTTTATTTACTCTCTCTGGTAAACTTTTTGCTGTGCTCAGTGTCAGGAGCTCAGGCCCTGGTGACAAATGAAATGTCCCCAGGAATGATGGTCCCCGTGCAGGGCAGGTGGAGGCTGTGCTGGCCACGGAAGAGGTGAGGGGGTTTGGGGGCTCGGCTGGGCCAGGGAGTCTCTGCTGGACCATAGCCAGGGGACAGCCTGAGATGATGTTTTCCAGATGAAAAAGCAAAGCCCCTCCGTTTTCCTTCCCTCCACTCCCTCTTCAGAGCATCCCAAGGGAGCTCTGGGAGCTGGGGCTGCACTGTGGGGGCACCCGGGCAGAAAAGAGCGTGCTCTGGAGTGGTGGGTGCACGTCTGCACACCCTGAGAGAGGTTCATCCCCGTGGCTGCCAACTCCTTGCTGGGTCTGTCTCTTACCAGGAAGTGAACCAGAGGGAAGGGCTGGGAGCAAACATGGAATTTTTTCAGTCGTTTCTAATCAGATCTACGACAAAATCCTCAGGGTGAGGGCTGGAGCCTGGAGCATCCCCCTGTGCCAGGCCAGGATGGGGCAGGCAGGGGCACAGGCAGAGACAGCCCTGGCCTGTAACTGTTCAAATCTCTATTTTTTAAGAAATCCCTGCCTTACACCCTGGCTTTGCGAGATACTGCTGTTCCCAACAGTTAATGAAACGTGCGTGAGCTGCTGAACCTGTCCCCAAATACTGATTTTCACAGGGGACTAAATCCAGAGCTTTAAGTACAGCAGCGGTGGCAGGGTGGGTTTCTCAGAGTGGGTTTTTCAGGCTGTTTTCAGGGTGGGTTTTTCCACACACACCAAATTCCTGATGGGCCGGAGTTGGCTTTCCCCTGGCAGCAGCCCTCTCGGCTCTTTGTCATGGTGATCAGCAATGCTTCCCTGTTGTCATGGCTGCGGGGTTACTACTGAAGCCAAAGCGCTCCACAGCCCCTTTATTCATAGTTTCAGTGTATAAACTAATTAAGTCAACTGAAAACAGCAGTCTGTTCCCTGCTCCTTGTTTTTCTAATACGCAGATCAGATAGACCTGATTCCTGCCATCCTCCAAAATATCCAACCTGACTGGGATGAGTTTTGTATCTTAAGACCCAGCAAAGTTCACTGATTATTTAATTGCCCAGAAACCTCCTCACAAAATTGAAAAGGCCTCTGGAAAATGTCTTTTGAGCTGCTAAGATGAGGCTGGGAGCTGGCTGTTGCAGCCATGCTGGATTCCTTATTGCTGCTTTACTCGGGGGCAGGAACTCTGTCACTATGTTTAGTTTCTGAGTTTATGCATTGCTGGGTTAAAAAAAAAAATAAAATGGTGGCAAAATGCTTGGGGGAGGATTTCTGCAAAGCTCCTCACTCCTGCCCCCACCACGGTAGGATGGAGAAGGACAGGCCCCAGCTGCAGCCAGTGGACAGTGTTTCCTCCGGCCAGGAGAAGGCTGGCTGCACAGCGACACACGGGCTCATTTTTTATTAAAACTTAATATAAGCAGAGGCTCTGTGTGAGCCCTGGGAGCCATGAAAGGAACCCCATTGTGTCTGCATGAGATGGCAACAGCGGCGCCAGCATCGGCCTCTGTCAGGAAAGGATTTGGGAGATTTGGTGTCCCTACTTGGTGTCCTGCTCACTGCTCAGCCCAAAGTAAAACCAGACAGGGACCCTAAAAGTCCTCTTACAGTTATCTGCATCTGAGTGTTCCTGTGGTGTCTCCCCAGGAGGATGCACACACTCTGGCACCCCATCCTGGGAGCACAGGGATGTGCAGGGCAGCCCTTCGCCCTCCTCCTGTGGGATTTGCTTCCCTCCTCTCCCTTATCCCAGCCTGGGGATGCAGGGCCATCGGCTCTCCTTGGGGTACAAAGGCAGCTGCAATTTGCACCCTTGCCCCATGTGGAGCTGTTGGCAGTGGCCACCACAGTGTCCGTGCCACCACAGGGGGGGCAGTGGGGGTGCTCAGGGTCCCAGTGTGTCCCACACTGTCAGATGTCCATCCACTGCCCCCCTTCCCTCAGGCAGCTGAAGGGGCTCTGCTGCTCTGGGAGGGTGGTGGGCCCCTGGGGAACACCCCATTGAGATGAGGGGACCGAGGAACTTCTCTTTTCCACACAAGGTGAAAACTTCCCAATTTTCAGACAAACTGGACCCACAAAGATGGACCTCTGTTCCCATTGGTCCATCCCTTTTCTTCACCTTCTCTGCGGTGTGAGAGCAGCAGGACCCCAGTAGGGATGCTCAGGGTTCAGAGGCAGCATGCTGTGCCACCCTCCAACTGACTTATCCCAGTGTTTTGCACTGTTACCTATTCCTCTGTTAGGATTTGAGGTTTTTTTTATTTTGAATTACTGTTCACATTTGGAAAAGAAAACTAAGGGTCACTGAGGACAGTGGGTCCTGGAGAGGTGGTGAATCTGCAGTGATGCTTGTCTGTCTTCAGAATCAGTTGAAGATAGCCCAGCACAGCTCCAACTGCTCACCCTGCACCCCTGGGGGGCAAAAGGCCAGCAGGGCCATTGCATGTGGGTGTAGAGGCCAAGAGGTGCTGGTGTGAGCAGGCACTGGGAGGCTGCCAAGGAATTAGGCAGCACTTGAAGGACAATGGTTTGCAGCAACAGTAGAGGCTCCTTCCCCCTTAGCCCAGGAAGCCGTGCTGGCTGCTGACCTGGGCAGGGAAAATCTGTCTTCACATTGGTGCTCGTGGCTTTTGGAAGGCAGGGATTTCTTTTGTGCATCCAGGGGTTGGTGGAGGGGACCCCCGTGACCACAACCCCTCTGCCACTGCCAGCACATCTGGCTGCACAACGGTGTGCCCTGCTTCCTGCCCCTCCCCTGGCCCTCTCCAGCTGAGCTGGATGCAGGTGACCCCAACCAGAGGGAGCACAAGGTCCCCAAAGCCTCTGCTGGGAGACACAGTGTGGTTGTGACCATCAGCAAAGTCTGTGCTCCGGCCCTGGAGCGGCTGCTGCCAGTGGGATGTCAGGTGTGGTGCTGTTAGGAGGGCCAGTATGTGGTGATGGGAACACTGGGAGCTGCTGGGTGCCTGTCACACTGACATTGGCTGCGGGACCACTGGGATGCCCAGGGAAGTGCTGTGGCCTCTGCTGTGGCACAGCTGGGGGGGCTCCATTTTGTGGTGCCAGGGCAGCTTTCCTGAAGGGCAAGGCTGGCAGCTGGAGGAGCACAGCTGGATTGACCTGGACTAAGCACGGGGATTATGCACAAATCACCAGGTCCAGCCCAGAGCAAGGTGTTTGTGCCTGTGCCACAGGGAGCCACGAGCCACCGCCGAACGCCTCAGTCGCTGCCTTCAACAGCTCTGTAATTAGACAGCTCTTAATGAAGTGCTCTTCAAAATAGGCTGTATTAGGTAAACGTTAAGAAAAACCATCCTGTTTTCCACTTTAGTTTAGGAAAGCAGCTTTGAGAGCCTGCAGCACTCCTTGTACCTGGGAAGTGCCACCTCGTTCTGCAGATGCTGCCTTCTCCTGTTTATCAGCAGAAATGGATTCCCTCTCTCACGTCAGGAACCCAGCCACAGCCACAGCTGTGAATTCATGGGATTGCTGCTTTGAATTCATATGAAACAGAAGCTCACCTGATTACATGTTAGAGGAGCAGGTCTTGTAGGAGAGCACTAGCTCAGCAAGCCTAAAGAGGTGACCCAGGAGTGTCCATTGGACACTCTGGGCTGGGAGATGCTCTCCTAAAGGGCCATCAGGATCTCTGGACTCTGAGCTGACTCCTGGCTGTTCATTGTCATGAAAATAGAAAATATTTTATGCCTCAGGTGTGAAATTTCTAGTGCTGTCTTTTGTTTTGAAAATTAATTTAACTAAGCAGCATATTACTGCCTTTAATTTTACTTATTTTTAACTAAGATCTAGGGTAACCTCAGCCACCTAAAGTCAGTTTTTCAAAGTTTAGCACGGAGCATTTTAAATTTACTAAATCCCTGTCTTAACAAGAGTAAAGGGACTCCCTTTCTTTAAGGGACAGCTAGAAATATGTTTAAATGCTACCAGTTCCTCCAGCTGGTGATCTAAAAAGCAGTTCTGTAATACAGAAAGGGAATTTGAAGATATGTCGAGTTTCTGAATGATTTTGTTAAAACGTTTCCCTAAGTTGCAGCACTGATTGCTTTTGGAGGAGTCTATTTACGTGGAATTTTGCAATATTGCATGTTTAGAAGGAAAGTGACTTGGTTGGCATTCCTTCTGAAATGTGACCTTCAGCTTTTCAGGAACATTTTTAACCCCACCATTTGTTGTCAGTGCAGGACACCCAGTCCAAGCCCAGCCTGGTGAGTTGTACTGCAGCATGTGAGAAGGATGGTGGCTGAACTCAATGATCTCAGAGGTCTTTTCCAACCTTAATGATTCCAGGATTCTACGATTCTAAGAGTGAGCGTGGGAGCAAAGCATTGCCTATTCCAGCAGTGCAGGCTGGAAATTAGAAGACAGTTAATAGTAAGGGGAGGATGAAAATTCTGGAGCACCCTAAGATTGCAGAGGTGATCTGAGAAGCTCATGGAAGGATTGCACAACTGAGTAGAAATTCCTGAAGAGAGAAAATGGCTTTTTGTTGTGAGTCCTGAGGGATTTGGTGGGCTGCTGTAGCTGGAAAGAAAGGGATTGCTGGTTTTTCCTCTGCTATGGTTACCTGTGGGAGTAAGAAAAAATTCCTGTTGGTAGATCATCTAACTTGTGGGGGTTAGGTTGTTGTTTTTTCCGTGGAGAATAGCTGTGTAAATGGTGATTTTCTAACCTGTGGCTGAAGGAGGCGCTGGGACCTGTGCTCAGTGCCAGGTGACACCACTGTTGTCTTCCTCACTGCCCCAGCATACAGGGATTCACACCTGCCAAGGGATGGTTAAACACGCTGGGAGCGATGTGTGGACACCTAGAAGATCCCAAAAAATGACATATTCACCTTCTTTCTGCAACACGGAAGATAAAAATCACAGGTGGATATTTCATTTGTTAAAGAACGTGTATTTTCCTAATAAACAAAATTCCACGTGGCACTACAGGGGAGACAGGACATCATAAACTTTCCAGCTCTCCCATTTGTTTATGGATTCCCTTGGTCCCTTGATAGCAACCTCAGGGCTGGTTAAATGGCTACTTCTGCCCATTCTTTCACAGCCACAGCACTTTTGTGGCCTCTCAAGTGAACACCCTGCACTCCCCAGGTCCTTCGTCCTTCCTGTGCTGTTACACAGTACAGGCCCAGAATATTTAAAACATGTTTTGTATCACACCAGGATGCTCTAGAAAGAGCCTCTTCACCCATTTTAAAGTAGTTATGAAGGACAAGTTTCACTCAGTCCCAAAATAGCCTGACATCAAATTCTCAGCTGAAATAAACTTCTGTCTGGCCAATGCCTTGGGCACAAACCAACCAGGACAGAGCAGCAGCACATCTGATCCCAGGTACGAGCTGTGAATGGGGCAGAGGAGCTTGGCCATAAAATTGATGGTGACTTTGACCAATTTATTAGATTTCATTTCATTCTATGTTATTTCATCTTATTTTACTGTTTTATTTTACTTTAGAAACTGCTGTGAAGGCTGAGATTAGTGGGGCCTCTCAGAATATCCAGGTCAAGGTAGTTAATTATTTAAACCAAAGACAGAGCTTTCTTCCAAGTCCTTTTGCTACCTTGTAGGTTAGTGGTGAAAAATAACCTCTAGTTGAAGGCTGGGAAAGCAGGAGATGAAGATACCTGATTTAGTGCTGTGGATATCCTGGACAAGAATAACCTGTTCCTTTGTGCCTGCACAGTACCAGGCACCAGGACCCCACATATGGGGAAATACGAGTAAACATTATTAGCAAAAACAGAGTATTCCTTGTTCAAGCAGCACAACTCTGGCAGGAGAAGACTGGCAGATAGGTTAGCCCACTTGTCATTTGGATGTGGGTCTTATTTAGGCAGTGAGGGCTTCTGCCTACTGATCCTGGCTTCTATGCTGAGAAAAGCTGCTTTTCTGATACATATCCTGATAGAAGTTCTCCTTGGTAGCCCATAGGGTAGTCAGTGGAATCAAACACCCAAAGGATGCTGTAAATACAGAGATGGGCATGCAATTGCTGCCCTTTAGGCATAACTTTGCCAAGTTTCAGTGGTTATTGGACTCAAGGACTCTGTTGTAGGTCAGGATGTTGCTGGCTGAGAGCTGTGTGTCCTCACAGCTCGGTGCTGTAAGCACAGGGCAGGCAGGAGCAGCACAGCACAGGCCCAACACCAGTCCAGCTGTGCCCAGCCAAGGTTTGGGGTGCTCAGCCTCCTCCTGGGTCACCTCTTTAGGCTTGCTGAGCTAGTGCTCTCCTACAAGTCCTGCTCCTCTAACATGTGCTCAGGTGAGCTTCTGTTTCGTATGAATTCAAAGGCAAATGTGTTCTGTGAACCTGTAAAACTCCACCACTTTCACTTAAAAACCTCTTGGCAATCCCTTTATGAAATACTGTGATTTTATAGTTCTGACCATGACAGATCCCACAAGGCCACTGCTTGATTTTGCAAAGCCCCAGCCTGTTGCCTGCACTTTACTCCCAGAGAAGCTGTTTTATATTTGTCCTTCATGTGAAAATGGAACTCCTCACCCTTGACCTTGGTAGCTTCCTATAGACCTGTTTTTCTCAAATTCTGCTTTTTCTTTCTCTCATGCAATTTTCATCAGTAAGAATAAGCCTTTTGGATCAATTGAACTGCTCAATTTTTCTAGCAAAGGGATTCTTTCCTGTTTTCTTTTGTGTCTCTCCCTTTATTTCAATGGAAATGATATAAATTGACCAAAGCAGGGATGGTACTCCCCACTCCTCTTTCCTCCAGTGGATTTTTCAGAGTTGGGGATAAAAAGTAGTGCTAGTTTACAAACAATTTGACCTGCCTATGAAGTTGTGTGTTTTGGCTTTCAGTTCTACCTTTCAGGACTTCAATGACCCCTTTCATGGGGGAAAACCTCTACTTACGTACATTAGGTGAATATTGCATGAGTTCAGCTTCCAGGATAAAAAGCCCTTCCAGTTATTGAGTTAAGCCCTCTCTTTGAGGCACCCCTGAGCCCGTGTGCTCAGTATCCCATCAGCAGGGTAACTTGGCTGTGGGATATGGCTTAGCAGCAGGTATTGAGCATCCAAGCCTGGAGCAGCCCCAGCTCTCCTGACCAGGCTCCTGGTGGGGAATGACACAGGGAAAGTTGTGGAACTGGAAGCTGAAGGGCTGTGACTGGGGGAGGCAAAGCAGGATAAGTCTGCAGCATCAGAGGTGAGGAATCACAGAATCACAGAATGGTTTGGGTTGGAAGGGACCTCAAACCTCATGCAATTCCACCCCCTGTGATGGGCAGGGACACCTTCCACCAGCCCAGGGTGCTCCAAGTCCTGTCCAACCTGGCCTTAAACACTTCCAGGGCTGGGGCAGCCACAGTTTCTCTGGGCAACCTGTGCCAGGGCCTCCCCACCCTCTGGAGAGAGTAATAAGGACTTGGAAAATGCAAGTACAGGGTCGTAAACATCCCTAAGACTGCAACTATGATGTTCTCTATGGCATGAAGTGACAAGCAAAGGGAAGGGAAACACCCCACTTCCCACTTCTCAGCACGTGAAGAGACCAAGGGGTCTCTGGAGAAAAGGCTTCCAGATCAGCACAGCTCTGGTGATGGCTAACCATGTTCCACTGTATGCTGGGTTGCTAATGAGCTGCATCATCTAATTGCTCCTCTAATTTTGAGGAGCCATAGTGATTCAAGGAGAAGGGAGTGCTGGGACAAGGGGCTTTACAGAGAAAATTGTGGGATTAAAGGATGGAGACGAAACATGTCCAGGTAAGTAATTACCATTAATAGTTAAAAATGTTATCAGTTGGTGACAGAGTAAGAAAGTGGGCACAGGTAGCAGCTGAATCTCCTGCTCTTTCTGAAGGACTAGACAGGGATGAGGATGAAGATCCTGTAAAAGGAAGGGAGCCTCCATGAAAAAGTGCAGAGGAAGCAGTGTCAGCAAGGGCAACTGCAGCTGGTGATGGGCAAAGAGGGGCAGAGGGGGACTGTTTCTTTTATCTTTTCAAAGCAAATCCGAGAGTTTACATCTTTCATTGTGCCCCGAGAATTTTTTCTGGATAATAGTTCTCCAACTTTCTAAATGTTTTCGCAATTTGAATGATATTTTTAAGGTCAAACCAAGCAACAAGTGAACAGCATCAGGCTTCTTGAAGTCAAGCACATGAATGCTGTAAATGACAAAGCTAAGAGAATGACAGAGGATGACTATGACAACAAGTTGAAATGTCAGGTTTACCACACAAGGTGGTACAACACAAAGTGGGGTTACTATTCTTTCAGTTAAAGCCAACTGGTTTTTTCACATATTCTCTGAAAATCTTTTGTCTGCTCGCAGTGCTGCTCTCAAGCTGACCCCTCTTGACTAAGGTATCTTTCAGTGAATAGCTTTGTACCCAAAAAAAGCCCACTCCTTTTCCTTCAGTGAAGAAAACAGCATGAATCATGTTTTTCCAAGGTTAATGTTTTTTATTTCTATAGGCAGGAAGAGAGTGCTTCTCAGTACTACTACAGTTGACTAAAATAAACTACTGGCTACTCAGCAGGTCAAAGGATGCCTGTGAGTAGCATTCAATCAAATGAGGGGATACAGGCCTAAATATCACCCATGTCATGAAATAATGAAGGTATTTCCTAGCACAAAAAATCCTTCTTGATACCATTAGAAGTAACAGAAAAATGCATCTGACATTAAAGATTTGTTCCCAAGTCCTGAGATCTGCATGTTGCTGTACCAAAACCCAATCTCTTGAATTCCTAATAATGCAAAGCTTTTTCCAGAAAAAAAAAAAGTATAATAAATGAAGAATGATAAAACTGATGCTAGAAGAATTGATGATAGAAGAATGATAATTAGAACTTCTCAGATTTCAAGGCTGTGCAAAGATCTTGCATTAGATCCATGAGATGGATTTAGATGACAGTGTCTGAGCTGTGAACTGGAGGCAAGGCCAGACATCCCTGGTATTGACAGGAGTGTCTGTGCTCGTGACTGGACTTGGATAATCCACAGCAGGTAACAGGCAGTCTGCAAAACTGAGAGTGGCAAATGTATTGCCACTATTGGAACAGGAAGTGCAAGGAGCTGGGAAATACCTTTACTTACTTTGCAAATCTGAATTTGGAATGAACTATCACTGGAATCATGGAGTAAATCAGGCTATCCTCATCTGGTTTTGATCTTACACGTGATTTTGTATAAAAAAAAATGTTGGTACTAGTGGGAATGATGTCCCTTGTCCACTGGTGTTTCAGTGTTTCAGAGCAGGCTCTAGTGCCCAATCCTCTGAGACAGGTATTACAAATAGGCTGCCACCAACACCCAAAGCAGGTGCACAGAGGAAAGCACTAAAATTCCCAAGAGAAGAACTACCAGGGAAAGAAAATCTCATTTTCTGATTTCTATTTACAGCCTGAAATAGGCTGTCTGCTGGGAGCAGCAGTTCTTTGGGAAAACAGTGATTATGAGGACTATGGTTGTGTTTACTTCCCGGCAGTGTTGCAGCACACTACGTGTACTCAGGGTATTTTTAGTTGCAGATTCTGCCTGGCAGAAACTCACTGGAATTAATCACATGTAGCAAATTAAACAAAAGCAAAAAAGCTGGTGGGCTTAGAGGGACCTGCAGCAGCTGAACATTTTATTGCCCTTTATAAGCAAACTTCCTTAAATTGCAGGGAAGGGGAAGGGTAAAGGCAAAGGGCAGCAGTGGGTTTTGTAACCAGGATCAAACAATCTACATATTTATCTGCAGTTTATAGACTGGAGCAGGCTTAGGAATCTGTCTATATTCATGTTACAGTCAGAATTAAAGCTCTTCTGCAGTGAAATTGTGGAATTTGGTCCACCAACACATCAGCTGTCCTCTGACAAGTCCTTTGCAGGTGATGAGCTGCTGTGTGCCCCTGCTCCAGTCCCAGGGAGGAAGGTGCTGCAGAAAGGGCCTTGATTTGAAGCCGTGGGAGGACACTGAGGGCACTTGGTGTGTTCAGCTGGAGCAGAGGAGACTGAGGGGAGACCTCAGTGCAGTTCCAACTGCCTGGGCAGGGGCAGAGGAGGGGCAGGGACTGAGCTCTGCTCTGGGGGGACCAGGGACAGCACCCAGGGAATGGCTGGAGCTGTGTCAGGGCAGGCTCAGGGTGGATCTCAGGCAAAGGTTCTTCCCTCAGAGGCTGGTTGGGCACTGCCCAGGCTCCCCAGGGCAGTGGGCACAGCCCCAAGGCTGCCAGAGCTCCAGGAGGGTTTGGATGATCCTCTGGGGCACAGGGGGTGACTCCTGGGGATGGGCCTGTGCAGGGCCAGGGTTGGACTGGATGATCCTTGTGGGTCCCTTCCAGCTCAGCATATTCTGTGATTCTGTAAGGCACCCAATGGTGAGCAGGACATTCACCAGCTGCGGACTGGCATTGCCATCCACAGACATTTCAAGTAGTCTGAATCTAATGTGGATTTGCAGCATGGGAGGAAAGGTATAAGAGTCAGGAACTCACGATGGTTTGGGCACAGCTCAGATGGATGCAAATACCCTCACCCCATATCCTTGTGGGCTGGTGAAATGGCTCCTGAACATCACCTTCTGCAGCACATCCTTCTGTTTTTGAAGAGGTTGCCTAGAACATTCTTGCAGAAATACACCTTGTTTCCATTGTTGCCTTTGGTGGACATGGAAGTGTATCAGTCCCGGTAACTTTCTCTCCAAAACCACAGAAATAGTAAAATTAATCTCTGGTCAATGATTAGTGTTAAGTTATAAGGAGCTAACTCAGCCCAGAACTAAGCCCAGAACTTACAATAGAATTATGGCAATTAGCATTTGTGGGAAGGAACACATCACTGCTTTAAATGAAAACTATTCTGCCATTAGCTCAAAGTAGCTTGTAAAAACTTTCACTATGACTAAGATCTGCAGTAATGTTGGAGATCATTCACCCAAAGATTGTGCTGTAATGCCTATTTATGGCTTTAGCATTTTAAGGTTTTTGTGAAGTAAAGAAGTAGGGATGAAGTGGATTCCCTTGCATCTTTATGCCTTGGGAAGACAGCACGTGCCTGCTCAGGAATTAAACTAGGAATTGCATTATTGAATTGAGAATACACATGTAAGGAGTTAAGGAGATCTGAATGCTGAACTCCCATCCACCACTCCAGAGGTGTAAACAGAGCATGTTACAGTCACTCTCTGTCTTGAGCAGAAGACAACACTCACTGCTGGCATCCCCCTGCAGCATTCCAGAGCCTCTCACAGGGTGACTACCTACCTCCCAGGAGTGGGGAAAGAGAGACAAAAGGTGGTCTTAGGTGAGAGATGTCCAAAATGTGTTTTGTATTCTTCCAAGAGGGAAATAAATCAGTGATTGTTTTATTACTGTGAACTGAAAGATGAGCTGGTGGAGGTGCAGCTTACACAAGGCTCCACAACCCAAAGATGCACCGAGTTCAGACCCATGTGTCTTTTCTGGAAAGATGCAAAAAGCATTACGATGGTAATATCCTTCCTCAGGCAGGTTTTGGTTGTTTTTTTTTCTGGGAAGAGAGATCTTTTCTAATAAATAACTGTTCTTTCGTATGAGCCAGCCATTGTCAGTGTCCAGAGGACACAAAATAGATCCTATCTGCCCAAAACAGCTCACAGACATCAACTATCATTTTGTTTTCTTTACTGGGTAAAAGGAGGAAAATGGCTTTGAAATTAGATGTTGAACCCCTTCCAGAATTGCAATATAAGATACCAAATCAATCATTCTTCACACAGTTACCTCCTACTCTACAAGCTCCTACTACCACAAAAATTGGTTGTTGCCAACTGAGCTGAGTGAATAATTTGCTGTTTCATATTTGCTAGAGGAATTTTTCCTTTTCCTCTTTTCATTATTTGTCCACAAGCAGATTGATTTCCTTTTAACATTTCTGTTCCAGACACACGTGTTGTAATCACTCTGCAAGTAACTCCTGCCATAAATCATTTGGGAGCGCTTTGTTGGGAGAAGTCTTCAAACATTCGTCCCAATTCCATTCCCTGTATATATGAACTTGCATGATGTGTCTGTTTCTGTGAACAAAACATCAAAAGAGCCGGTTTTGAGTATTCTCCCCGAGAACAATCCTGCTTCTGAACACAGAAAATTCATGCAGAAATCACATTTCACTGAACATTATTTAAGACTTGGGGACACACACTCACGGAGATGCCTGCAGTTCACGTGCATCTGTGAATTTCCATTCTAACTAGAAGATCAGCTTTCCAACCCTACAGAGAACTTTATTTTACCACTTTGTGACTCAAGTCTGCTCCTCGCCAGAGCTTTTGTCTCATCCCGTCATTACAATTTCTGTCTCATAAAACATCCCTTGTGAGAGATGAGGCTTTCAATGGCAGATGAAGTGGTTGGGTTCCAAATTATGACTGAAATGATGCACAATTTCACCATTTAAAAATTACCTCATTCCCAGAAATATTGGCAGGATTCTCTTGGTTATTGTTACACTTGAATGAAAAACAAGGGTGTATCTAAACCCAAGCTGAAGAGTCCAACCTGGACCGTGCTGGAGTCAGTGCAAAGCTCTCACTTCTCCATTTTTTTAGATGGAGGAAACTGCCCTTCTCAGACTGTAAAAGACTGTCTTTTAAGATAAAAGTTTAAAAGAATGACTGCATTGTTCAGGAGGATTCAGGGGTTTTTACCATGTGCCCTCTCACAAAGAAAAGCATTGGAGTGACTCTGCCAACATGGAAAAGGAGGTAAAAGTCAACTCAGGCACCAAGTGCCGTCTTACTCCAGAGTTTGAATTTCAATCCCAAGTCTCACAGTTGGCCTGAAATGTTTGCTTTGATGGCATTTGTAAAATACAGGCCTTGCCTCTGGGTGGTGTGCAGGGGAAACGCTCTGCTGGTATTTCAGCTACTGTAAATGGCTGCTGCAGCTGCCAGCCCAGAACTCTGTGATGGTTGTAGGAAAATGGAAATGGAAAAGTCATGAAATTCATGGATTATGATGCTTGTGACCGTAACTGGGACACGGATGGGCATCTCTTCCATTGTCTCTTGCTGTCCACTATGAAAACAGGAAAACCTTGAAAAACAGTTAAAAATAAAAAAAAAAAAAAGAAATCCACATAGAAATACTGAGAACTGCCAGTTAAAACCCAACTAACGTTTTTTAAAATATGAATTTTGCAAAAGGAAGTTTTATTTTGCTCTCCAGCTTCTTCTGAAATGATTTTTAAACTTGTCAGTGCAGAAAAGACTATGTGCACCGTGTTCACGTCCTTAACCAGCACCATCTGAGCCAAAGTGAAATTTTAACTCTCAGTGTTCACAAACAACTCCTTGGATAACGTAGTCTGTGAGAGAAACAAGTTGTTGATGTTAAGCATCAAAGTTCCCTGAACCCAACTTTCAAACAAGCAGTTTGAGGCTTGTTCCCCAGCCTGGATGCTGGATCCAGCCCAGCCACAGGAGCTCCCGCAGGAGTCACAGCTGCCTTCCCAACATCTGCAGAACCCAGACGAGCCGTGAGAGCACTGGCTGTAGCACAGAGTAAAATCACTGTGAGACATTCAAATGAGATAATTATATCATGTTAATTTGCATCGCATTTCGGTGATGCAGTTGTATGATGCCAACACAGTAACTGGAAACGAATACAGCGCAGCTCAAGCCCTGTCATGTCACACTGCTGGCCTTTCAGAGCCAGGAGTTCTTAACACCGTGCTCATAAACCAAGTCCCTCAAGACAAGAAAATTATTATGAAGCTGAACAACAATAATTTACACTTAGAAAAGCTCCCTTCTTTTTCTTCCACCTGGAGCAGAACAGGGAGCTCTTAGATAGTTTTCTTGTATGCTGAAGTGAAATTTTTCTCTCCGGCAACAGCAAATAAATCCATGTTTCTGTTGAGTTACTTGACCAGTGTGGTGGTGTGACCATGCTCTAGGAAAGCCTGTGTAAATGGCTTCTGCTCTGGGAATATCCACACTCTTGGAAGGCCTGTGCATGCTTCTCAGAGCAGGCAATAGTGCAGTGTGTGAGTCTAAAGGCTGATGCCCTGCTTTGGAGCAGTGGCACAGCAATTCCTACACCAAGTGCTGTGTACAGTATTCCCCTTCCTGCTAGATATAGATCTCAAACATAATAGAATCTTTAACTTAGTTTTACTTACAGTTTACGCTGAATCACATAAAATGTGACCAACTCAGAGGCACAGCATGTTTCTTTGCACTTTTCATCATTTGCTTGTATTTTTTTCCCAGTGCCTACGTGATGTGACTTCACATTTGGTACTGTGATACCAATGGGGTTTTAGGGCACAGAAATGGGGATGTGCTGGCATAAAACAAATCTAAAAAATGAAATCTTTGTAAGAAGATACATTCTTGCCATGCATTTCCTGTAATTACTATAGAAACCTACAATACTATACATGAGAGAGGAAGGTTGCTATACTGAAAAAACCCAAACGCTAGCCTGCCTGTTTTTAAATCTGCATATTCAAGTTCACTGACATCACTGAAAGGGCAGCAGTCCAAAATATAAATCACTTGAGCTCCAGAAGCCAGGTTGCCACCCCAAGCTGCCTGAAACCACAGTGCAGGTTTGAATAGCAGCACTCTGTGCAGATCCACACCCGTCTACCTACAGCAGAATGAAATACTTGTTCAACTCCACCACGCTGCGCTCTGCTCCACTGGTGTGAAATGGCACAAAATGAGGTACAACATGTACTCTTATTCTAGAGAGCAGGTATAATCTCTGTAATTATACCACAACTGCACAGCAAATGCCGTGTAAATACAGAGCGACGGCATGTTCCTACAGCTTACTTGTTAATTATGCTGTGCTACTAACGAGTTCAAAGATAAATTATCATAGCACTTGCAGGATTTAGGTGCTTGCCAAGCTGGGCCATAATGGAATTCATACTATTAAAGGCTTGCTTTTGTTGATTTTCTAGTGGAATGGGGAATGGAAACGACTCACCTCTCATGCCCAAAGGCTTAAGTGTATATTTTGTCCTGGTACAGCAGAGGCAGCTACCATACAAAGTAACATGGCACAATTAGGAAATCCGGGCAATAAACCAAAAAAAATAATTTATCTTAATAAATCACTTTTCAAATTCCATTTAGTAATCATCCTAAGCAGATATTGTGTTTAAAATCACTGGTATTGCATGCAATAGAACTGATACAGGTTTCCTGGCCCAATATTTAATCTTGCAGAGGCTAAAAAGAAGAGGAAAACGTCATTTCACCAGTGTCACCAGCAAAACTGTTGATTGCAGTGAGGGCAGGGCTCCACTCAGGCAGCTTGCCTGGAAATGCACTCTTGAAATAGCTTATTTTATATGATATCAGAAATAGATCACCATGTCAGGCCAGCTCATAGCCCATGCTAGCTCTCCTCCGAGCTGCACTGCAGAATTCTGGACTACAACTTGTAACTTTTAATAGGTATTTTAATAGTATTCAATAAAATTAAATTAGCCTCTCTATAAACATTGCTCTTCCCCAAAGTCAAGCTTCTCTTTAAGTTACGACTCTGCGGTGGTTGTTTGGTTGGCCATTTATTCTGGCTTTTACAACCTGTGTTGGATCACCTTGGGCTTTATTTAAAATTTTTTTTTTCAATTTCATTATTTTCATATTGATTTTCTACCCGAGAGGTGATGTTGATGTTTCTGACCCTTTTCTTTCGTACTGAAGGTGTTGAGCAATTTCTTCTGAACAAACTACTAGTGTCTATTGCAAGGAAGATGTTGGTCTTCAGGGACTGAAGAATCAGTACAAGCAGAGACAAAACAGCCAACTATTATTTTCTGTAGCTTTTAGAAAGCTGAAGGATGGAATAAAAACCCACTGAAACTGGCTGTGCATAAACGTGGATGAAAAGAGCAACCCCAGGGCAGGGAAGTGACAGCTGGGGACAAACCAGCCCAACAGACAAGCAGGAGGAGGTGGAAGCAAAGAGTCGGCTGCGTTGGTCGTGCTCACCATATCTGTGCATGGCACAGGAAAACAAGGATCCACTCACAGCATCTTCAGGAGATTTAGGAGATAGCTTTGTGGGTGAAATGACTTCTTGGCTACAGAGGAAATTTTGGAATTACTGCCCGTGGGAGGGACAAGCAATTTCCTAGTGAAAGCGATGGATAGGGCAGGTGGGTCAAGGAGGGCACTGGGAAAGCAAAGAGGAGTTAACTTATTTGAAACGACAGAGAAGCAGGAAACAAAAGGAGGTTGAAGAGTCTAGTAAGGATAAAAGTCATAAATTAGATAAAATTATTTGACTTTATTATCCTAAGTGCATTGGTCGAGCCCAGAAAGCAGGAATGTTATGGATGTGAGCCATAAGATCATCAGAGCCTGGTTCAAAGCTTTAGTTCTCAGAAAAGGACATATCTGAAATGCCATTTCTGTCATGGAGAAATAAGGGACAAATTTAAATCCAGTCAGTCCAGGCTGGCCCATGGTGTGACCTCTGTTGGTCGAGACAGCAGATGGGAATGAAAAAAAGCAGTGATCATGCTGTTCACAGAAAGTGGGAAATAAACTGATGGCATGAGCTTGAAAGACTCTAAACCCACCTGCTTTAGGACACTGACCTTGATCAGATAGCTTTCATGGAGAAATGCCATGAGATTCTGGTTTGGATAGAAGACAAGTCTGTCCAGGAATGGCAGGAAAATCCATGTTTGTGGTAGAGGTTCCTTAATGGCCAAGTGTGGAGGTAGCAGGGAAAGACAGCAGGAGAGCTATGGGGAGGCACAGAAGGGATGAGGATGTTTCAGTCTGTTTTGAAAGAGCAAACAGAAAGGACAGAGTGTGACATACAAAAGTAAGACTGTATTTCAGCAGGAAGATACCTAGCAATGCTCGGGGCAGAGTTTAAGGTTAAGTACGAGAGGAAGGGAAGGGACAAGAACTGGCTTAGGGGAGCCAAGCAGGACCCAGAATGGGATCGGGTCACTGTAGCTGTGTGTGACATGTTGGAGTATTTTATTATCCAGTGTGCTCTTAACTGTGAGGGTAACACTGGCAACAATTCCTAAACTAAAGCACATTCTGACTGAAGATCCTTGGATCTTTAGTGGGAAAGTAACTTCAGATACAGAATGATTGTTGGTTTTAGGGGTTTATGTTACGTACACTGACTTTAAAGAAAAGGGAGCTGTACATTTCCAGCACTGGGAACCAGGCAGACTAATTGAGGCTCCTTGGCCCAGCTGCAGCAGCTGATGGGATCCTTTGAAGATGGAGTCCTGGTTCACATGGAATCACCTTGTTTTCTTTCACTCATTTCACTCCCTTCTCAATCTACCCTGTATCCTGAAGAACTGTTTGTAAGTAGTCCCAGAAAACAGACATCTGCCAAAGACAAAGGGAATGTAAATGATCTTTCTTCACTCCCAGGGTCTGATCTCATTCTTCCTGAAATCTGTAGTGATTCCTGTGATTCCCACTGTCTTTGGTGGTACCAGGCCTGGTTCAACCAGCCCACATGTAAGCTTGAAATTCCCCTAATGAAAAAGGCTTAAGTGTACTGAATGGGGGAGATACTCATTAATAACTATTTAGGAGAACATGGTTCCCTTGAAAGACTAATTATCTTGAGAGCTACCCATTCAAAAAAAAAGTCTAATCAATGGGAGAACAAATTAAAAATGAAGAATCTCTCATAAAACCAGACAGTGGAATACTGCATTCAAGAGGACATTCACCAATTAAAAGAAATGTCAACAATTCAAGTGGCAGGAACTTCAAAAGGGAATTTTTTTTCCTCATTTTCATATGCACTCTTCATGAGCAACATCAAGAAGTGTAACATGCTAATAGCTAATAACACTCAGGATAAGATTCACTAATTTACTAACTGAATAACTTAATGCATATCAAAGGCATGATTTTCTCATTTCATTCTTTTTTTAGATCTAACACTAAGCGGGGTATTATCAAGCAGATAAAACTGCACAGATTACAAGTCATAGCTGAAACAGTCATTTTAGAATTAAGATTGCTTTTTTCCATTGGATGTCTCCTTTAGGTTTAAGGACTCACATACCTCTTACCCTCATTATAACTCAGATTTAAGAAAAAGAAATCAGGAAAGTATCTTTGTGGAAATGTGATGTTTTTCTAAAAACGGAGTGTTTTGCAGAGACACACTTGTTATGATGTTAAGCTCCAAAAATGTCCCGGGTAAGCCAGTACCACCGTGGTTGGGAGGTGACCTGAGGTTCAGAAGATAGAGTCCTGAGCTGAAGCAGGGATGGCACGTGGATGATTGGTGTGCCCTGGCTGTCCTGGCATGGAGGACTCTCCCTCCTGTTCCTGTGAACGGTGAGAAGTTGGTGTGATGTCAATGAAGAACAAAAGACAAAAATGCTCAATTTTTTTTTTAATTACGAAAGAACTTTTGTATACTCCAAAATTATGCACTTGATGTTGAAAAATAGAACCATTTCTTGTTTAATGTGATTCTTAAAAGCCTATTTACAGAATTCTACTAAATTTCAACAATGTTTTGCCTTTGCTGCTATTGCAAGCTATGTAGCCCACTACCCTCTGCTCAAACCCTTTAAGAACAGGCCACCAGTTAAGGTACCAAACACAACTAAATTAATAGTTCACACGCTAGTAAACAGGAGGGAAACACCTCCTCAGCTGGCTTGTTTTCTCACAGCAAACTCCTCGCCAACAGGGCACAGCACTGCAGTGTGAGACACACATACACACTCCTAGCACCTTCCTCTCCTCACAGCCCAACAAAAATCATCACGTGTCGTGGTGCCCCTTTACCAGGGAAGGCCAGGCTGTTGGAACCAATGGCTTTGTGGCAGATGGAGCAACATGTGCAACTGGGAAAAAAACAATCTCACGCTGCCAAAATATTAATAAGGGGCTTTCTTGGAAATATTCTGCCACTGTCACTGTTACATTTAAATTTGCCATGCCAATACGACTTCTTCCAAGGAAAAAGGCTTGGTTCAGTAGGCTTTCTGAGGACAGGGACCTCTCTGCACCTATTTTTTTCTCTCCTGCCAAACCATTGGCTTCCAGTCACAAATTTTCAGTGCTGCAGCACCATGTGGGTGCTACTTGTGGTGCCTCTGATGAGAGACAGGAGCGAGCAGGGCTGGTTTGGGCAGGCTGGGCCATGATCCCTACTCACCTGAGGTGGGCAGGGACAGGCTTGGCAGTAAGGACACATAGTGAAATCCAACAGGGAATGGTTTATTTGGGCTTGTTTGGGGTTTTTTGCACACTGTATCTCCCTCTGTGAATGCCCATGTTCCTTACACAGTGAGAAAAACCATGAGAATTTCCTCTTCTTCTTCTATACCACCAGTATTTTCCATAGCCTTTTATTAATTTTCTTTTAAAAACAAACACTCATAATCCCTTCAAATTCTGCATCTATACAACATCAAAGCATTTCAGTGGATTTTTCAGTCCATTTATATGCCATCTGCCTGGCAGGCAGCAGTGTGGTGGTGGTACTGCAAGCAGTAAAGATGTCCCGCATCTCTGCAGTTCTCCTTGTGGTAATTACTGATTCCTGGGGAAACTGAACCTCAAACACCAAAAAAACTTTCTGTGATGTCCCACTGTTTTGCAGAGGGCACTGGGACCAGTGTGGTTTTAGTTTAAAGAGACAGCCATTGTCACTCCACTGAGGAGGAGCTTAGACTTGTTTTTGACTTCACACTTTTCTACACATTGTGACAAAAAGCTGAATAATTCTGTTTTCCTTTAGGATATTACAAGAGAAAGAACTGGTCTGATACATTTCAGATTAGAGATTCTTCCCTGAGAACAGGGCCTGTTGCCTCATGGTACCACACCAGATATAATCTCCTTTTCCCCAATACTGTTAGCTGGGGCAAGGTATTTTCCAGAATTGCCGAACTAAATGGAGAGTTCTCCAACATAGTGCTTCTGGGAATTCAGATTACTGTCCCTCTGTCAGTACTGGGATTAAGAAGTCGTGAAGGTAATTTGCATCATAGGGATATTATAATGATTGTTCTGAAATGGAAAAATATCACACATCTGTGTTTGCATTCTCCAGTCTGAGACATACCTGTAGGAAGTCAGTTTCTGATGACATGTTTGGGCAAACGATGCCTTATCTGCATGCTTTTTTTCATGTATCATCCTGATCTGGGAACCTGGATGCCATAACCAGAAAGCTATGTTAATTGTACAGGTTTTTAAATCAGTGTAGTCCAAAACATGTTCCTCAAGACTATCAGCCTGACAAAGTCTGCTCAAGAAGCTGGAGATGTTCTGTATCTGTTGGAGGAATCACATAAAGTGTTTGTAATAAGAACTTCCAACAAAGATCATCTTGGCCTTACGGGTATTACATATTTCTGTTTCCTAAAAATAAAAACCACCAAGTGTATGAACTGGTACTGTGAACACAAGCACAAGTAAAAGAATTCTTCTGTTTCTGGACTCCTCCTCCCCCTCGATTTGGGCAGTCAGCAAAAATACTTTTTCAGTATTGAGTTACAGTAAAGAGTTGTTGACCCTGGTGTAATTGAGAGAAAAGACAAAGTCAAATCAATGGGGTTTGCTTCAGCTTGTGACATTTCAAATAAAGCTTCTAAATTTGTTTGGATCATTAAAGTGAAAGCATAGAGAAAACATGTGTTACAAGAATCCAAGCTTCACCCTAAAGTAATTTTTATGGAAATGCTCACAGTTAGTTAGTGTTATTTGCTTCTAATTTGGGCTTCATTCTCCATACTCTACGTTAACAAACTTAGACCACTTAATGCCAAGTGCCTTACACATTTCTCTTCAATTAAATTTCTCCAAAGAATCACATTACATGAGCATTTGCCAGTACAAAAAGCACACTCAGAAATCCTGGGTAAAATCCAGGCTCTCCTGCAGTAACCAGTAAAATTCTCATTGAAGACTGAGTTCTGCCCTACAGATCTTTGCTACATATGGGAAATAAAAAATTATCTTGTCACTTATGCTCTAAGTTCTTCAGTACACTGTTCTAAGAGCTTAGCTCTGAGTGAGCTCCACACTAGCACTTACCACTTCCCTTTCCAGATGAAAACAAGGTTACTCCAGAGTCAAACCATGTCTGGTTTCAGGTATGTTTGTAATTGTTGGAATATGCAGCAGAGGCCAGTTTAGACAAGCTTCCAACCTGTGGATGGAGATAGGCACTCAGTTTAACAATCTGCAGTTTTACT
This sequence comes from Lepidothrix coronata, assembly GCF_001604755.1. NCBI lineage: Eukaryota > Metazoa > Chordata > Aves > Passeriformes > Pipridae > Lepidothrix > Lepidothrix coronata. The sequence goes on from NW_016690366.1 coordinate 1,503,483, forward strand.
AGAGTTTGAGCACAGGATTGCCTGCACTGGGCTCTAGGAGAGACGTAAACCATTAGGGCTTAACTGTTCAGTAATAAATTATAGGTGAATAGAACATGACAGTGGGATGAAAATTAAGATTTTAAACAATCTTTATGATAGAAGACGAGGTGTAATAATTTACCTGTATTTAATTCTGAGCTGTTTTTCATCTGTGTGAGATGCTGAAGTGGGCTAGTTCTGCCATTCTTCCTCTGACACAGGTTTTTTGCACTGTTTTCTCTTCCATAACTGAATCATGCAGAGCTCTGGGGTTTGATGTTCGAGAAAAAAATAAATCAGGGCTGCTCTAGGCTGGCACTGGACAGCAAGGGCAAGAGGAGGAGGGTTTGAGCTGGTGCCCCTTCCTGTCACAGCTCTGCAGGACGTCGCTGTCCTGCAGCTGAGGAAGGGCAGAGGTTGGCTGAGGGCTCACCTTCGGTGCGAAGTTACTTTCCTAACGGGTATTTTTTTTTGCAGCCACTAAGATGTTACCTAGTTACCAGCAAATCACAGCCTGGTAACTGCTCAGAGAATCTGGGGTTTATTTATGACAAAGTAAGTGACCCTGGATAAGCCAGGCTGGGGACATTTGGTCTGCCCAACAGGGTGAGACTCACACAAAATTTATTTGAAGTGTTAAGAGGAAAACTGCAGTATGAAATTAGTTACGATTAGTCTTGACAACACTAATTCTATTTAAAATCTGTTGAACTGGTTTAAAATTAAACTTCAGGTTCCCTCCAGCTGAAACCCAGCCTGACGCTGTTGAAGCCTGCGTCGTCCATCCCATGCCGGATTTTCTCATTTGGGAGGAAGATTGCTATTAATAGACCAGAAGTGGGGTATAAATAAAAAAAAAAAAAAAGAAACAGTGAGATTACCCAATTCTGCAAATGTTTGTTTATTCGCTTGCTTCAGTTTTGTCCGAAGTTTAGTTTCCTGACAGGGCTTAATCCTCCCCTTTTGTGGCTCTGGACCATCCATCCCTCCTGTCTCCCCCAGTGCTGGCTAAGCGGGGTTGCTAAGCGACATGTTCTTCTCCTCTGTACTTTAGCAGAGAGGAACAGATCAAAGACACCCACAGTCCTGAATTATTTTATAAATGAATTTAAAGAGACACTCTCCTGTGCAGTATTATGTGGGGGGAGAACAAAAGTTACTGGCTATACTGAGAGTATCTGGAGAATTAAACTGATGTCTTCTGGAAAATAAGAATGCTCTCATAAATGAGAGCTGTGTAGTATTTACCTTTTTTTTTTCCTTTTTCAGAGCTAGACTACGAATTTTTTCTGTTAATTCATGTTTCTAGTTTCCTAGTTTCATGGCAGTCAAGACATTGAACACAGGCCAGGCTGCATGTGTGCACAACTTTCAGAATTCAGAGTTTCTGTCATTCGGTGACAAGCTTGCAGGGTTTTAAATCTTTTCATCTCTTGCAAAAGAGTTACCATTATTGAAAAATACTTAATTCTTTAATTTTTAAATATTCTCCTGATTGATGTCAGGCAAGAAAGTCACGGGGTGAAGTTCAAGTGATATATCTTTAAAAGAATAAATGAAGATGAGGAAGTAATCTGTGTAGATCAGGCAGAAAACACACGACACCAACATCTCAGACCTTGCTGAAAGAATGAAAACCAAATGAATAACCTGTAATTACAAAACCTGGGAATACACAAGTTTAAACATTACCTCTTAGGAGACAAGCACTTTCCTGGCATGAGTTCAGCTCTGCTGCTCTGTGCAGGCTGGGGGGTTTGTAGGAGCATGCTGGCAGCCGAGGCAGGCGTTCGTTGAAACAGAAAAGGGTGGAATTATGTGCCCTCGGACCTACTCGGTTTCAAATACCATCGATGTCGTAAAAGGAAAAAACCAGCACTTGGTAACAAAGTGCGAGAATTTTTCAGGACTTTCATTTCCAAAGATGCCATGGCTGGCACAGCCTTCAGAAGAAGGAGAGGCACACAGAAACCACGCTTGAAGCATTACCCAGGCAAGCAGGACAGAGCGTTTATGTAGAAAGCAAAACTCCCGGGTCAGATGGCTGCAAAAAAATTGGATGCAAAACTCTTCCCATGTGCAAATCTCATTGTTCCATACCAGCCACTTGAGCAGCACAAACAAACCACAGAATCCCAGAATATGCTGAGTTGGAAGGGACCCACAAGGATCATCGAGTCTGATTCCTGGCCCTGCACAGGCCCATCCCCAAGAGTCACCCCCTGTGCCCCAGAGGATCATCCAAACCCTCCTGCAGCTCTGGCAGCCTTGGGGCTGTGCCCACTGCCCTGGGGAGCCTGGGCAGTGCCCAACCAGCCTCTGGGGGAAGAACCTTTTCCTGAGATCCAACCTGAGCCTGCCCTGACACAACTTCAGGCCATTCCCTCTCGAGGAGGGGAAGAGGAGGGGTAGACATTGATCTTTTCTCTGGGGACCAGTGACGGGATCCAAGGGAATGGAAGGTGGGAGGTGTATGGAGAGGATCTCACTCTTCCCTGTGTGTCTGATCACAGAATGGAGGGATCCCCTCGCTCTTGTTCTAGGCCAGTGACCTCACATCAAATTGAGGGTAGATTAGTGAAACCTAATACACTCTAGGACTATAAAGAGATTACTCTCACATAAATCTTCACCGAAAAAAATAAATCAGCGTTAGTATTTATTTACATGCATTTTATTTTTCAATGAGAAAACAAGCCTCCCTTTTTTTCTTGCATCAATAAAAGTCTCTTCGAAATTCTGATTGCTTAGATTTGGCATGTAAAATCCACTGTACTACAGGTAACCTAAGCACATATTTTAGAACGGAGCTCTGCCAGCTTTTCCATTTCTAGATATCAATTACACAGGCAAGATATGTGCTTTACTCTCGCTGACAGAGTGTTTTATGTATAAACATCTTGACCAGCACTATGTTGTCAGTGGATAGCAGATTCAGTGTGTTTTGGCTGAATTTCTGAAGGGGAAAACTGTGATTTGCACTCTAAATATTTTTTCTGGAGAATGGATTCCTCAACACACTATGAGCATCTTGTACAGAACATAAGTAAACATTTGGGAAGGAATTTCATGCTTATGGCAGGTACTGACTTGCCAGCCTTGAAACTGAGCTCCCTGGGACCCAGGGCACGAGCACAGCTCTGGCTCTCTGAGCTCCACGGGCCAACTGAGTTCCCACCACTCCTACTGCACTGGCGAGGGAAGAACTATCGAATCCTAGAATGGATTGGTTTGGAAGGGACCTTAAAAATCAGCTAGTACCATCCCCCTGCCATGGGCAGGGACACCTTCCACCAGCCCAGGTTACTCCAAGCCCCGTCCAACCTGGCCTGGAACACTTGCAGGGACAAGGCAGCCACAGCTTCTCTGGGCAACCTGTGCCAGGGCCTCACCACCCTCACAGCCAAGAATTTCTTCCTAATATCTAACCTAAACCTGCTCTCTGTCAGTTTGAAGCCATTCCCCCCTTGTCCTGTCACCCCAGGCCCTTATAAATAGTCTCTCTCCATCTTTCTTGTTGGCTCCTTTCAGGTACTGGAAGGCCACAATTAGGTCACTCTGAAGCTTTCTGTTCTCCAGGCTGAACAACCCCAATTCTCTCACCTTTCCTCACAGCAGAGCTGCTCCATCCCTCTGATCATCTTGGTGGCCTCCTCTGGAGTGGCTCCAACAGGTCCATGTCCTTCCTGTGCAGGGCACACAGCAGGACCTGCATTTCTGGCAAGTTTATTCAAACATCCTGAGCATGCTGTGTTTGGGAACGCAGTTTGATCAAGCTGGTACTTTACCTCAAAGGTAAAATGTTCTGAAGTGGTGGCGTTGTAAAAATTTGAGTTAACTTGTATTAATATTGGTAGAATTTTGGCTAATGAATGTAAGTAATTTGGAATTGCTGCTCCTCTTTCCTAATTTCCAGAATGCTGCAAGAGCCCCTGCTGCAGCTGGGCAGCTGGATCCCCAATGTGAGCAGCCAGGTCAAGGTTTGGGTCTAGGAATAGGAGATGATGCTTTTGACATGTGTGAGGGCAGTGAAGGCCTTTGAGAACATTAATAACATTACTTCACATTTCTACAGTACTTTCCCTGCGCCTGCTTAAAGCTCAACATAGACTATGAGTAATTAGTGATCTGGATGTCTCTGAAATGATCATCATCTGCATTTAAATCATCACTAAAATACAATTAGCAGCCCTTTGAACGGAACGCTGTCATTCCAAGCAGTCTAATTGGTGGCTCATGGGCCAGTTCTGGACAACAGGAGGATTGTCTGCTTCTCCTCTCCTCTAACTGCACCAGCTCAAGGAGCACCCTGTCACAGGAGTGGCAGCCGTGCCCATGGGATGGACATGGAGAGCCACTATGTGACAGGAAAGGTACAAAGTATCCCTTGTGTCCAGCCCACTGCTTTGAGAAGTCTGGATTTGGTGGACCTCATTTCAGCCTGTGTGCTGATTCAAGCAGGCACAGCCCCACAACTTTACACTTTGCAATTCAAATCCATTTGGTTTTTTTATACTTGGATTTTAGACTGTGCAGCAACAGCCGCAGGGATGAAAAAAGGGCAGTTCATGATAAGACAAATAACTGAGCAATCCACATCTCTGGGTGATGTGCTGGCAGACCAGGCTGGCGTGTGTTTGGGCAAGAGGAAGAATTCAGTTGCTGTAGCAGACTGATAGTAAAGGTCTGGCTTGCATGGTGTTCCCAAACCTGGCAACCCTACTGCACATTGAGGTAGCTAAATCTGTCACTTCCATGCCTGAGATGCTTGTGTTAATTGCATAAATGTCAACAAAAATGACATGGTTTTAAGGTGTTGGAAGTGTAAATAGCTGCTCTTCTGAAATGGCCACAGTTAATGTATTTTAGTGCAGATGTGCTCTCATGATACCACTTGCAAATGCATCTTATCTGTTATAGTATCTAGCTGTAGTATTCTATTAGTATCTCATAGTAACTAGCTGTAGTATTCTATTAGTATCTGTTTGTAATACTACTGATGCTCCTGCAAAAAGCACTGTAGAATGTACTTTAAATACTGGCTTTTTGTACGTCTCACACAACTATGCATCCCTCCACGGGAACAGCACGCTACTGTTCCAGGTTTTCGAAGAACCAGTGCGACTGCTCCCCACCAGCTCCCGTTGCCTGCTTCATAATGCCCTTATTATTTATGCTTTTTCTCTTGAAAATTCAAGTTTAGAACTGAAAATTTTCACGCTTTTGTTTCTTACAGCTAATCAAAGGCAGCGAGTGGCCCTGATGTAATCTGTGTGGTGTGTGCCGCAGCTGAGCATCCACTGCTGTGAAAGCACTGCTTGTTCTCTGAAAGGAGGAATTCTTTCAGCCGTCACGGCCCCCTCCTCTGCCTGCCTGCTTTTCCCAGGCACTCCGAGGACTCGCTCCCAGTCTTTTTCTTGCCCTAAAAGTGTTCTGGAGCAACACAGTCATTTACCCCACAGTTGCCCAAGGCTGAACTCCTGACGGCTTGGCCTCTATAGATGATCAAAAATTTCAAGTTTGAGCATAGCAGTGGCTCTGCTAAGGTGTGACACCTTTTTAATCATCTTTTCTTTGGATTGGTAGGCCAATAGTAGCCCACTCATCTGCACGTGGGCACCACAGCAGGCTATCAGAGTTCTTTTCCTCTGCTGTTCATGTAGTAAGTGACGTGCTTTCACGTATGTCCTGTCTACAAAAGATGTCAGAGTTGGCCTGGCATGTTTTACTATGATTTGAGTGGCCTAAGGAAATTACTTGGAAAGCAGCAGATGCCTTCTGAAAAGAGGGAAAGAGGAAAAAAAATAGACTCAAAGAGGAGAAGAGGAGAAAAAGGAGGCTCAGGGGAGACCTTATTGCTCTCTACAGCTATCTGAAAGGAAGTGGGTGTCGGGCTCTTGTTCCAGGTAACAAGCAATAGGTCAAGGGGAAATGGCCTCAAGTTGGGCCAAGGATGCTCTGAGTTGGATGTGAGGAAAAATTTCGTCACCGAAAGAGTGGTTAAGCATTGGAACATGCTCTCCAGGGAAGTGGTGGAGTCACCATTGCTGGAAGTGTTTTAAAAAAAACAATGCAGATGTGGCACTTGGCGTGGGATTTAGTGGCCTTGGTGGGATTTGGCTGAAGGTTGGACTTGGTGATCTTGAAGGTCTTTTCCAACCTTAGTGATTCTATGATTCTATGATATTAACAAGTCAACTGGCCCAAGGAAATAGAAGTGCAACTCAGCAATGGTTGCCAACAAGCAGTCTTGTAAAACCCACCCAGGAAGATAATGCAGCTCCTCATGATCCTGCTCCTGTGGTGTTCCACCTTCTCTCCCTCTCTCTGCATTCCCCATTCCATATAAGAAATGTGCATTGCTGCCCAGTTCATTCAAATACAAGGCTCCCTAAATTAGCTTTTTTCAAGCACATAAAATATGTATTGTCTCAGAGATACTCAAAAATATGCCGTGGGGTTTGTCACAGCCACAACTCAGAACAGGTGCTCCAGGCGAGTTGATCACTAGTGTTTCACACAGGTAATTGTTAACAACACCCAGATAACTGTCTGTGGGATAATGGGCAACACACCAAAACCAGGCTATGAGCCATAACAGGAGAAAGCATTACAAGACGCTCACAGCCAAATTAAGATGTCAAAAGAAATTCCCAACTAATATGAAGACACTGAAAAAAGTCTTTGTTCCAGCACTGGTGCCTTTGCTTTGCTCCTGCCCCCATGCTGGCCATTTGGATCAACTTCCTTTAAGGGAAGTGTACAGAAAACGCATGGAATATGTGAGAACTCAGGAGGATTTAGCAATTTTGGGAAAGAGTAACAGTTCTTAAATACCTCACTGCAATTAACCAAGGGCCAGAAATGTGAGAAAATCTCTGAAGAATTAATCAGGAATCAACAGCAGTTTGTCTTGACAGCAAAGGCGGATGGATGAAATCAAACAGCTCCCCCCAAAATGGCTTCTGAGTAAGAGTGAAAAACATAACGAGGAAGAAAAGGCTCTGGATAAATCTACATTTTGTCGAGGACAATAAAAAAGCAAATGTCAGTAGGAAGGGGAAAAAAAAAAAGAAAAAAGCCTGTTTCCTGTCTGGTCATCACTGGGCACACACTGTTTCCTGTCTGGTCATCACTGGGCACACATTTGCCTGCAAGGGCAGGGAGAGTAGAGGTGCCAGGACAGCAGCCCTGCTTAGAGGGGCAAAGAAGGACTGGGATTGACTCTTGACTCTCACCAGACACTAAAAGTCCCTTAGGCCAGCTGGTACAAGAGGATGAAACAAAAAAACCTCAGTGGACTGCTAGACTGTGTTCAGAGAAGGGCAATGGAGTTGGGAAGGGTCTGGAGCACCAGGAGAGGCTGAGGGAGCTGGAGGGGCTCAGCCTGGAGAAAAGGAGGCTCAGGGGGGACCTTCTCACTCTCTCCAACTCTCTGACAGGAGGGGGGAGCCAGGTGGGGGTTGGGCTCTGCCCCCAGGGAACAAAGGACAGGACAAAGGGAAATGGCCCCAAGTTGCACCAGGGGAGGTTCAGGTTGGGTATTATGGAAAATTTCTTCACTGTTAGTGTGGTCAGGCATTGGCACAGGCTGTCCAGGGAATGTTCCAACCATCCCTGGAAGTGTTCAAAACACATGTAGATGTGGCACTTAGGGACAGGGTTTAGTGGTGGATTTGACAGTCACTGGTTGGACTCGATGATCTCACAAGGATTTGTGCATCTACAGCTTTTGCAAACAGTCCTCAGAGTTAAACCAGGGGCCTAAATTGGAAGAGATGAAGCTCTTGAGAAGGGCACAAATTCTACATGGCCAATGCCAGAGCAGAGCTGAAAAGCAAATGAAGATGCTGCAAGTCGATCCATCGCCAAAGCTCACAGTGGTCAGTGAGGAAGCACAGAGGAATACTCCACTCCTCAGTTCCAGGACCTGCAGAAGCTCCGTGTTTCCACAGAAAAGAGCTGATCTCAGCGAGAAGGTGCAAGTTGTACTCACTACATATCAGTGAAAATAGCTCCCTGCAATTTTATGTTATTGTTATGGCATAAATTTTAAATTTGAATTTAAATTTTAAATTCAGCTGAAATGTTAGAGCAGAGGAATGCCTACTGGGTGAGGGCAGAGCAGCTGAAGCTGAAGACTTTCGGTAAAGTCTTCTTTGCAAAGAGAAAGTTTTACAAGAGAAGCTGTGAGAGTTGATATTACCCAGTTGTTATTGAAGGAATCATATTATTTCTTGATGACTAGGAAACAATGCAACTGCTGGCAATAAATGTTTTTAAGCTGACCTATGGGCTTCTGCAATCTTATGTCTTGCAGAAAGCTGAAAAAGGGGTAAGTTCCAGAAATAGACTCAAAGTCCCCAGAGAGCTGATGCTGATGGAGAGACCAATCAGCATTTAAATGACTCAGTGAGGTGATTTGTTTGTCCTAGGAGGAAAATGCTCCATCCTAAGTATCACAGAGATTTTTAAAAACTTATTGTATGCTTAAGGGAGATGGTGTTTGTTGATATTTTGGAGACATACCTGAACATGGAAATTCTCCTTCTATAAATTTTGTGTGATGGTATATGGTTTAATTGCCACAACCTAAGAGATGAGAAAGGGATGCCTCACATGGTAGTAAATGACACACAATGATGATACAAAATCAGAGCAAGACTGCAACGAGTGACAAATTCTGTCCCCAACATTTTTTTAAACCTAAGCAATTTTTCTTTCTTCAATTTGTTTTATTTTTGCAACTATTTTTGACTAAGTGGCAGGACTGCTTAAAACTTTGAGCACTGAAGTAGCAACACAGAGCAGCACCCTGCCCACAGGGTGACCTCAGACTCGGCAGTAAGGAGAGGGCTGGGAGCTCTTCTCCTACTGCAAGAACTGGAAAATTTTGGGGCAGTAGCTCCACAGCAAGACACACCAGGGTGAGAAAGGAGGATAAATATTAAGGGAAGTCATGTAAAACAAGTGTTTCCCACGGATAATACACGTATCTATCACACCCAGGCAGATGTACCCTTCAGGTCACAGTGGCTGTTCCACAGCCCACGTCCGTGTTCATCTCGCTGTGGGACCGACACCGACTGTCGTTAACAAAGGAACCAACTGATAACGTTCAACTCTGCTCTTGCCCTGACATGGTTATTCGTTAGTTCTTCCTAATGACTGTTCAGTTCCTTCCTTCTCCGGAGCCACTCCTAATTCTCTTCTGTTCAGGTTGGATAATGAGTCACTGACTTTAATACCAATCACTGTTAACCCTTCCCTTACACAACCAGCATCTGGGAACAGTGAAACGTGTTGTGTCTCAGTGCTGAGGGGGAAGATTGATGATTCCTGCAGGCTTTCTGCTGCTGGTTGATGAAAAAACACCTTGTTTGCCTTGTGCCTTTGATTAATTGCTCTCTAAATCTAGTGTAGTCTACCTACTTCACAGAGTAATTTTGTTTTCCATAAATTTCACTTTTTTTTCCTTTGTCATTGTCTGGTCAAAGTTTTAGTTTGTGTCAAATAACTTCTGGAAGCACCTTGTTTGCCGTTGTGCTTTTCCTCTCTCTTTTCTCTGGGGAGGGAGGGTCATGTTTGTGGCTGGGCAGTTCCACTGAGCCTCCCTGACTCCACAGGAAGGTAACAGCCAGGCTCCTGGTCGCACATGTTCTGGGCTAGTTTCCTTCTTAAACAACAACAAAACAAAAAAACCACCCATGAGTAAATTTATCATCTTTTATTTACGGATGATGTGCCATTCCTAAAACTACTGAGCCTAAAGATCCTGTGAGACTATTAACAACAGCAATTGAATTCTTCTTGACTCAGCTACTGATCACTTACAACTTAGGGAATGGCCTGTTTGTGATCAAACTTTGCACTATTAGAGCATCGAATATGTGTAGGCCTGTCAGATCACCTGCTTTTAGGCACCTGTGTATGGCAGTACTTGCTGTTTTGATGAAATTTTGGTGATTTTGGGGATATTTGGATTTCTAGGTTCTTTCTTCTTGATCCGCTTTCCTTCTATTAGCACTGCTGACGTACTATCATATTTTTTGTGTCCTTCAAAGTGTTCTACAGTGTTTTATTATTTTGATGTTATCAAAACACGTCTACTCTGGTAGGAGAATCTAAGAGTTCTAAGGGAATGGTAGTTTGGAAAGAGATCAGGCTATTTACATAGGAAACCACGCTCTCAGATTACTGCAAAAACAGATTTTTAAGAAGAAACGTACACTTCTCATGATTACTTCCACAGCTTTTCCAGTATTCTTTATTCCACCATCCTGATGCTGCACCAGTCGGCCTCGGATGCACATCCCTGGCGCCTGCCAGCGAGCCAGCCCACTCCTGCTGCAACAGCTATTCCCTGCTGGGAGTATTTACTGTGGGTGCCAATCCAGCCTGACTGAAACCTCATTAACAATACGCTTTTTCCTGATTAATAAAATATTAATGTGAACATACAGCATCAGCAGCTTGACATTTTCTGTAGTTTTCCAACACCTGCACAGCACAGAACTGCTCAGGCGCTGAGATATCACTGCAATGACAAACTTGCAGGCAACTTCTGATGCTTGGGGACAGTCCTCATCTTGGTCTTTTAAAAAATAATTTCATCTGGTAAAACTGAAGACAGATAATTCCTCACTGCCTGTGCAGCAAAGAGTAGGTCTTTTGCCCAATAATCAATATTTATGCTCATTTATGGGTTTCTTCCCCAACAATTGACACTTATGCTCATTTACCAGTCGTGGCAGCAGTGCAAACAGTCACTTTAAACTTATCCAAGGTGGAAAGGCCATCAAAATCATTTAGGGAGGTGATTGTCTCTCTCTACTCTGCAGTGGTGTGGCCCCACCTCGAGTCTTGCGTGCAGTTGTAGGTGCCAAAATACAAGAAGAATCTAAAGCTATTAGAGAGCGTCCAAAGGAGAGCAACTAAGATGGTGAAGGGCCTGAAGGGGCCATAGGAGGAGCAGCTGAGGGCACTTGGTCTGTTCAGTTTGGAGGAGACAGGTCAGACCTCACTGGGGTCTGCAGTTTCCTCACGAGGGGCAACGGAGGGGCAGCTCCGATCTCTGCTCTGTGTGAGCAGGGAGAGGACCCAGGAAACGGCTGGAGCTGTGTCAGGGCAGGTTTAGGCTGGATATCAGGTAGAGGTTCTTCCCCCAGAGGGTGGTTGGGCACTGACCAGGCTCCCCAGGGCAGCTGCCACAACCCCAAGGCTGCCAGAGCTCCAGGAGGGTTTGGACAACGCTCTCAGGGGCAGGGTGGGATTGTTGGGGTGTCTGTGCAGCGCCAGGGGTTGGACTGGATGATCCCTGTGGGTCCCTTCCAGCTCAGGATATTCTATGATCTGGAGGCTTTCCCAGCAGCAGCGAACGCTCAGCGGGTGCGGCCGGGCCAGGCCGGCACATTTACCGGTCACTGCCGGCTCTGTGCGCAGGGGAAGGCGCCGTTCCCAGGCCGGGCGCGGCCCCGCGGCTCCTCGGACCGACCCGAACCCATGCGGGGGCGCTTCTGCCGCCCCGTCACGACCGAGGGTCTCCGAGCAACAGGTGCCCGGGACGCCGCTTCCCCGGGCCGGTCCCGCCGTGGGGTTGAGAAGCCGCCGCTGCCCGGGAACGCCCGGCGGCACCGCTGGATCCCCGCCGGTGCTGCCCCGGCTCCCACCTCGGGTCCCCCCGCCGCCGCTCCCGCCCCCGGCCCCCTCCCCTTCCCCGCCACTCGCTTCCGCCGCGCTCCCGCGCATGCCCGGGTTATGCAACGGCCGCGGCGGGCGGGCCGGGCCGGGCAGGAGCCGCAGGGCAGGGCAGGGCAGGGGGGCCCTGAGGGGCTGCGGGCACCGGGCACAGGCGGCGGCGCCGAGGCCGCTCCGCTCCCTCCGCCGCGCTCCCGCCGCGGCCCCGCGCGGTGTGTGAGTGGCAGCGGCGCGGCCGCCAAGTCCCGCCCGTTCCGCTCTCGCTGCCGCAGGCGGCGGCAGCGGCGGGTTGGCTTCCTGCGCGCCCGGCCGCTCCCCCGCCCCCCGGCAGTCGGAGCCGCAGCCGCCCGGATCCCCGAGCCATGGCTCTGTGAGCGCAGCACATGGCGGCCGCGGCAGCCATGAGCCCCCCACTAATCCATACAACTCCCCCCTGATCGGCCACCGACGGCAGCCAGCGCTCCCACCCGGCTCCACCGCTCCCACCGCCCGCCCGCCGCCGCCGCGCCGCCCGGCCCGAGCCCAGACCCCGCTGCCGCCGCCGCCGCCACCGCCGGGCCCCTGCTCGCCTGCCCGCCGCCGCCGCCCGGTCCTCACCATGGGAGTGCAGGGATTCCAGGACTACATCGAGAAGCACTGCCCCAGCGCCGTGGTGCCCGTCGAGCTGCAGAAGCTGGCGCGGGGCAGCCTCGTGGGTGGGGGCCGCCAGCGGCCCCCCCAGACCCCGCTGCGCCTCCTCATCGATGCCGACAACTGCCTGCACCGGCTCTACGGCGGCTTCTACACGGACTGGGTGAGCGGTGGGCAGTGGAACCACATGCTGGGCTACCTGGCGGCCCTGGCCAAGGCCTGCTTCAACGGGAACATCGAGCTCTTCGTCTTCTTCAACGGCGCCCTGGAGAAGGCCCGGCTGCACGAGTGGGTGAAGCGCCAGGGCAACGAGCGCCAGACGGCGCAGCAGATCGTCAGCCACGTCCAGAACAAGGGCACCCCGCCGCCCAAGGTCTGGTTCCTGCCGCCCGTCTGCATGGCGCACTGCATCCGCCTGGCCCTCATCCGCTTCCACATCAAGGTGAGGAGGAGCCCGGGGGTCCCGGCGCCCCCTCCCCGCCGCTCCCCCTCGGCCGCTCCAAGATGGCAGCGGGGGCTGCCCGCGGGGGAGGGGGGGCACCGTCCGCCGCTCCCCTCAGCGCCTCAAAATGTCGCCCGGACCCGCGGGGGCGGCACAACTTTCGGCGGCCTCAATCCCCGGGGGATTTCGGCTGATTTCCAGGGCGCTGCCCGCCGCCCCGCCGAGGCCGGAGGCCGGGAGGCCTTGGCGGGGTGAGCGGCAGCGCCCGTGGCCCGGCCCGGCCCGGCAGCAAGGCGGCTTCTGCCTCCATGTTCTTTCGCTCCCTTGACTCAAAATGTCCCTTCTTGCCTTGTGGGCTGTGGTACCGCAGGGGAGAGCGGGTGAGCGAAAAGCATCTCTGTAGTTAATTACTGAGAGTAGGGGGAAAAATAATTAATCAGTTTAGTTCTCGCGCAGGGTGGATCTGCAACAAGTTCCCGGCTGAGGCGAGGTGTTTAAACTTGGGCTGGAGGGGAAATGGCTCGCTGCGAAAAGCACAGAGGTGCAGTTTCGGCTTTATGGAGGTTTTTGTGTTTTGCTCAGTGTTTTCCCAGTATCAACAAGCGTTTAAAATCAGGCGTAGAATAACTCTCACCTTACTCCGTAACAGCAACACTTCCAGTTAGTGCAATCAGCAGCGCCGAGCTGACAGTCCTTCATTTAAACTTCTTATTTTGAGGGGCAGCCCCAGTTTTCCGGCCCCATAAACAGCCCTTCGTGCCGGATCTGGGCTCCATAGCCATCTTGCAGTGGAAGGCCATGATTTCAAAGGTTGCAGGATATGACCACGTCGCATCTCTCCGCACGACGTTCCTGATTTACGATGGTTTCTGTTCAGCCGAGCGATTGTGTGTATTGAAACACAAGACGCTGGAAAAACAAGCCCGGGGATGAAGCTGCAGTTTTAGGAGTTGCCTGCTCGCCTTCCTGCTGGGGAGGGAAGAGCAGCAGGAGGGAAGCACATACTCGTAGGCTTTATTATCCTAAATTACTTTTGTGTGTAGAAAAATATTATGTAACCTTCGGAGTTGCATGCTCGATCACTAGCAGCAGCTTAATGTTATTTGGCCTTTTGCCGGATTAGAAACACTCTGGCCGGGCTGCGGTCCTGGGGTACAGATGCCTCTCTCCGAGGAGCTCACCCCAGAGGTGACTTTGGGTGAAGTTTCTCATAGTTCTGCCAACGGGGCGGGAGCTGCTGTTGCTCCCTCGTAGTGCCCTGCTCGCTGGGCCAGACCCATCCATGGAGGAACTCGGAGCTGGAGTGCAGCCACCCCGGGCTGGCAGCGGGTGTTCAGCGGTGGAAGTCCCATCCTGTTGCCGGGATTGGGTCACCAGGCCAGGGCCACCTCGTGAGTGGAACAAACTGGAAGCGGAGGCGAAGCTCATTCTTGCAGGGCCCGTCGAGCTCTGCCAAGCACGATGCCTTGGGCTTGGCCTTGGTTAAAGTGAGGAGGTTATGGCCGTGTCTGCTGCAGTCCTGTGTTTTCCTGGCCAGCCTAGAAGCAGAATTGTGTTACGGTATTTTGGATGGTGGGAATTTGCACGATAGCAAAAACATGCTCTCATTTGAACTTTTTGGGATGTTTTTGTAGCTAGGAAATACTTTTGTTCTTCAAGCAAAAAGTTTTAGGCCCCATGCAGTGAAGGTCTTTACCTTGATCTGTTTGTGGGTGTGTTATAAATCTTCCTTCATTTGTTATTGAGACTTAGAGATCATTTGTAAAAGCAATGAATGGGGTAAAATAAGAATGTTGTTTTCTTTTAATGTATTAAAGTGGAGACTTGGTTTAATGCAATACTGAAATGCACAGTACCTGACAGGAAGGCAACTAGTTTGATATCAATGGGAATGTGGTGTTTGTAGCAGTTTTGTGGCATGTTGAACTGGTGGTTAGTTTGTTAAACACCTTCTGTCTCAGACCTGGCTCAGGTACCTTACATCCAAACCAAACTGCCACATTTGACAGTGGTGTCACCTGTAGCACTTTGTTTACTTTCAAGCTTAGCTGCAGCATTAGCTCCTTTATGGTTTCTTGGTAACAGGCCTTATTCCTAATCTCTGGAAGCAGCCATAGGAGTACATATCATACCAAGTCCCTGTTCTGTCATTAGGAAAATACCCCAAACTCCCCAAATCCCCCTAAATACAACATCCTCCCAGTTTTGATGAAGGTTTGTGGGGTGGATATTTATGTCAGGTTAGCCCTGGGAGTTGGCAGCTCATTACCAGATACTGGGGGTCTGGGGGGAGAGCTTGTGGCTGTTCACACCCCTGAGCCACCACCGTGCATGTCCAAACTGTGCTGGCTCTCCCCACTGCTCAGCTGTCCTGGGGATGGGAAGGGTGTCAGCAATTCCCGTTTGATGCCTCATTTTTTCAGTTGTTGAGAAACTCTGTGGATAAATCTGGTTTTAATGGATTCATTTTCAGGTTAGGAAGGATATTGCATGGTTATAGTGGTCACATGCATAATACACATCAGAGATACTGCTGAGCTTAAATCATGTTTCTTCTCTGCTTTTCTTCTTCTCTGACATGATTTATTATCTTTCTAAATCTGCTTTATTACATATATCTTTGTTTCTCTAAACCTTCCTCCAGTTTTATTCTTGCTCTCACTTTGACATAGCCCTCCTGATGGGCAAAGAGCAAATGCATCTTGAAGGTGTGATTTTTTATTTGCATGTACGGGTGATTTAAAAAATTTGCATATGCATAACACAGTTGTTAAATTGTAGTGTTTTCTTGCTTTGTTTTGAGAAGTTGGGTTTGAGAATACTGATTGACTCTAAATATGAAACTGATTTTCATATTTTTAGGAAGCATTTGAGTCTTGAGTAGAAGATTTCTGTGTGAAGCTAGGGACTGGCTATGAATTTAATCTATTTTGGTAATTAGAGGGGAGAAAAAGAGTAATGTCTTCCATCCAGAGCAATTATAAATCACTCACAGATGGTTTCAGCAGGATGTAAAAATAACAGGTTCCTCCAGGTTATAACAAATATCCCGCGGGTTCTTAGCTTCATTGTGACCTGCTATTTTTCAGTTTGGGGGAAATAATTCTTACAAGAAACTTTTATGTGAAGTAGGTTTGCTAAAATTTAAATATTTATGCAGTGGAGATCTTAACATTAATGCTTTGGGCAGGCTGTTTTGTTCTCAGTACCTAAAGGTGCTTGTGCCCATTTACTCAGGCAGGATTCTCTCCTGAGCCAGCACTGTTAGTGTTTACACAAGATTTTAGACTTGAAAATGATTCCAAACTCCTGGCTGTGATTTCCCCCGTGTCCCCCTCCCTGGGTTGGTTTTGAACCCTGCACGTTGCCTGGGTATGTCTGTGTTTGTGAGAGCCACGAGATATTTCTGACTCTCATCTTGGTAGAGTTTTACGGTGTGGGTTAACTGTACTTTGGTAAATACAGCTCCTTTCCCTGTGATGGTTCAGTTATTTGAACATGGATTCTGGTATTCCCTGAACAGCCAGCAGCTTGGAGCTCTGTGAAAGAGGGAGGGACCTGGGGGCTGTGGAGGTAGAGGAAGTAGCTCAGAGGAGATGAGAGCGGGCACACCGAGCTTCCTCTTGTGTTATCTGCACCCGTGTCACACCTAGTGCTGCAGGAGGAGTTCTCACTTGTTTTTTTATAGTTCATGGGTCTTTGTTGTGCATGCAGAGAGGTTGAGTTTAGATATATTAGTATAATTGAAATCTATCTACCCTTAATTAAAAAAACATCAGAGGGATTTTTCTAATTTAAAACCTGCGAAGACTGGGGCCTGCAGGTGGGATGAAGCCTAAGTTGCCCTCCTTTAGTTAGGAACTCTGTAGATCTGATGCCTTTAAATTCTTCCGAAGATGTTTATGGTTTCTCCCACGCCTTGTGCTGGGGATAGCATCATTGTTAGAAAATAAATACCTGTGTTTTTCTCATGAACAAAGTAAATTTCAAAAACACTCCATCGAGGAAGTTTCTGAAGAAGTAACATTTTCTGAAGACTACAAGGTGGTAGGATTAGGAGGGGGGAGAGCTTAGTGAGCTGGTGTTTGATCAGGAGCATCACAGGCAAGGCACTGGCTGTTCTGCTGATCAGGATTTAGCTTGGAAGGGAACATCTCATGAAGGTACATGAGAGAAGCAAAATTTGACATACCTCCCTGGAATACCATAATTCAGCATCAGATTCAAGTGCAAGGCATGAGTAGAAGAAGAAGGGTCTCTGTTAACTTGCTGTGAATGACTAAAGGGGGCTGCTGGATAGGGCTGTGGAGTTTGGGACCCTCTCTCCTGTTCTGCAGAGGATATAAATGGCCTGACTGGCACTAAGGCTGTAGTTATTCATGCGTGCTGTGGAGAGTGAGGCTAATAGTTTTGTACTGATCTATTTTGGGATAGCTTGCTATCTACAGTGTTGTTTAAATGGACTACTCGGTGAGGGGAGGTTATACCAACACCCAACTTGCAAGGGGGTTTCCAAATCTGATGTGTGTGGATGGTGGAAGCATTAGGGATCCAAAGCCCTCAGCTGGCTGGAGTTGTGTGTGTGCACACTGGAGTTGTAGCAGTTCCTGATGGTGTGTAGGAATGCAGGACGGCACGGGCTGACCTGTCCTCGTAGGGTTTTTGGTTTCAGTATAAGTTTCTTGATAAGAAAGGGTTGCTTTTATATTTCCAGCATTAGGAATTGGCCCATTTCTCCCTGCACAACATGTCTGTTCGAGTCATCTGATTGCCGTAGCCTAAAATATGTGCTTTGCTAGGCAACAGGAGTGGAGAGGTGAAGTTTGGGCTATAAACTCAAAGCAGTTTGTACCATCAGACACAGCTGTGTGTGAAAGGATAGGATGAAAGTGGAAAGAGGAAAAAACTTGGCTTAACACAGCAAAGTGGGCATTTGAAAAGTTGAGAAAGTTACCTCTGTTCATCCAGGGTTGTGTTTGGCTCTTTTACAAAAGGGTCAAAAAACTTTGAAAGGGATCATGGGTTTGCTTGATCCTGGGGGGCACCTTGGTGTGCTGAGCTGCTGGAGTACCCACAGCCTTAAGGCTTTCCCCGTGGCTGGGACAGACAGTGGTACAGTAATACCTTTAGAGTTTCTGTCATAAACAGTTCCTTCAGATGAGTTCAGCAGTAGAGAATCCACTGCAGTGCGGGGGCTTCCAGGAGTGTGTGCTGGGCTTCCGAGCACTCCCTCTGTCCTGTCCATGTGTACTGCGTCACTGGATTGGTTTCATTACTTCAAATATATCTCGAGTGTCTTAAATACTCATGTCTAGTTTCAGAAAGACCCTCTGTGTCGTAATAGTTGTGATAAATCAGTGCTGCCATTTACACTGGAGCTAATTGCTCTGTCTTCCACTATAGGTTGCACAGAGCATTGAGGATCATCATCAAGAAGTAATTGCTTTCTGCAGAGAAAAAGGTTTCCATGGTTTGGTTGCATATGACTCCGATTATGCATTGTGCAACATCCCTTACTATTTCAGTGCCCATGCCCTAAAACTGAGCCGGAATGGGAAAAGCCTCACAACAAGCCAATACCTAATGCATGAAGTTGCCAAGCAACTGGACCTGAATCCAAATCGCTTTCCTATTTTTGCTGCTCTTTTAGGTAAGTGAAGATGCTGCTAGTCAACCTTACGATTTCAGTGTCTATTAACTGCTTTAAAATAACATGTGTGTAATTTGACAGAACACCTGGGGAAAGGCATCCCTTTGTTCCAGACATTCCTGCCGTGGACTGGATGTGTGTTTATGAGGTCAGACATGCCCAATTTGTAGAGACCTGCGAGCAATGCAAATTGTGGCTGTCTAGAAAGAAGAGTTGAAAGTAGGGATTTGGCAGAGCTCTACCTGGCCAAAGTGTTCTCTGTGGATGGGGGGAAATCGGGGCAGTTGTGGTTCTACTAGTTTGGGTCCTGTATAGTATTGAGGTCTAGTTTCAATGATACACTTTCCAGACTGGAAGTATACTTCTGTCCTGAATTCCACCTAAAAATAACACCAATGGAGTGAAGGTGTTTGGGTTGCAGAGCCTCTTTTTTCCCCTCTAAAACGAGTGTTGGACAAATATGGCAGCACGTCAGCTGCACCACCAGTATATTGTACTGTATAATTGAGTGAAACTCCACATTTCTGAAAGCACGGGTGACTGACATCGTACCAGTCCTTTGCTTTGGTCTGGCTACTTTCTTAGCACTCCTGCTTCTCATGCTCAGTGGTGTGGGATCTGTAAGGAGCATAGGTGGGAATGTCTCCAGTTTCACATTTCTGCTTAAATGAAACAATTTTAACACACTCTATTTCCATAGCAGTGGTAGAGAATAACTGTTGTAATCTCTCAGATGGAAGAGTGAATTAATTACTGACAAAGTTGACTCCAATGAATAAGATTTATTTGGAACAGCATTCTAACTGCTTTTTGGGAGCAGCCATGTTCTTGTCATGCTGTGCAAACAAACTAAGAAAACTGGATTTTCTTTTTCTTTTCTTCCTGACTTTGTGTTTCAGTGTTGGTACATGATAGAGGAATAAAACTTCTCCTTTGAAAGCTGTGAATGATAGAGGCTATGTGGTACTGCTTTAAAATACTAATATTTTAGTAGTCTTTAATATTGTTTCCAGTCCAGACAGGCATCTTCCATGTTAAGAAGGAAAGAACCAATGGATCTTGCAGTAGAAAGCCACAAGTATTTGACTGGTTGGAGTTGCTTTTTATCAGTGTGTGCTTCTCCTGCCTGCACAGGTGTAGGGAGGGCAGGCAGAGGGTTGGCTGAGCTGCCATTGCAGGAATTGCATGACAGACTACTATTGCTTGGCTTTGTTATGCAGTCTATAAATAAGTTGGTGCATGCCAGTTCAGTGAGTAAGAATTACTGCTGGAAAAGCAGTTTCCCCATTGCAGATATGTTTTTTTGGAGTTCATGGGAAGTACACAGGAATGGCATGGCTTTAATTCATCACACAGCCCCAGCTGCGTGGCCTGCTGAGGCTTTGCTTGGTTATATCAAACAACAGGTGAGAAAAGTTCTGGTAAAGTTTCTGAAGGGTTTGCAGTTTTATGCAAGAAGCTCTTGAATGTTTTTCTCTCTTGCTATCTTACATGACCAAATATTTTTCAACTTGCTCTTAGGAGAAAGAAATTTGAGGTCATTTCACATGACAACTAGAGAGAGATTTGGTAGCTTTTTCCACCACCCTCCCCCACCAAATTGGTACAAAGGTTAAAAAAACCCAGTTCAGCTATGAGTTTAGTTCTGGGTATTCCTTTGCATTTATTGTGTGTGTGTGTGTTCAGTATGAGTAAGCAGAATAAAGTTCATGAGGTTAGAACAGAAAGCTACTCAAGAGGTAGGTCTTCCTGCACTCGGGGCTTTTGTGTTATTTTTGTGTGAGTGAATTTTAGGAACCCTAGGTATTTGGGATAGGAAGTGATTATATAAGCTGACAACAAACAGATACAGTTTGACTTAAAGTACTTGCAACATGTTTTCACTTTTGCAATCTTGGTAATATAGTAACTTTTTTTCAAATAAAATACTAAGTGCGTATGTGCACGTAGTTGTGCATGGAAGGTGTTTAAATTAGGGTAGCTCATTCAGATCTAAGTTTTTGTATTTTTATTGAATATCTAAGGACTTGTCTGGCTTCACAGGTTATTCTGCCTTTGCTCCTGTGGCTTCGTTTTAGTCCTGATAAGTAGAATAAAGAAATGGGAAGGAGTGAATGATAGTTTATGACATGGAAAGGCACATGAATTTTTTGCTGGGTATAGCAATGTAACTCCCCATGCCAGTACTTCATGTAGGAATAAAATAACATATTCTGAAATAATGACAGTTAAGCTGCTGCTTTAATGTTTGCAATTCCAGAAAGCCCAAACTATGACAATAGCTGTAATATCCATATTCAACTTCAGGGCTTCTCTTTCCCTGTATCCAGAAAACTCAAATTTCCTTGTACTCAGATACTTTCTTGTCATTAACTCCAAGGGGCAGTTTGGGGATGCTGAAAGAGGAAAAACATCCTGAAAGTTTCAGCCTCCCATTGAGCAGCTGGAGAAGCCTGAGGAATGACACTGACCTGGGCAGCTACAAAAGTGTTCTCAGTGGCAGGTGATTTGGGATTGAGCTTTTCAGGGATAAAGTGTCTGTTGAAGTGTTGCAGCAAAATATTTTTATGACTGTACCAGCTAGGCAAACTTTTAAAGCTTGCTTTCTGAGGAGGTTCTGTGTACGCTGTGCTTGGTTCGTTTGGTTTATAGTTTTTTCCTTCTTCCAGCTTTTCACGCAGAAGGGGTTTGTAGTTGTAGCTTTATAATATAAGGAGTATCCTTGGCATGGGCAGTTAAAATGTGGTCTGGGCACTGCATCCTCTGAGAGTGTGCTCTTAAAAAGTTCTGTTCTAACTGGTACTGGTGTAAACAGGGAGTTGATTTGGGTTCTTTTGTAAATTTTGACTCAAATACTTCAGAATAATTGAAAGAAAGAAAAGCAGTCCAAGCTTCAGCAGTAGAAAAACAAACCCAGTGTGAGGCATAGGGCTGTAATTCAGTGAAGTCTTTAGAAAGGGCAGTAGCTTCAATTAGTATCTAATTGCTTTTAAAAAAACTAAGGCATATACTATAATAAGCCATTAAAATGGGAAAAATCAATATATGTTGAGGTGGTTCAGCCAGGTCAAGAAATAGAGGTTGCTTATGTAACGCTGATCTCTTTCCCACTGTGACAGCACTTTGTAAGGTGTTTAGTTATGGAATCTCATTCTGTTTCTCAGGAAAGTTTTAGAGCTACCTAAGGTAAGTACAGGCATCACTTCTTAGTTGGCCCACAAAAGACACTGCTGCACTTCAGCATCCTAAATCCTACACTTCAGTACGGGGTGAGAGCTGATCAAACAGTGATTTTATGTGTGTGCAGGGGGATGGAATTAACTGCAATGACAGATGGAGACCAAACAAAATTGAGGTTTTGGTGGAAGGGAGAGAAGCAATTGTAGCATCTGTAGGAGTTATTGTCCCAGTAGGTTTTGTCAGACCTGTATTATAAAAACTGTTTAATCTTTCCTTGACTAGATTGGTGAAGGTGTGGCTGTTTTATGCAAACTTGTTGAATCTTTTTGATGTGAGGTTAAAGTTTAGCTCCTAATGAATAAAAATGATAATATGTTCTTGCTGGAGGTCTGAGTAATGGATAAAGTATTGATTGGACACAAAGACACCTCTCTCCAAGAGGCATCACCAGGCAGGGGACAGCTTTCCTGGCTTTCACATGTTAAAGACCACTAAGAGCAAACTAGATGTTTACAAGCAAAATATTAAGAAAGGAAACAATTGTTATAATGTTCAAAGAATCTTCTCATATTCTTTATGAACAATGCACTCACTACTAAGTTGCTTCTTTATAAAACCAGGTATAGAAAGTATCCTGAAGTTTTCTGCCAGAGTTTTAAGAATATATCCTGTTTAGCTCTTTGTAAAGTTTGGATCCACAGCCACTGGACTTAATAAGTAGTTGATTAGTTACATTTTTGATTAATTCAAGTGTTTGAAATGTTTCCTAGTAAGAATTTTTTAGGTTTGTTGGTTTGGGGTTTTTTGTTTGTTGAGTGTGATGTGCTTTAGGAAAAAACCAATGTGGGTGATCTTCCATTGAGTCTGAACAGTGTGGTAAATACAGTCTCTGTCCATGGAAACAACAAAATGATTTCCCAATTCCTTCACTGCTGCCAGCCCAGGGTCCCATCTGACCTGGTCAGGTCCACAAAAGAAACTTCAGGAATTGGGAACCTGCTAAGTGTTGGATAAACCTGTGTTTAGATTGTGTTGAGGGTTGGATAAACCTGCCTGGTGCCTTGCTGCCTGACCCATGCTGCACAGGGGGCAGAGTGCAGATTCCAGAGGCAGCTCCCATGTGGATCAGTAAGGGCAGATGCTGGGATGCAGAAGGGGCCTTCCACCGTGTGTCAGGGGGCAATAGGATGAGTTCTTACACTGTTGCACCTGCACTATGAAATCCTGTTGATGATTCCCTGACAGGACACACCGGGTGGGGTGGACCCCGTGTTGTTCCTGGCTCTGCTGCTGCTGTGAGTTGGTTTCATGGAAGAGTGCTCCTCACACACAGGGAAGTGGCTCTTGCTACAGCAGCAGAATGCTAATTGGGGTTTTCTGGAGTAACAAAAAGCTATCTGCAAGTTTAATCTGTTAATCCTCTTGATGGGGAGTTGAGGGCTGATTGCAGATCTGTTAGCTGTATGTAGAAACTGTGTGTAACATTTTGTGATGTACTTAAATGAGTTCTGCATTATGTTCCAGGTAATCATATTCTACCTGATGAAGATTTGGCTTCCTTTCATTGGAGTTTACTTGGTCCAGAACATCCACTAGCTTCACTTAAGGTACAATTTTGATATAACCAGGAGCAATCGAGCTAAATCCAATTGTATGCACGGAGCAGTGTGATGGGTTAGTGGGGAGCAGCTCTGCGAGGCCCCTGTGCTCAGTCACCCTCAGGTGTCCCAGTCCTGGCTTCAGAGGATACCTGGGGTCAGGAGCCTTACAAGGCTAAACTTAGCCTATGTGATCCCCCTCGGTGCCCTTCAGCTGCACGAGCCACAGCTCCAGTGTGGTTTGGCTTGGAGAATGCAGCTTCTTGCTCTCCTCTTTTTTTAAGAAGAGAGTTTTTTGTTTAGTCATGTTCTTCAGCTATCAAAAATAATGAGCTGTATGTCTTCCTACCATCTTGTTTTATTGTCTGCTGCTCTGAATTTGTGGGTAATAGTCAGGTTTTGGTACTTAAAGTGTAAATGTCCTGGAGAATATGCTGCACAAGAAACCCAAAGTGGCTTCAGTAGTTTTGAGGGGGGTGGTTTGAGAGAAGTAACTTGTCTGATGCTCTTAGTTTACAGTATGTGTGTTCTGCTGCTTCATCACACTTGCTTTGTGCATCTGCCAAGTAAATGGCTATAAAAGGGAAACTGGACACATCAGAGAATAGGATCATAGTGACCTTTCTCTCTCTCTGCCACAACAGATATATCTATTTCCCTTTCTCCAAAGGTATACCAGGCAGCAAATAATCCGCTTTTTGTAAATGCTGCCTGAATGTTTTGTTATCTCTACAACAAAAGTTTATTAAGCCATGAGAAATTGTAACTTGTTTGGCCAAATGTAGAATTTAAAAGCAGATTCCAGATTTTCAGCAGAATTTGTAGGACTTGCATGTGCATTTCTTAGTGACCAGCTGTGACATTTGATGTTACGCTCATCCCCTATTTTGCTGCCGCTCCTGTGTTTAAGGAAGGTAAGTGTCAGCACATTGCAGTGGCAAAACAAAACCTGCATGCATGTTTGCTACTTCCTTGTAAAACTTGAGGTGAAAAAACGAGAGAGTGTGCCTGTGTTTTCATTTTTTACTAAAAAGGTTAAAATGTCAACTAGTGGTTGATAAACTTTCTGATGATACTTTTCTGTGGTCTCGGCTGAGTTGACTTGTTTGACAGCCAGTTCAGCATGTGACTGATTCAGACACTTAGACCTCCTGGAAAGCCCTCTAAATTTATACTGAATTACTTGAATGAAAATTGGGTATTTGTAATCTTTGCTTCTAGATGTACATTTTCAGTGGAAACACCACTGGGGCTCTGTAGCTGGCGTCTCAAGGAAATAAAGTGTGTTCCCCCAGAGTATCCCTGGACCTCCTCAGGCAGTTCTTCCCTGATGTATTTCATCTCTTGGCCAATGTAATCAGATATGAAAGCAGTTTCCATTTGGCTGTTGGAGATTCCATGACAACTGCTGCACTGTTATCAGTGCAAAGCCCCAAATAAATGCCCTGACTGAGGGAAAGGCTTGCACAACACAGGATTTGTTGAATTTCACAGCAGCTTTGCTGCCAGTGCACAGCCCCAAACTGGCCACAGCACCTCTGCTGCCTGGTGATGGTGTCACATGGAAGGGCATGTCTGCAGCAAACCAGTCTTCATTAGTTACTGGTCATGGAACAACTGCTACTTGTTTCTTTAGGTTCATAGTGCTCATGGTTTGAAATGATAACTTCTTTCAGGAGCTCAGTAATTGAGTTTAATTTCATTTGACACACTAATATGTGAGTGATGTCATCACAGTTCTCTGTAGAGGCCTCTTCACTGTAGATGTGCACAGAGCAATATTTCTTGTAAATTTTATGAATGCTTAAAAAAACCTCAAAGACATTTGTATTAACCACAAGGCTGATAGCAGAGAGTAGTTCAGAACAGTGCAAGCCTTCATGAAAACTGGAAATAGGGGGAAGTTGTTGTGTTTCCCCAGGATGTCCTTCCTGGGCTGTGCTTACAAACTTTGCTTTGTTGTGTCTATTTAGAGTTACAACAGTGTTCTCCATGCTTGGGAACCAAGACCTCTGATTCCACACCTCATTCAACTCGGGATTTAGAAAGCTTTTTCTCATTGAGTAAAGATTTTAATCTTTTGTCTCTAGGACAGTGTGATCTTGAGAATCAAAGCTGACAGTTTCCATTCCAGTGGCTGAATTTGTTGCTTTTCAGGGAGAGCTGTGACAGTTAATAATATACAATTTATTTTGTGCATTCTCTCTCAATCTTTTATTATGCTGTAGCAAAATGTTACTTTTCCTACAAGCGAAGCTTTGCCAGTTCACCAGTGAGAAAGTGTAACTTAGAAAAGAAAGAACCAGCTTTGCTGATAGAAATTGCTGTGTCTGCTGAGGTGTCACCATGGGGAGGGGGGAAAAAAGTAAGCCTGGGGAGATCTTACCTCTGTTTTAAAGAGGGACATGAGGCGGGGGTTGTTCATCCAGGAACAGCTGAGTAGAAGTGGGAAAAAGGAAGGGAAATGGAAACCTGACTGAAGAATCCATACTTCACATCTGGAAGGAAATGACCCAAACAATCTCTATGTGCTGCATGAAAAACCTTTCAGGAGACACTGACGATTACCATCAGCTCAGCAGAACTGTGAAGGTTCCATGGCCAGATTTAAATGAAGAGATATGAATTGCTGTTGCTGCAAAAGGGAGAAGGAATCAAAAGCCATCCCTGTGAGCTGTTCTGAGTCAGGCTCTCATCTGTCCAAATGTCCCTGTGGAAATAGATAATGTATCTAATAAATGTGCAGACCTGGGCTTGTGTCCTGTCACCTGCCTGAGAGCAGAGTTCACTGAAATGACCACCCCAGTCAGGGGTTTGAAACAAGAAAGGAGTTGATTGACTTCCTGAGAAATCAACTGACCTTGTTTGGAAGCCAGCATTATCGTGCTTTTTATTTGCGTGCTTTGGGATTTATCTTTTAAGACAAAGACAATTTGGTTCTTATTCTGGGAAAGCTGGTTACAGTATGGGGCTTCAAGATCAATGAATAATACTGTCAGAATGAGATTGGGAGGGCAGTTTCTTACCTCTGGAATAAATTAGTGCCTGTTTGGGAGCACAGACCACCGAAGAAGTGGTCTGAGTCTTCATTCACAAGGTAACCTTAGAAACAAGGCTTAATGCAGTCTCCCTTTGTGAGTAAGGAGAGTATGCAGGGAAACTCTGTCTCCTTGGTTGTTCCATCTCAGTGGAGAGGGAAGGAGAGATGCTTCCACAAAGCAATCCAAAATACACAGATTAGGCTCCTTCTCTGAAGGGCTGTAGGAAATTCCTGTCTTACTCAGTTTGTTGACTTCGGAGGGTGTCTGCCAGAGGGACTAAGGTGTGAAGTAGATGCTTAGGTAATTTGCTGCTGTTCAGATAACAAAGGTAGTACTATTAAGATAGACTTCAAGTAAGTGCCTTGTTGTTTGTGGGGTTTTTTGATGCTAAGGGTCATCATAATGCAGGTCAGAAAGGACCTCAGGAAGTTACTTAGTCCAACCTCCTGTGAAAAGTGTGGTCAGCTTGAGGTCAGAGCAGGTTGCTTAGGGCATTGCCTAGACTAGTCTTGGAAATCTCAGAGGTTGGAGGCTGCACAACCTGTCTGGGCAGCCTGCCCCGTGGTTTGACAGTCCCGACGGTGCAGATGCTTTGCCTGGCGTTCAGTCTGAGCCCATCTTGTTTCAGGCTATGTCTGGTGTCTCTTGCTCTTACACAACACACTGCTGTGAAGAGCTGGCTCCGTGTGCTCAGTCACCTTTCTGTGGGTACTGGAAGGCTGTATCTCCAAAGCCTTGTCTTTCCCAGGCTGAATGAGTGCCATTCCCTCAGCAGTTGCAGAGCAACTGCTCCTAACTCCCTGACAATCTGGAGGCTTTTGCAGAACCAGCTCAGCTGTTCTGACACCTGGCTGGAGCCCCAGCTGGGATGCAGTGCTCTGGAGGTGACCTGCCACATGCTGAGAGCGGGATCCCTGGATCTGCCACTGTGCTCCTGCTGCACAGCCCAGGGTGCACCTTGCTGGCTCCTGCTCCAGCTGCTGCCGCCTTCCAGGAGCCCCAGGTCCCTTTGGCACACCTCCAGCCTGGGGAGTAGCCAGGTTCATTCCTGCCCAGGTACGAGGCTTCGCTTTTGTGGCCGTAGAATTTCTGAGGGCTCTGTCGGTTCATCCCTCTGGCTTGTCAGGGTGTCCTGGATGGCAGCCCAGCCCTCGGGGTCGTGTGGTGTGCAGGGCTGTCACACAGGGCTCAGGGAAGTCTGTATCACGTCTTTGGCTTGTGCTTCTGCTCTCCCCTTTGCTTTCTGACATAATTCTTGTTCCCTGTTTAGGTTTGGTTTTCTCCATGTCCTGTTTTTACAAATTGTTAGGCAAACAATGCCCATGCCCTGTGAATTATTGTTACCATGCAGAAAGAGGTCAGCTTCTCAGCCAGGATGGAGGGAGGAGGAGAGAGAATTTTTAATCAAATAAACCGATCTTCAGGGAAAAGCTGAGCTTTGCTGATCTGAGAGGATTTTAAGTCATCCAGGGAACTTCTTGCCTCTTCAGAAAACTTATCATTAGATCAGATGCACTACAAGCTCCTAAGATGAAGTATTTTTAACATTCAAAGGCTGATACAAGATCCAAACAGTTTGGTTGCTATCTCTAACAGAAACTACAAGGCAGAAATAACAAAACCCAGGCAATTTGTTGTAGTATCCTTTGTATCTTCAGCCTTTTCTCTAGCCAGCAGGAAAAAAAATGTTTCCTATGTGTTGCCTCTGAACGTTTGAGGTCTCTTTTTTTCATGGTTTGAAAATAAAACTGAACCAATTATCTGTTTCCAGCAGGCACAGCAGCAAATATGGTGTTGATTAGTTTCTAAAGGCTGCTTCCTGAAGACAGTGGGCAACTGGGGTGTTCCCAGTTTTTCCCAACTGTAGCTTAGGTGCCTTCTACACTACCCTACTCATCCCATGGAGCTGGGCTTATGTGAGTCTGTTCTTTTCCAAAAAAGCATTTTTGAAAGTTTATTTCGGCAAACCCAAGACGTTTTTATCTTGCACCTTCAGGGTTTGTGGTGTTACTGTCTGCCTCTCATTTTGACAAATACCTCTGTAGAATTCATGCCCTTTCCCCGCTTAATCTTCAGAGTGCACAAATAGGTCCTCTGTGATTTTTGTCAGTGCTCTGTCACAAACTGAAGGAGTCCTTTTACAACTAGCAAAGAAGCCAGGCCCTTTTCAGGCGTCAGCTCTCCAACCCAGTCACCTCCCAGTGTGGGACCCACCCCCATGTTTGCCTTCCAAAATAGATTTTCCATGTTGTTCCTTGTCTGAAACTTTTCTGTAGAGCATAAGGGAAAAAATAACTTCTAGGAAGAAATCTCTTGTAATGAGAAACTGGTAAAACGTGCTGCTGCTTTTGTTCAGAAACACTTTGTGCAACACTGAAATTAAGTTTGAACCATGACCATGTGCTCTGTAACTTCTGCTGCAAGTCTGAATTTTCCCCATCCCTAATGCACAGTAAGACTTAGCCTGTATTTTAATGCACATGGGATTAGAAACATTCTTTATGATTCAGTATAAAATCTACAGTTTTGGATTTCTGGAAAGTTCCAAAATGAATAGAAATATTTTCCTCTTAATTATCAGGAAAGTACACTTTATTTCACCACTTTCATTTTTGGCTTCTGTGTAGTGTAGGTCACGACACTCTTAGTTTTGAGGGTGTTCTCACATCTGCACTGGATGTCTTTGAAACAGAAGAAAAGAAAATCCAAATATCTGAAGTGTCTCTAGGTCTGTAAAACATACTTTGAGAAGGTCTCACTTCAGGAATTAAGAATATTCTCCAGTGAGGTCTTGAGGCTTTTTAGAGGCAGCTAAATGGGAGCAATATGTGAAGTGAGTCCTTGATAGGTCACACTTGAGCTCCACGTTCCCTGGGCCTGAGCTGAGCGTTAGTGCCAGACTGATGTGATGTCTTCTCTTGGTGCCAACTTTATATGGTTTATTCAATATTGCCATCTTGGAGATGACATAAATTAAAGGGAGATTGCTTACTCCTGTCATCCACTGTGTTCCCAAGCAGAGATTGCAGGAACACTCAGGGAGCAGCTCAGGGTTTCTGCAAGGGCTCTGCAGAGAGCACATCCAGCATGACACAGCCATGGGATGATTCAGCTGCTTTAGGGATGGGTAATTGTTACACATTCAAGGAAAATGGGAGGTGTTCAGCAACAGACTTGGATTACCAGGGAGAAGAAAATCTATTCCTTCTGCTTCCAAAATGGGGGCAGAATGTTGTCATCATCATTTGTCACTGTTAAGCTTACATGTGAATGTGATCTGTATTTAGTATTGTGTATATTCAGCGTGCACCTTAGTGAAAATTTGGATTTTAGTATCTGAAATGGAAATAATTGCCCTGCCACTGACTACACTAAACAGGACTGTTCTCAACTGTTCACTTTTCACAAGGGCATGGAGTGACAGGACAAGGAGGAATGGCCTTAACCTGAAGGAGGGCAGGTTTGAATTAGGTATTGGGAAGAAATTCTTCCCTGTGAGGCTGGTGAGGCCCTGGCACAGGTTGCCCAGAGAAGCTGTGGCTGCCCCATCCTTGGAAGTGTCCAAGGCCAGGCTGGACAGGGCTTGGAGCAACCTGGGCTAGTGGAAGGTGTCCCTGCCCATGGCAGGGGTGAACTGGATGATCCTTAAGTTGCCTTCCAACCCAAACCAGTCTGTTTCTATGTTTAATTTAGGCTTATAAAATATGTAGTTCATCTTTAGTAGAGGGTGACCAGGTATAGAATGAATATCCTGAGATTTGTAAAAAGTAGACATTAGGAGAAGGAAATTAATAAAAATGGGAATCTGGCAAAAATTCCATGGTTTGAATATGAAGAAGGCAGTCTAAGAAATTGCATCATAAGTGGATCAAATAAGGGCAGGGAAGAAAATAATCACATATAGTAGACTCCATATAAAATGAAAAGGGGTTGTGGTACAGGTTTTAAACTTGCAAAGATAGAACTAATGAAGTATTAATCAGAATTTTGCATAAACATTTCTGACAAGGCTGAATTGCGGTATTTTCTAGTAAAGTTTGATCCCTCTGTGTGGAATGCAATAAGAATGTATAAAGATTTTTCATTTTTTTTATACCTTAAAAATAGAACTGTTAAATCGTAATAATGATCTCTCAAGTCTCGAATCGCTGAATTTTGCAAAGCCACAGATGAAAAGATGTTAACAGCAAGAACCTAGCTGCCCCTATAGGCACAGGCAGAGCGCTCCAGAACTGTGCAGAGGTTCCAGACAGAATTTTTAGAAAATCCTCAGGCTTCCTCTGCAATGTAGGACACGTATTTGGAGACCTCCTTTCTGCCCCTGCGAGAGTGTGCAGCACAAGGGACAGGAGCCGGAGCTGCTGGTGGTTGAGGAGCTTTTCAGACCCAGCTGGCAGCACCACTCCCTACCTGGAATTTTGCAGTAGTCCAGGATGGTTCCGTGACCTAAAGTTTCTGTACCCACTGTAGGATCACACGGAGTGTCAGAGTAGTGATTCCCATAACACAGGCTGCATAATCCCTAGTTTATTTTCGGGAGGAACCAAGTGTTGAGGTGGAAATCCAGTGTTTCCAGGACTATCCAGCTGTCCTCCTTTCTCCATGTGGACAAAAGAAGGAATCAGGCCAAAGGATGAGTCTAGAACTCGCTGGAATGGCACATCCACCTGGTTGCTGAGCTGCAGGAACTTCTGTTCATAGGGGCTTTGGATATTGTCCCACAAAGTTCTTCCAGCTCTTTCTTCTTGCTACAAAGTCCAAAGTGATTCTCACCTTTTCAGTCCGATGGCCTGAGGTAGTGACCAGTGAATCAGTGGGAATTCAACATTTTCCTAACACCTTGGGAAGGCTGGACCCTGGGTTGTGATTTGTAGATGTATCTGTGGTCTCTGAGCCCAGGTCATAAACTCAAGGGGAACTTTTAATTTGCATTAAAGCACGTGTTTCTCATGCACTTAAAATCGTTGGTGGATGTGGGAGGCCAGACACATCTGGAATTGGATGGTGAAACATTAATGCTGGATATTGAAATTATTTTGTCAATGGAATTGTCTTAAGAATTTCATCTGTGTCTGCAAAATAATAATCAGCCCTGTAACCATGTTGATATTGCCATCATAGCAACAAGAGAAACCCAGACATCCTTCTTGGCTGATGTATGATATAAAAGAAAAGTCATTTCTTGCCTGAGATGTTATGTGCTGTGAAGCTGTATCAGTGTATTCTGCTACAGATAATGAAATGCACAAAATCTGAAAACACTAATTATTAAACTATGTAATCTTCAAATAATTTTTAGGCCCATTTCTGTAGAACCTTGAAAATAAGTTTCTTGAAATACTCCTTTTTTTTTTTTTTTTTAAATTTGATTTTCAAATCCTCCGTTTTCTGTGCACACAGAGATCTTCCTGTTCCCAATGGGTCTTTTTCATCAATTCTGATATGACTTTACACTCAGAATATAAACTGTGTCAAAATATTTTCTGGCTTATATATGTGGATGTGTGATGAAGATTATGGTGTATGATGAATTAGATGCAGCCTTTTGCACTAGAGGAAATGTCCAACTCGAAAGCAGTAAAGGAATCAGCATTGTTGAACCTTGTTTGTGGTTGGAGCTGGTGTTTCACCAGCAGGTATTTACACAGAGCTGAAGTTTCACATATATAAAAATATACTGTACTTGTATGAGTCATCGTTTAAGCCTTAAAAACAAAGTGGAAGGCCCAAAAGTAATTAGATACCAAATCTGGCGACAGGGAATGTGTTGACTGTATTGCCAGTAGGTAAAAGCCGAGCTCTGGGCTGTGTGCTGGTGGCCCTGGTGCTCATGCTGGTGTGTTTGTTTGCACAGGTACGTGCTCACCAGTTAGTTTTACCACCGTGTGACGTAGTGATCAAAGCCGTAGCCGACTACGTCCGTAACATTCAGGACACCACTGATTTGGATGCCATAGCAAAAGATGTTTTTCAGCATTCACAGGTAAAGTATAAAGCCAGATACTGGTTTGCTTGGGTTTTCTCGTTGATTGCGCTCTACGTTTGTGTTGGAGAATTGCATTTGATGAAAACAGGGGGTTGATCAGTTGATAACAGGAATCTGTTATGCGATGGCTTAGCTGCCCTAATTTCATGTTCCATCTTTCTGAAGGTAAAAATACTGCATTTACTACTCTCAGTGCTTTAAATTCTTGATAACCAGAGGGGTTTGTAGCCTGGCTTTGTGCACTGCCTTTGAGAATGAGCAGTACATGAAGACTGTATGTTCAAGCCTTACCCCTACATGGAGTGACATGTCTTGGGCTGGAGCAGTGCTGCAGTCCTGGAGGGTCCAAAGGCATTAATCCTGTGATATGGTGCATGTTAACTACTGTACAGACCTCCAGGTGACAAACCTGGACGTGCTCCTGACAGATCTTTTTTTTTTTCCTTATTTTAGTCTAGAACAGATGACAAAGTTACTCGGTTTAAGAGAGCGGTTGCTTATTACTCAGCAACTAATAAACCTATGCCATTTCATCCACATTACCTGGGTAAGTAATGACAGCAACCAGGCTTTTTGTTTTAACTAACACCTGAGATAACCCGAAATCAGAAATAGCATTATTAGCAGGATCTTACAGAAATGTTTGTATCCTCTGGCAATTCTCATTGACCCTCGAAGGTGGGGTTTCAGAAGGTTTTCACAGGATATGTGCTGAAGTTGTGTTCTTGCCCCAAAAAGAGGAGAACAACCTGGACTACTTTTCCTCTGAGGTATTCCACATCCATTCTGGCATTGGGACACTTGAGAGAATGATGCTGTGAACAACTAAATCTGATGTCCAGTCCCATTCATGAGGACAGTTCCTATTTCTGGTCATTAAAACATATTTTTTGTTTCTCACTGGACTTGCTGACATGTTTTAGAAATCTCTTTATAGTCTTTGATTTTTTGATGTCATAACATACCTGCTCAAATTGCAGCCACACTTGCCTGCCAGTTGTTCTGGCATTGCAGATTATTCTCAAGGCTTAAAAATTAACTGTGTGTTCACAGGATTTCCTGACCCTGTTCTTAACACTAAAATGTCACTTTAGGTGAAATTTTCTGAAGCTCTTCAGTTACCATACTGGTACACTGATACAGATTTTCCTGCTCATATTTGAGGGGTGGGGTGTCTTTATTTGCATCCAAAGACCTACATTAAAGGATGTTAAGGCTACTCGAGGTCAAATGTTCAAGTGGCAGAAAGTGTCAGCATTTTGTATCTGTCTGATGTTGGTTTTGGCAGCATCTTCGTTATGACATCTTTTGGGCTTTTTTTTTTTCTTTTAAGCTGCCTTTGATTCCCAGATAGAATAGGAATGTGCAGCAGTGAGAGATACAAAGACCTGAGAGAAGGTGAGACAAGTAAAATACACTTCACAAGCTACAAAGTATTTTTACTGAAAGGCAAAAATGAATAAAACTGACTTAAAGGCATATGAGAAAACAGCAATGCTAACAGAACAAGAATAAATAAACCATAGAAGCAAAAGGACAAACAGGATAACTTTTGTGTCAAATATTGAGCGTTTTCATGAGTGTTTGGTTTTTTCCTTTTTTTTTTTCTTTCTTTTCCCCTCCTCCCCTGCAATACAGCAGCCAGACCGAATCAGTTTGGTATGCCTGGGATAGTGCCACCATATGTTCCTTCTCAGATGCTTAACATTCCACAGACCTCACTACAAGCAAAACCTGTGGTAAGTTCAGTCTCTGCCCTGCTCCTTGGGAGAGGCCTGCTGTGCTCAGCAAACTGAAATGCAGGTGGGAAAGGTGTAGCCAGCTTTTTTAGTGTAGGCAGTCACTGACTGAATGCTAAGGGGAGCTAAAGTGATGCTACAAACTCAGATAGAACAATTTTGGTGGATGTTCAAGCTGGCTGAGTTTTAATGTGTACATTTGGAAAAGGCCACTCGGTTAAAGAATGTATTTTGTTTTAAAAGCAAAGCCTTTTTGTTGCCTTCCCTCAAGAGGTCCCTTTATTTTAGGCCCAGCAGATGTCCAATCAGGGTGGGGCCCAAGGCCAGGGTCCATACCCATACAGCCTCTCTGAGCCAGCCATCACCTTGGAAACAGGTGGAAAAAGTCTTTCTGAGCAGAACAACTACAGTAACATTCCTCACGAAGGAAAACACACACCATTATATGAACGGTCTTCTCCAATAAATCCAGCTCAGAGTGGGAGCCCCAATCATGTGGATTCAACCTATTTTCCTGCCTCTTCTACATCTTCGTCCTCCGACAATGATGAAGGCAATGGGGGTGCAGTGAAGTAAGTTTCTCATGAGGATGTTTTTTTACTCAGCTTCTGTTAAAATAAATTTCCTTTCAAAATCATTTACTGGTATCCTGAAAGTAAGAATCATAGAATCAATCATAGAATACCCTGAGTTGGAAGAGACCCACAAGGATCATTGAAGTCCAAGTCCTGGTCCTGCAGAAATCTGCAAATCAGTGAAATGATAGACCTTAAAAAGATAGTTTTGGGTCACTGTGATTGCAGACAAATGCGTGGTTCAGTCTCATCGCCGTGTTCCTTAAGCAGGAATTCAAAGCCAAATAATGTTGGGTGTTTTTCCACTCTTGCCCTTATGGTTTATTGAGAGAGCAAGGTTTTGGTAAATGTCATAAAGCCTTCCAGTTCTTTACTTTGTATAAAAGAAATATTCCTACCTCACAGTATAATTCATTAAAATTACAGTAGCTAAAAACTGTGGAACTTCACTGAACTTGCAGTGTTTACACTTCTTAAATTTGGGGATAATGTGGCTTTGCAAAGAAACCTGATGTGAATGTCAGAACTTCACCCTTTTGGACAGTGACATAAAAGCCCTCATGGAGCATAGCAGGAGTGAAGCTGGGTTTGCTCTGTTCTGCTTTACTGCACGAATATTTCTGACTGGAGCCAGGTGGGGGTCGGGCTCTGCTCCCAGGGAACAAGAGGAAATGGCCTCAAGCTGTGCCAGGGAGAGGTTCAGACTGGATATTAGGGAAAGGCTTCACTGAAAGGGCTGTCCAGCCCTGGCACAGGCTGCTTAGGGAGGTGATGGAGTCACCATTCCTGGAGGTGTTCTAAAAACGTGTAGATGTGGCCCTTGAGGACACGGTTTAATGGTGAACATGGTGTTGGTGCTGGGTTGATGGTTGGACTTGGTGATCTTAGAGGGCTTTTCCAGCCTTAATGATTCTGTGATTCTACAGGGTATTATATTTTGGATGTGTGTACAGTGATGTATGATTGCTGGGACTTTGATTTCTGATGCGTTCTGTCAACTTTAAATATTATTCTGTGTTTTGCTTAGTAAATCAAGTAGGTTTGCATAGCTTCCATGCAGTGCAGAACTGGAAATGTGCCTGTGTTAGAAAAAACCCCGTAAGGGATTTTTCAGCATTTTTTGTAGTGTTCCTTTTGCATTTTATGCAATAAATCTAGACACTGAAATCTAGACATTTATATCATTTATATCATGGTTTGAAGAAAGTCTTCCAATTGAGAGAATTCCTTGGCATAGTGACAAATATTTAAAGTTCAATCAAGAATGTTTCTTGTGTGAACATTATCTAGTCATCATAATATGCAGCTTTTAAATACGATCCAAATGTTCACATAGTGTAAATGAATAAATGTTGGTGTTCAGGTCTCTTCAAGGCTCCTACAAATGGACATTTCTAATAGAAAACATCCCTTAAAATCAAAACAGTTCCAGACACCAAGGATTTATACTACTGTCTCTTAAACTGGACTTTAATATGATGTTTTTCTTTCTGTTGTTCTTCAGCCATGTCAGTGGGAACAAAGTAGGCTGGGAAAAACCAGGAACCCAGTCAGAAAGTCAAACACGTGGAGAGCTGGGAGACCAAACAAAGGTATTTCCTGAAGTTCCAAACTGCACAGTTCATTATTTTATGTTAAAGCTTTACAGCAAACTTCAAGGAGGATTTTCAATATCGATCCATAGGATTTAGTGCAAACTTCTACACTTTTTTGTGGATTACGAAACAACAGCTTTAAAGTCCAGGAAAGAAGGACATTGTAGGATATACATAAAAATGAATATTAAATAGGATGTGTTAGAAAATACTGGATATAAACCAGAAACAAATCAATAACCTCGTTTGGCCCTTAGCCAACAATCTCACCCTCAGTGTTGTTCTCCAGGTTTGCAGTGGTGCATTAATCTGATTTTTCAGGAAGGAGTGTAACAATCTTGAGTGTCCATGGGGTCAGAGTCCGTGTCCTGTAACCCACAGTGCAGTAAGCACAGCTCACACACACATATCAGTGTCAGCCACAGACCACTGGAGGTGCATTAAAGCTCAGCTGAGGAGACAAAAGTCCTTCGTGGTAGGAATTTCATGCAGTACATGTTAAAGGAGTTCATTGAGACCAGTTACAGTGTATTGCTGCTTAGCTAGGCAAGGATGAGCTAGATAAGCCCTTGATAAAGACTTAACATTATTAAATTCCTTCAAGATTTCAAACCACTGTCAAATGGAGAATACAATGGTCTGTATTCCAAGTGTGATCCGTGTTTGGAAGGAGCATTCAGAGCATTTCACAGAAGAATCTGAGTTGGAAGGGACCTTGCCCTTGGTATCTCCTGTGCCTTTGTGGTAGAGCTGTACACCAACTGTTAATTGTGTCAAAACCACCAGTCTTGAGTTAATTACACTGTAGACAAACAAAACATTTTCCCTGCATAGGAATTCCAGTAAACTTGGGCTTTGTGCTTAAAATCTCAGGCGGGTGATTTCATCCCTCAGCGGTTGTTATTTGTGCAGACCCTCATTCGTGCAGACCCTACGATAACTGTATCTGCCTGGGCATTAGTCACCGTATGCAAATGCTAATCTGACCTATTCCATCCCTTTGATCTCTGCACTGTGCCATGTGTGCAGCCCTGTGGGCCCCTGCCAGAGCCCAGGTGTGTCCCAGGGAGGAGCAGTGGCTGGGTCAGACCCACTGCA
Organism: Lepidothrix coronata; assembly: GCF_001604755.1. Taxonomy (NCBI): domain Eukaryota; kingdom Metazoa; phylum Chordata; class Aves; order Passeriformes; family Pipridae; genus Lepidothrix; species Lepidothrix coronata. The sequence goes on from NW_016690366.1 coordinate 1,540,735, forward strand.
CAGCTCTGGCTGCATGTCCTGGTAGACCCAGAATTAGAGCTGTACAGGTAGTGATTAAACCTCCCAAAAGATGTTTGCACACAGGCTGACTTAAATGCATCCACTTTAATAGATAAATGCTCCTGAGCTTTACTTGCCAGTTTTTTTATTATCAAACCACTTCTTCAGCCTTCAGCAGCAGGAGAAGACAGTTGCATCTGTTGAGCAGGACAGGAAGAATTGTGAGTACATTTTATGGCTAAACTCATTTCCTAGAGAGGTGAATATTAGTGACTGAAAAAAGAAGCAGTACTTCCTGAAGAAGTTGCCCAGAGAAGCTGTGGCTGCCCCATCCCTGGAAGTGTCCAAGGCCAGGTTGGACGGGGCTTGGAGCAACCTGGGCTAGTGGAAGGTGTCCCTGCCCATGGCAGGGGGTGAATGAGGTGGGCTTGGAAGTCCCTTCCAGTCTGTAATTCTGTGAAGATTTCAGCTGAGTGAACTGTGTGAATTTCTGAGGTAAAGTGCTGAAAACTCAGCAGAGATCAGGCAGGTAGCAGCAGTCTTGACACTCCTTTCACTTGACTTAAATTCCTTGCAGTTGTCTCACAGCCTGATTCTACATGACAAAGGTAAGCTCATCTCATTTGGCTGGATGCACATTACTAAAAAAAAAAACCACCACCTTTTAACTGTGGTAGTTCCTCAGGCTGGGTGTTGGAATATCTTTGGAGCTGATCCAGAAGAAACTGGGTTGTGCAGATGTCGTGTAGGGTTTTTTTCTCTTCTTCCCTGCGTGCCCCCAGTATTTGATAGTTCTGTAAACTCCTCATGTGCTCCAGGATTGCTGACTTATAGTTGTTGGGGTAGTAGACGACAGAGGCAAAAATCTCTAACTTGAAAAGAAATATTTGATAATATAACAAAGATTTAATAGAGCTATGGTAGCTTTTTGTTTATAAAATTAGCTGGTATTAGCATGTTGTGTTGGAAGTGTTGTGGTTTCCAGGTTTTAACCATTTTGTCATATATTTTCATTTTTATAATTCAAATGAAGTCTAGATTACCAACTAAAATGCAATCTTTTGATAATATCCTCTTTGATGGTGTGCTTAAAATGTCATCTGAAAATAATGTTGCCCTTTGATATTTTGCTAGAGCCAGTTTTTACTACTGTACATGTTTTTGTAGAAGATTTTTGAAATCTGTGGGATTTTTTTGATGCTTGCATGCAGGTTTTTATTTTTCATGGACCTGAAGTGAACAAACTGAGCTTGTTTGGGCCTGTTTTTTATGTTACATATTCTGGGGGATTTCATGCTTTGGCCATTTTTCTTTCGGCTTTGCTTTTCAAGTCTTAGGAGGCACGTGAACTTTACACATATTGTGAAAATACAGATGATGTATGAGTTGATCAAATTTCAGTCCCAAAAGTTTTTACTATTGCTATAGTAGTTTATGGACATAAAGGTAATATGAACTCTTAAGCTAAAACAAGCTTTCAGTTTTGAAGACCAGGCTTTTTAGGAATGAACTCTTCTTTTTTTGGTTGTATCTGTGAGAAATCAACATAAATCTTTAAAAAGGCTTGTTCACTGGGAGGTTTACAGTGTATTTTTACACATCAGATTTTTCCCATAAGTTTGTGAATTGCATTTCTAGAACAGGAATAAAATGCCACTTTAATCTCGTGGTCGGAAAACATTGCCATTTTCTCTTACAGTCTTCTGAGACAAAAGAATTTTATGTTTAAAAACTAAACAGAACCCAGCAAACCTTTACAAGGCTTTTGAGTTCGAACACCGTGTGTTCTAAATGTTATCAAATGGACCTGTGTCCTTTTCCCTGCTCTATCTGGAACTGCGAGATGAGAAGGAATGTGTTCATGAAAGTCTGGATAAATTACAGACTTTGAGACTGTCAGTTCACACGCTGAGTTGGGAGTATCTTGGAAATACTGAGTTAAGAGGCCATTCACATGTCATTAAAAGGCCGTCAGTCCCCTTCTGTATTGTGCAGTTAAAAATTAAAGAGAATAGTAATTACTGTTGCTGTTAATAAGTTAAAGCTTTACCATAATATTTATTTTCTTGGTAATTTGCTGCTGCTAGTGAACACTGGCTGAAGGTTTCTATTTTCTGAAAACCTTGCAGCCAGCTTTGGATAATGATTCTACACACTGCAACTGCGTGATGTGAAGATTTACTGTTTTCATTGGGGGCGAGGGAGGAAATTTGCTGTTTCTCTTGGCTGATCTGCTGGTATGTTTCTGGACACATCCAAAGCACTTTATTTTGTATGTTCTGTTACAGGCAGAAGGTTCCTCTAGTGCTTCTTCAGGAAGTCAGGCAGCTGATGTCAAAGGGAATCAAACCAGTAATCCACAAATCCCATGCCTGTTGTCCATGCCCACCAGAAACCACATGGATATTACTACCCCTCCATTACCTCCGGTAGCACCTGAAGTGTTACGAGTGGCAGAGCACAGGCACAAGAAAGGGTTAATGTATCCCTACATCTTTCATGTCCTAACCAAGGTATGACATTTAAAAGTGAGGTACTGTGAGATAATGATTCTGTGAAGATAATTGCTCTGGTGTTCCTGGCTAAAGAGTATCAGATTTTTAAGTCCTTTTTAGTGCTCTGACTTCTGGTCCCTTTTTAGTCCTTCTGTTGTCCCAATAAGTATGAGAATACTATAATTAGAAGTGTTTACTTACAAAATAATTTTTTTCTGACTATATGTAGTATTTTTATATCTATAAGCATGTGTGTATATGTCTCTGTGTGTGTGTTTATGCAGAGTCCGTTTCCATCTAAAAATTCCTTCGTATGTGCTTTGGTGTCTGTGCCAAGTCTTTTCTATTTTCAGCATTCAGAAGTACTGAGATTGTTTTCCCTCCCAGTCTGATCCCTCACATCGTTGATAGCTGGCCCTGAGAGAAATAGAGCAGCTCTAAGAAATCCCTTTTGTACCAGCAGCAGCAAAATGGAACTGTCCCCACTCCTGTTAACCTTTATTCACCTTAAAAATCCACTTCAGGACAATAAGGACCACAGGCAGATCTGAAGTCCATCAAACCAAAAGTTGCTGTATCGAGGTTGAGGTTTGGATTTCCTATTTCCCATGTGTTTGTTTTGCACCACAGCTCGTGTTGCTGCCGTATTCTTACACTTCTTTGTCAAAGAAAAGTGGAGAAGAATCCAAAGGTCTGTGAAGACCATCAATGCCAGTTCTGCTTCACACTTTGCATAGCCAAATATTCTTGGCATATTTAGATACTACTTCCTGTTTAATCATAGAATTGCAGAGTCATTTAGAAAAGATCTTTAAGATCAAGTCCAGCTGTTTACCCAGCACTGCCAAGGCCACCACTGAACCATGTCCCCAAGTGCCACATCTGCATGTCTTTTAAATCCCTCCAGGAATGGTGACTGAACATCCTGTGCCAGGGCTGAACAGCCCTTTTGGTGAAGAAATTTTTCCTAAAGTCTAAACCTCCCCTGATGCCACCTGAGGCTGTTTCCTCTCGTCCTCTCCCTTGTGCCCTGGGAGCAGAGCCCGACCTACCCCAGCTTCCCTCCTCTGGACACACTCCAGCACCTCAAGGTCTTTCTTGTCATGAGGGGCCCAAAACTGACCCCAGGATTTGAGGTGTGGCCTCACTAGTGCCCAGCACAGGGGGACAGTCCCTGCCCTGGGCCTGTGGCCACACCATGGCTGGTACAGCCCAGCTGCCCACCTGGGCACACCTGGGCTCATGTTCAGCTGCTGTCACCAGCACCCCCAGGGTTGTTTCTGCTCGGACACTTTCCAGCCGCTCTTCTCCATACCTGGAGCTGCAGGGGGTTGTTGTGACCCGAGTGCAGGACTGCAGGACTGTTGAACCTTTCTTTAGAAATGGGCACGTAGAGGTGTTCCAGGTTATGTTGATGTTATGCAGAGACACCTTTCAGACATGCCTTACACCTAAAGTAGTGTTGTCTGAGCTAAACCTGACAATATCCTACTGTAATCACTCTGAGATGTCACCTTCAGGATTCCTTATTGGTATCATTTAAATGTTTTTGGTTTTTTTTAAGAGAAAGTAGCACAATGGAGTGTTTTCTTGTCAGTGTTGAAAATAAAGGTTGATATTTGGGGGCAGTGCAGTGAAGTCAGTCATTTTCCAAGAATATCTTAACATGGTTGGATGTGCAAGTCACAGAAAACAGAGTGTTGCTGCTATTCTGAGAGAAAAATGTTGGACTGTTCTTTTATGCTTTTTTTCTGAAAATGTATAAAATGCTAACATTTTATTTATGTGTATTCAAACCCAACCTTCCTCAGGTAATTCCCAGTTAGGATTTTTTTGGCCAGGTATTCTCACAGTGTTGTTTGTTGCTGTAAGTCCTCAGTAATGTTTCAAATCCTGCATGAAAAATTCAGACTGGTGTTTTTGGACAGCATGAATATTTTTTTAAAATAACTTCCTAAAATCTATATCAGCTTTAAATGTGCTTTGACTGTCTAAAAGCACATTAATCTATTTCCATGTGGGCTGTTTTTCTCTTCTAAGTGCCCATATTTGCAGATCACTATTTAGTTAATTCTCACAGGCAGATAGTCCAGACAAACAAACGTGTTTATAATGGAGAAAAGAAAGAGGAAAGCAACAGGAATGATCAGTCAGGGCTGGGAGGAGAAGAAGCAGGCTGGGGCAATCCTGCCCTGGTGTTACCTGCCCCGAGCTGAGATCCACCTTACTGCTGGATCACGTCTGTCGTGACCAGCTGAGATGGATTTGAGAGCTGGATTGGGTTCCTGTGATACCTGAATGCTTTTTGTTCACTGTAACATGTCATATTTCTCTGCTTTCTTTCATGCCAAAGGGTGAAATCAAAATCGCCGTTTCTATAGAAGATGAAGCCAACAAAGACCTGCCTCCTGCTGCTCTCCTGTATAGGCCAGTGCGTCAGTATGTTTACGGAGTCCTGTTTAGTTTGGCAGAAAGCAGAAAGAAAACTGAAAGGCTTGCTTTTAGAAAGAACAGACTTCCACCAGAATGTACGTACTGCAGAACCCACACTTTATTCCTCTTGCCTTTGCTGTGGTTTCCCATCCACTTGTGCCATGATCTGAATGGGAACCATTGCGAAGATTTCGTTGCTGTAGCTAAGGCCAGAGGGATTTCTGGCTTATTGGATCCCATGGAAAAAGAGAAAAAGATGTTGTTAATTTCAAATTTTATTTGCTGTCATAGTTTAAAAACTGTAAATATTGTCATTTGTAAGCAAGCTTCTGGGGTTTGGTTTTGAACACGTCTGCTGAAGCTGCTGCCAGAGCTGCAGTGAGGAACGTCGGTTTGTGATGTCATTTCCAAGTGTATGGCAGGGCTGGATTTAGGAAACTTAGTTCTCTGCACACGCATGCACATCTGCCTGCTTGTTTCAAAAGTGAGAGGTACACAGATTAAGCTGTTGTGTCTTCCCAAATGTGTCATTAAAGGTACCCCAGGGAAATCTGCAAGACTCTCGTGCCTTTCAGGTATTGGCATATAAAAACCTGATTTAAGCCCCACAGAAATCAGGTGTAATGTAAGCAAAGGTAGACCTGGGTGGGGACAGGCTAAACTTTTGCAAAGAGCTTTATCAAATATTCTTTGGCTTGTTCAGAGGGGGATAGATGTTAATCATCTCAATAGTCTGGAATTTGTCTTTTTAAGTCTTCAGCTTCCAGGAATTACTGTCCTTCCAGAAAACTCCTTGTTCTAGAGTGTTTTTCTTATGATGATGCATGAAAAGAAATGACTGAACTTTGCAGTAGCAGCTTATAAAGGTTACAGGAATGCTGAAGCCTTCAGTGCACAGCTGCAGCACAAGTATTTCTATGTAGGAGTCTGCTGTCGCTAGGCTAAATTTAAGAATCAGGTATTCAGAATGCATGGAATCATCATTCACAGGCTTCACGTGTAAAAGAATAAAAATAAGTATCAGTTGTAAACTTTATATCCATTCCCTTTGCTCTTTCCATTTGTAATTGTGAAATGGTTTTGTATGTTTGTAGTGAAGATGATAATCTCCCAGTGATGTTTGAAAAGCTGCTTATCTTTGCCAGTTTTTATGTGGGAATCACTATTTACCCTGCTTGAATAATACCTCAGCACACATAGTCACAAACTGCTACTTTCTTTAAACTCACACAAGCGTAGTAGTATTTTGGGTTACAAGGTTATTTCAGGATTCAAATAGTGACGTTATTTGCATTCTTCATTTATCCTTGTGAGACTCCTGTCCTTAAAAGTGTACTACAGCATTTTTGTGGTGAACTGGCTGAGTGCTGGAGGTCTGCTTCAGGTTTTATCTTGTGAACATAGAATATCCCTGGTAGGCTAGTGGGGAAACCTAAATAATCTCTATTTTCCCCTCATGTATCCTGCTTTTCTGAGTTTATTCTCAGTTTAGGCTCAGCACGCTGCTGCTGACTTGGTTTAGTTACGGCAGCTTTGGCAAATCTTGCTGCAGGATGCATCCAGCTACTGACCTACTTCTAGCTTAGGACTGACCAAGCTCTTAAAAAAGCCAAAAAAAAAATTTGAACATTTGCCCAAAAGTTCCTTGCTTCACTGCAAAGCTGGCAGTGGCAGTAAAGATGGATTTGGGCTGCGATGCAGGTGTGGGGTGTGAAAGGGCTGTGGTGCAGGGACGTGTCTGTTTTAGTCACCTCTTTTACAAAGCATCAAGACTTGGGCAGGCTGTGGAGAATGCTAGGAGAGAACAGTGTCTAAAACAGCAAAGCAGGTCAATTAGCCCTCTCTTAAGTTTTCTGAGGATCCAGGCTGTAATGAACTGGTGATGCTTATTCTCCTTCACTGTCTAAATTATTTTGCTGCACTCAAAAATGAGTAAGTGCTGAAACACAGTAAAGAAGACAATTAAGAGAAAATTTAGGAATTGAGAGATGTTAAGAGAATTAAGAAATCGGGTTTCTAAAGAAATGTAAATTGTCCTTAAGGTTTATGTAGAGAGGTAATGAATATTAATACCTAAAATCCTGTCATCTTTGTTGTACAAACCATAACACTGGCAGCTTAATAATAGTGCCTGAATAATTGGCAAGTATATTGCATGTGAGGGTTATGTGAGGCTGTGAAAAATGCATAATAAACTGACACATTGGGATTATTACTAAATATATAGATGGCAAAATAATGGATCTCTCATGAAACGGGTGGCTTCCTGTCTTCTAAACCATTATTTTTTGTATGAAGTTGAAAAGGCAGCAAGAAACTACAGCAGCAGCAGTCAGTGGGGTTCTTCAGTGATCAGTATCTGCTAAGTGATGGCTTAGCTGTACCCAGCCTCATCTCTGCTCCCAGAGGACGGGAGGGGCTGGGTCACAGAGTGCCTGGTTGTGTTTGGCTGCCAAGGGCATGGCACTGGCTGTGCTGCCTTTCCTGAGGAGGAGCTGGAAATTCAGGGTCTCCCTTGCTCTGCTTGTCAAGCCCTGGATCAGGTTATCTCCATGTTCTGATAAATACATGTGTGTAGTGAAACCGTCCGCCCTTTCTGCTCGGTGGCAAAACGCACAAGCTGTCACAGTTCCTGGTTGGATCCCAGGGTTTGTTATTTTAAGCCCAGCCACCTTGTGTTGTGCTGTTCCCCATCACGGCCGTACTCAGCCAGTGCTGGCACTGCCAAGAGGAAAGCCGTGACTCTTGGGCAGTAGCCCTTGTGCACACTCAGGCGTGCTGAGCTCAAGCTGTGCTGTCAGTAAGGATTGCAAGGTTAAAAATGAGGCTTGATAACTCTGCATTTGCCAGCTCGGCTGCTGGTGGCACCAGGCACCTCACGGCACGGAAACTGAGTAAAGGCCAGAACCACCTAAGCTGTGCTTGGCAGCCAGAGCTCTCACAGGGTGCTGTGGTGCCTTCAGAGCCTGTGACAGTGCTCGAGTGTTCCTCAGGCAGGTTACTGTCCTGTGGGTTTGTGCTGACTCTTGTTACTTGGATCGACCTTAGCATGTTGTGAGTGCACTGTTCAAAGCAGAGTCCATAGATGGTGTGGTAACCTGGGCCTCTGTGAGTATTCAGACCTGCTGAGCAGCAGCAGGACAAGGTTTGGTGTGAAAAACAGTGTGATCAGCACGGTGATGGGGCTGAACACACTGGTCCTGGTTGTAGCTGATGCAGTCTTGAGGACAGGCATTGCTCATGTCCTGGTGGAAGTCACGGGAGGAAGCACCACACATCCCTCTGAGGACAGAGATTCGGGCAGCTGAGGTTGCAGTGAGTTTGGCAGCAGTCCCAGTACAGATTTGTCGAAGGTTTAAGAAATGCCCTGGAGAATTAAGTAGATATGGACAAGTCCTGGATTAATCTCTTAGGTTAAATGCTAAATTTGGGTGAAGAGTACTACAGTTGCTTGTGGATGGATACAGTTGCAATTCCTCACCCCATCACTCAGAGTTTGCTGGACCACTAGACTGACCTCCATGTTAAACCATCCCACAAAAAGCATGGTTACCTGTGTCCAGCTCTGGGGTCCTCAGCACAGGGAGGGCATGGACCAGCTGGAGCAAGTCCAGAAGAGGCCATGAAGGTGCTCTGAGGGCTGGAGCACCTCTGCTATGGAGACAGGCTGGGAGAACTGTTCAGCCTGGAGAAGAAAAGGCTCCAGGGAGATCTTAGAGCCCCTTCCAGTGCATAAAGGGGCTCCAGGAGAGCTGAAGATGGACTTTGGGCAGAGGCCTGGAGGGACAGGACAAGAGAGATTGGCTTCTCACTGCAAGAGGGCAGGGTTAGATGGGATATTGGGAAGAAATTCTTCCCTGTGAGGGTGGAGAGGCCCTGGCACAGGTTGTCCAGAGAAACTGTGGCTGCCCCTGGATCCCTGGAAGTGTCCAAGACCAGGTTGGAGCAACCTGGGCTAGTGGAAGGTGTCCCTGCCCATGGCAGGGAGTTGGAATGAGATTATCTTTAAGATGGCTTCAAACCATTCTAGGATTCTTGGATATTATAATCATTATTTAGCAAAACATAAAAGCCAGTGTGGATCTCTAGCATGACCTCTGGAGGCAGCATGTGACTGAAGAGCAAGCTGAAGTACTCTTGCTGTGGCCTTAACCTCACAGGCCATGGAAGTTCTCATCCCCAGATTAAAAGCTTAGAACCAGATTTCATGGTTAAAACGTAGGATAGAAAACTTGAACATAAAACATTCCCTTCTTCTAAGCCTGAGGTCTGTATGTGTTAAGTGAAAGAAACAGCAGTGGAACACTGGTGGTGTGTACAGTTTTGCTTTTGATATCTAAAACAATTGCAAGAGAGTTTGAAAGCATACAAATACATAAAATACATCCTTTTATTTGTTTGTGTTTGCTGTTCCAGGCCTAAGCAAGCAGAGAAACCCAGTGATGAGCTGGACCCCAGTGATGGGGTAGCTCTGCTGCCTGTTAAAGCCCATCTTCAGAGTGTGTCTAAAACCTGGGAGCAACCAAAATAGAACATGATTTCGTAGTGAGGCTACCAACTAAATATATCAGAATGTTTGTTTGCATTGCTGCATATGATCTTTGTAAAACTGCCCTGAGCTCTGTGAAGGGTAACTGCAATACTAGGCTGGGTTTATTCCCGAAAAGCATGAGAGTGCTTTGGGATATTTTGGAAGTCCTTTCTTTAATCCTGACTGTCACCTCTGCCGTGGTTTGCCTGCCCCTGGCTATGGAGTCCCCTGTAAGGCTGCAGCCTGGTTGCTGAAGAGGTCTTTGTAGCCATCAGACCTGCGCTGGCAGCAGCAGGACACGCTCCTTGGTCTGTACCCAGCGGGTTTCCAGCAGAAAGAGCAGGTCTGTACTCCTCAGGGAATCTCCCCAGGCTGTAACCTGAACCTGCACTAACAAGCTCCTTGAATCTTTCCACACTACATAGCTGGGCTTGGAGTTAGAAGGGTGCAGACACATTGTGGGCTGTGTTGGGCTTGGGGTCGCTCCAAGGCCAAAGGTATCTTGTCTCAGCCTTGACGTGAGCTTGTGTTCTGTTCTAGTTGCCTTCAAGTGGAAAAAGGGAGATGATTTAGCAGCCATGTAGAGTGGACTGTCTTTGTTCTGATGTGCATGAAAGGGAGCCTAGGCAAAACCCACTGACCTCTTCATAGAAAGCAGTGCAATAAATGGGAAGACTTCAGTAATGTTTTATAAAATTTTTAGGCAAAAGCCCCCTAATTTGCCCATATTTGAGATCTCATTGCATTGCAGTAGTTGAACAACTATGGACAAATATAATATCAGGATTAAATCTCATTCAAGTAAAATCACTAGGATCATACTGCTATTAAAAGAACACACATGGAATATATTTGTGTTTATGTACTGTTTTTATCACTTTAGGCTTTTGATCCACGACACAGATATTTTAGGGGAAAATTGCATTTTCAGGTGAGAATCACAAAATGGTTTAGGTTGGAAGGGACCTTAAAGACCATCCAGTGCCAACCCCCTGCCATGTGCCAGGGTCACCTTCCACTAGACCAGGTTGCTCCAAGCCCTGTCCGACACTTCCAGGGATGGGGAAATGGTGCTGTTTGCTTTAGAAAAATATATATATAGTTCCTTTACATTGTATATTCATTTGAAAATATTAGCATAACGTTCCTAGAGAACACCTGTCTGTATGCACTGAATTTGTAAGTGATCACAATTAAAAGGTGGTTCATGCAGGGTTTGAATTACCATTTTGGCAGTATAATCCAGCACACTGGTACCTATTGCAGTCTCAAAGTAATGCTTTTTGGATCCAAATCTCCTGCATGTGAAGTTTGAAATAAATGCTGAACTATGAACTATTAACTCAGCCCGGTTTCTTTCTGCTGTTGCCGTTCTGCAGTTTCACCGGTGATAATTAAGGAATGGGCTGCTTACAAAGGCAAATCTCCCCAGACCCCTGAGCTGGTGGAAGCCCTCGCCTTCAGGGAGTGGACCTGTCCCAACCTGAAGAAGCTGTGGCTGGGCAAAGCCGTGGAGGACAAGAACCGACGGATGAGGGCGTTTCTGGCCTGTATGCGATCGGACACACCAGCAATGCTCAACCCAACTAACGTGCCCACTCATCTTATGGTGCTCTGCTGTGTGCTAAGGTCAGTGACACCTCCAGGGAAACCAGAGCCAAGGAAAGTTTTACTGTGGAATCTCTGTAGAAAGTGTTAATTCCTATTTGCAAGGTCACTAGGAATGGGGGTTTGGTTTGGCTGTAGAAAAGCGTGTTGTGTAGTCACTGGTTCTTTTCAATCTGTTGAGGATTGAAGGGAAGAGGAAAAAGATCTTGTGTTGCAAAGAGGCTGATGTAGCATTTGCATTAGTTTCCCTTGCTATACTTGAGGCTTCAGCTTACTGAAAAATAATATTTGGGGCCTCAGAGGCTCTTGTGGGTGAAGTTGCACAGCAGAAGAGGGAGTTCTTCAGAGAACAGCTGCATAGCAGCTTATCAGGATGTGAAGCTCATGTGATGATGCTCTGCCTGTGGTGTGTGAGGCTCCCTGGGTTAGAATTGCTCATCCAGTTGAGGTGATGATAACCAATAGTAGAAGTGTTAGTTCTGTACTTGAGCCTTCCAAAGGGAAAGTCACACAAAGTCCAGAACCCTGACGTGTTTAATTTTCAGATTGAAAACTGAGGAATTGGGAGGTGCTTACCTTTGGGGTAATTATTCAGCACAACTAGCTCATAATTCTGGCAGAATCTTAGGGTAGCATGTTGCACATGAAAAAATATAAACCATTTTTGAGAGTGATAAATGTAGATTTTGTCTTTGGTTCCGTTGAACTTCATTTCGGCCTTTGAGCATCAAAACTCCTTTGTTTCTCCTTCTAGAATAGTTAGTACGCAGAAAAAGTAGTCCAAGTGGTAAAGCTCCTCATTTCATTGGGATAGCATGTTCCTCTCCTGTCACATGTTCTGTGTATACACTGGTGATTTCTGATCACATAAAATCCCTCCTGTTTACCCAGTAAGAGGCTGCTGAGTAAGGTTGTCCTTCCCTGCAGGTACATGGTACAGTGGCCGGGGGTTCGCATTCTGCGCCGCCAGGAACTGGATGCTTTCCTTGCCCAGGCATTGTCTCCAAAGCTCTATGAACCTGACCAGCTTCAGGAACTCAAGGTAATTCTTAACTATATAACTTCTCTGCTGATCTGGGAATTAACTGCAGTGGCTGATGTGTACGTGCCTGTCTCACTAAGTCTTGCACAATCACCTGTACTTTTCAAAATCTTACTCTTAGTGGTTTCACATGTGGTGGAGATTGATAATCTGTTCTATTTCACTGGTTGAATAGGTAACTGCAGAACCTTTTCTCACAATTTCTTAAGTTTGTGTCTTGGAAACAAATCTGCTTCCATTGAAAAGATACGGGAAAAGAAAGGCTTCTTCCCTGTGTGTCTGTTTATAAATACTAACCTGGGTATTTTCTCATGATTCAGCACTCAAAAGATTTTTGCAGCTAAGTGTAGGAATGGAGAGAGACTTTTATATAATCTTGAGTGAAAAAGTGCAGGGGAAAGAAGTAAAACAGTTTATGAATACTCTTAGAACTGTAAAGATCATTATTTTGAGGATTTTAAAAGTTAAAATCTCAAACGTTTAATTTTTTTTTTCTAGTACAGTGGCACTCCATGAGGTAAATACTGCTGGCTAACTCATAGTTAGTGTGGTATCCTTGTTGTAAATACAGAAGGTAAAGCAGCAAGGAGGAGGTGGCACTTGTTTCCCAAGTTGACACGAGCAGCAATTCTAGCATCCCTCTTCTCAGGAGAAACAACAATGAAGCTCACACATATTCCAGCTCTTAGGCTTTTCCAAGGTATATTTTGTCACTGATACCAGGTCTGGAAGAGGTTTCCTCAAAGCCAGCAAGTGACTATTTCTCTTCTGTGGGTGACAAGTGGAGTGTGAGTTGGGTTCCTGCCTGTAGCACCCTGGCAAGGACTTCTCAGCCTCAATCCGTAAACCAAATCAATCTGCTCATGGAAACTCGGCACTTAGATATAAAAGTATTAGTCAGTGCAAGGGGAAGAAAACCAAATCCGCTACAAAATCTGTTTGAACTTGGCACACAGCAAGTAGACAATTCACGTGTTAGCAAGGGTGGTAGCAGAGTTAAGAGAAAGCAAAAACCTTCTTCCCTTATACCAAAGAATGAATGTCAACAGGAAAATAATAAAGAGATCAATACAATCCATCAGGAAGACATTTATTTATCCTTTCCCTCATTGCTGAAAAAAATGTGAAGCACCGTGAACACCCCATGAGTTCATGCACAGCCACTTGTTTGCTGCAGCACTTGGGACTGTATCGCTGCTGATGTGGGTTATAACCTGATTATGGCTCCTGAGAATCGTGGTTTTGAGTGCTGCTTGTGGGTAATTCCTTAAAAGTAGCCTAACCATAGTTCCTAGCTGTCAGGAGACTTGTTCAGGTGTGTGCTGGAGCTCCTTTTCAAGGTGTGTACTGGACATTTGTGCTGGGAGCCCTGTGTGCTCACTGGGCCCTTCAGAACCCCAGGGGTTTGGTCCAGAGAACAGCTCTGTCCATGTTGGAGGAGCAGTGCTTTGTCTTCAGGGCAGTATGTGGCCAACCTCTGCAAAGGAATGACCTGGCCTTGAGTTACCCTGTGTGCTCAGAAGGAATGTAGGCAGCCCATCTGAGGGGACAAGCATTGCACTTGGCAAAGTCTTCCAAAGGCTCATGAGAGGGTGGTTCAAGGCATCTGCCCCAAACTCTCCTGAAGCTGCGTGATTGTACCTGTGGGTATCAGCAGAAATTCTAATGACAGTTTTGTAGGCCAGGCTGGATGCATCAAAGAGCAGCTGTGTATCAGCCACTTGATCTGCCATGTCCATTCTCCAAACACAACACAACAAACAAATCATAGAATCACAGAATGGTTTGGGTTGGAAGGGACCTTAAAGCTCATCCAGTTCCAACCCCTGCCATGGGCAGGGACACTTCCCACTATCCCAGGTTGCTCCAAGCCCCATCCAGTCTGGCCTTGGACACTTCGAGAGATGGTGAGCCCACAACCTAAATGACATCTAAGGGTAGAGATTTTGACAGAGGTATCTATAGTTATAGAATCATCAGAGTCTCGCCTCTCTTAAGGTCTGATGCAAAGAGGTAAAAACTCACTGTGAAAATTGCTGGTCTTAGAGACCTAAGAAAGGAATCACAGAGAAAATACTCTTTCCATTCCAACACAAAACAAATGACTAGTGATAAACAGCAGACAATATTTTGGTTTAATAGACATTGTTTTATTTTTCAATCACAAAGTAATGCAGATAACTTCTATAAGATGTGTTGGTTAGCTGGAAGATGCAGTGTTTCCTCAGGGTTGTTACTGTCTTCACATGAAGCTGCTTGTGAATACAGACAGAAAGAACAGCTGAGTTTGAACCCAGCTGTCTGCAAAATGAGCTGGATAGTCTTGGGGCCCTTAAAGGTTGCTTATGCATAAGGAAGGTAATGGAGTTTAATTTTAAAGTTTAATACCAAGGTCTTGAAAATGTTCCCAAGAAAGGGCTGATATTTTGAGAAGTATTTCAGAGAACACCAGTAGTGATATTTTCTTATGCCAGAGCTAAAAATACACTTGCTGCAATCCAATCCTTTTTTTCTTCTACCATCAGCTATTATTCACCATTTAATTTTACCTTTGTGTCTCTATTCTGCATCCTAAATAAAACTTGTATGCATAAACACTGCCTTGTTATTAAGAGTTGTGTTCTTACAGCAAAATCAAGATAATAGAAAATCCATTATAAAGGAGTTGGAAAGGAAATGTGTTATATAGGAAGAAAAATGGAATGCTGGCAATGAGCTCATTCCTGAAACGTTCTACAGCACATCTCAGAAGCAGATAATTATTTGGAATAAAATTTTTAATGAAGTTTTCTACTGCTAATTTCCTCTAAGTGTCTGTAGAAATAGTTTCTTGCACTTTGTTGAGAAAATAGAGGGATTTGGGTTTATCTCTGGCCTCCAGAGTGGATGGATGGAACCAAAGCCTTCCTGAGGACTGCAACTCTGCATGCACAGGCGAGAGGTTCCGGTGCATTCTTCTACTCCAGCATGTGAAAGTCTGGATGACCTTTTAAAATCCCTCTGTTTGCAAGAGTTTTGAAAAGAATGTAACTGTTGGAATAACTTTGAATTACATTTCATGACGATCTTACTGACTTTCGCGTGTTTCCCAACAGATTGAGAATCTGGACCCCCGTGGAATCCAGCTGTCTGCTCTATTTATGAGCGGGGTGGACATGGCTCTTTTTGCCAATGATGCTTGCGGGCAGCCGATTCCATGGGAGCACTGCTGTCCCTGGATGTATTTTGATGGGAAATTATTCCAGACCAAGCTCATCAAAGCAAGCCGGGAGAAAGTTCCGCTCATCGACCTCTGTGATGGTCAGGTGTGTAGTTCAGCACGGTGAGGGAGTGTCCCTTGTCCCCAGAAGGGTTGGATGGGGTGGGTTGATTATCATTTATGTCACATGTCATGTCCCTGCTTTTAAAGGAAAGTACAAAGTGAATGGCTGATGGGTGGGTTTTGCTGTTTAATCGCTTTTCTCTTGATGATTGGCATGGCATTTGGGCAGATTTGGAAGAAGAGGCATCCACTGAAATTTCATTTTTTTTCTCTCTGGAAACTGAAACTTGAATGCCATGGTGAATGGCCGAGTTGGAAACTCTCTGCTCATTTGTTCAAGTCCTGCCTTTTTGGGTCAGGCTGTCCCAGAGGACTAAGCTGCACTGGGTTTACAGTGAAAGAAAACTGGTGGTTTCTAACTGATTTTACAGACTGTGAAGTCATTCTTGAGGTCTTTTAGCTTTACACATTTCTTACAATCTTAAAATACACATGTAGGAGTTTTTTGTTGTATCTAAATCATGCAAAATTATTATCTAACTGTAAAATCGAAAAACTGATAAAAATCAACAGTATACTGTATGACCAAAACTTTTTTTTGCTTTTAATTTTTTGGGAGGTATGAAATGGTATCCCTTCTTATTTCTGACTCAAGGGAAGCTAATCTTAGCTTGGCTACTGATGGTGGCCATGGTCCCTCTCAGGCTTGTAACCCTCCAGGCATGTTTCAGCCTGTCTGCACAGACTCTGGTTTGCAGTCCAGGTTTAGGATGATGATTCTGTCTCTATTCTTCTATTGTTTTGCTTTCTTCTTTGAATTTGTTGTGTAAATGTAGTTTTATACAATTGAAATGAGAATTTTAATATCCCTCTGTGACCTTCTCTTTATTCCTAGGCTGAGCAGGCAGCCAAGGTTGAAAAGATGCGTCAGAGCATCCTAGAAGGATTAAATTTCTCCAGGCAGAACCATCCTCTCCCTTTCCCACCTCCACCTGCCATGCCTTTCTATCCAGCTTCTATGTATCCTCGACACTTTGGGCCAGTCCCACCACCTCAGGGCAGGGGGAGAGGCTTTGCTGGTAAGTGATGGGACAGCGGTGCCACACACCTTACCTTACCTTGCACATCCCCAGAACTACAAATCCGTTTTCCTGTTCAGTTTCACAGAGAAAATACATAAAAGCAAGTGGTTGGCTTGTGTTGGCAAGTGCCAATGACTGTATTTTGGTGTTACTTTTATTAGCCATAGCCCGGTGATATGGAATGTGCGTATTTCCATCAGGATTTTAGTAACTGTGCCAGATCAAAATATTTTTACTGTTATTGTAGAACTAGAAAAAAGAGGAATGGATGGACACTGGGTGTTATGAAAAGGCTCTGACTTGCACAATACATTGCTTCAAAATGTTTATAAATTAATGGACACAGTTTAAGTGTCAGGGTTGGACAGCCTTTCACCCTCCCCACCCCTCCGTGTTTTGCTACAGTCATTTAACCATTGGCACCCTCGAGTGTAAATACTGACACAACCATTCCAGGCTGTTCCTACAATTGCTCCCTTCCTCAAAATCTCTCTGTCCCAAGGCCCATAGGTATATGGATATGGACACGGGCATTCCTGGGGTGCCACGACTGTAGCCAGCAGAGCTCACTGCCAAAAAATTGTCCCAAGCCTTTACAACGCCTCAGAAATTGGGATCCCATTCCAAACCCAGGGTCAAGGCATGCTCTTTGGACAAGGGACACCGTGCTGGCTGAGGCAGCAGGACACCTTTGGCCAGGGCTCCCTCGGTGTGATGGTACAGCATCACCCACAGGAGCCCGGTCCACAGGAGCGCGGCCCTCCTGGCTGGCTCCAGAAGGGTGGAAGGAGGCAGCAGCCTCTCTGCTGGGGCCTTCCCAGATGCCTGGCCCCCTCACAGCTTTTCCCCTGTCTTTCTTTACCCTGGGTCTAACAGGAGTCTATGGCTTCGGAGGCCCTTATGGGGAAACAGTAGCCACAGGCGCTTACCGGGCCTTCCGGGTGGCGGCAGCGGCAGGACACTCCGGAGCCTTCTCTGGCAATGACAGCAACAGGACTAGCAAGTTTCAGGGCGGTAATTATACCCAAACCCCTTTTCTTAGAGCTTCTGGCAACGGCTTCCTCCACTGTACGGTTTGGTCTGAGGCTTTCTTCCTGACTCCCTGTCTCCCTAACTGTCTCAGCTTCCCTCTCTAGAGCCTGCCCGGGCTGCTGTCCGCTCTGCTCCCCGTCCCTGCCGCCAGCCTCCTCTCATGCCTAGAAACCCTCCTCCGAGTCAGAAGAGCCCAAAAACCCAACGGGGCGGGCTGGCTCCTGTCCCCAAAAGGCGAGGGGGGATCTGTAACCTGCTGGACTCTGCCTCACTCTATTAACAGGCGTTTTCCAAAATCTGAGGCAGTTGAGCTTTTTGCAAAAACCCAATGTAGACACGACTGACTTCACTGTTACTGCTGACCCCTTCCTTGCTGGCATCAGTGCTCGCGTGGACACAGGAGTGGGATATAGTTCCCTACCTGTGTGCCTGTTGCTTACCTCCTGTATGAGGTGGGATGATGGAAACCTGTTGATTCCGATGCCCTGGTCAGGGTAATTTTTTCATATTTATTCAGCTGTTCTTTCTGGCCTCTGAGCTTTTATCCTAAGAGCAAACATACCTCTAGTGCTTCATGTGTGAATAACTCTGCCCCTGCAAACCATCTGCATTTGGAGCTGAAGGACTTGCACAGGAAAGTAGGAACCTTCTGGATGTAATCAGTATTGTAGTTCCCAGCCTATTAACGTTTGGAGACTAATTGTGCTGCATAAATGCTGTGGTTTGTAACTCTTTTGGTGCTGATGGTCTTACCAGTAACATCTGGCTCAGTCCCACTCACCCGGATTTCTTAAAATACGTGTTATGCCCTAGAGCTGAATTTTAAGGGCAAAACGCCAGTGTTAAGAGATAAGCAACTTGAACAGAAGCTACAGCTGCATTTTAGACAATTGCAAATTTTAGCTGCTTTCTTGGAAGGGGAAGGATAAACCCACCTTCTACACCCAGATCAATTTAAATGCTACATTTTCATAGCAACTTAGTGTTAGTACAGCTAATCCTGCCTAGTAAGTTCTTTACTGCAAATATAATCTGTGTGGTTTATGCTGATACTTGGCGTTGGCTAAAAAGTGCCTTGAACCTGCAAGAATTACTTCTTCATTAGGAGTGCAGGAAAAAAAACAATCTTCAGCCAGCTTGTAAAGTTCCCCTTGTTTCTTGAGGCTTTTCTAAGTATATTTTAATCCCTGAAACTAAAGCACTCGTGTCAGTTAATTTTTCTTTTCAGAATTCATATCTATTTTTAAAAAAAAGGGGGGGGAGGGAACAGACTCTTGGAGCTCTAACACTTCTGGAATACCACAAAATGAGCAATAGTCTCCCAGTATCCATAGAGGAAATGGGATATGTGGTGAAATCTGGGCAAACCATCTTTCCATTCATTTGGAACTTTACTGTGATGATTGTGAAGATCAAGGTTTGGTTTTCCTTTTATGTGCAGGAGTCCAACCTATTCCTTCTCAGGGAGGGAAACTTGAAATTGCCGGCACTGTAGTCGGCCATTGGGCTGGAAGCAGACGTGGACGAGGGGGGAGAGGGCCATTTCCTCTGCAGGTGGTGTCCGTGGGAGGACCAGCCAGAGGGTAAGTGCCAGCCTGGCAGCGTGCTTCTCATGTGGGATTTAATGACTGGGGAAACAGGGAAAACAGGGAAAAGTAGAGACTGCATATGACACATTTTAGGACACCTAAGGTCGATTATACCTGCTGAATATTCGAGAAAAGCATTGACATTCCTTTTAAAATCTTTTAATTCAGTTATTCAGGTAGGTATAAACATCTATGTGCAAATAAAATTCATACTCAGTCTGAGATAGAGATATACACACACACAGAAGTTTGTTTTGCATGAGGAAATGAGTTAGGGGCTTTCTCTTCCCTGAAATCAACAAACACAATACATTCAATTCCTTTCTGTTTCATGGCAGGACATATTTTAAGAAGCATGATAAGATTTTTAGCAACTACATTATGTAATTCTACTGTGAAGCAGAAAACACCTGAAAGACACTTCTAGGATAGTTCTCTGTTACAGTTGTGGTGGGAGTTGTGCTTAAAAGAATATTAATTTCTTCCGCTCTACCACTTCATTGAACTACAGCTGAAGTTACAGGGGCACAACATGTCTGCGAAACAAGTACTTTATTACAAAAATATCTAGTCCATTACTTTTAAGATTGTATTTTTTCCATAGGTTTACTGGTTCTGTGCCTTACAGAACTTACCTTTAATTAAGGTTCCATCTATTACAGGAGACAATCCCAAAGTAACGTGATTTATATATTATGTCTGTCTGTATTCTGAATGGAGTAAAGTGGGTGTATTTGTGCCACCTTGAGCTAGGGAACTGCAGTCTGAAGGACTTAAGTCTGCACTGCATGAATTCCTCTCTCTGTTAATGTACTTGAATGTGTACTATAAAGCTTCATGCTGGAGTCAGCCAGAGCTGTTGGAATGCTTGTCTTGTTGGGCTGAGTGAGGAGATGGGTTGGTCTGAAGCCCTGGGAGAATGGAGCTGCTGTGGGGACAGGGAGAGGCAGGAGCAGCAGAAACAAAGATGAACAGGTTCAGCAGCAGCACACAGCGTTACTGTGAGAGCAGGGCTGACCTTCGAGGACACTTAATTCTCTAGAATGAGATTTAGTTGCCAAAACAGAGGCTTTGAGTGTTGTTTTAGTTGTTTCAGACAACCGTCAGTTACCTTTGTGGGCTTCAGGGGGCTCCTGTGCTGCTCCAGAGCAGCAGCTGGAGACAGTGGGAATGAGTGCAGGTGAAGAGGCACGAGGCTCTTTTGGGTATCAGTGGACAAAATAACCTTTTCCACCACTGAAATGAGGTTATTGGGAGGTCATCAGTTCTATTTTTCATGAGGATGCATGAACAGGAGAGTGGCCTCCTGCAGAGCCACTCTGTGACCTGCACTGTGTGGGAGAGGCTCTGGTGGTGTCCTGCCCAAAGCCTCTGTCTTCCAGAGCTCCCCGAGGAGCGTCTGGGGGGCACCCTCAGGCTCAGAGCTGCCTTACATGGACACACACGTGCAGGATAGAAGTTCCTCCATCTCCTGAAGAGGGAAATACCTGAATTCATGCAGAACATCTGTAGCCAGGAATCGAGAGCCCTCCTTATCTGGGAAACAGGTCACTGAAAGGGTGTCACTGCTCCAGTCAGTACCTTTGTGACAGGGGAATATGATTCTCCAATAGTAGCTTTTGAGTTGAGATAAAATATCCGACGTTTCTTTTTGTTGGAGGTCCTGTCTTTAGGCAGTAAGGTTTTGGGTGCACGTTGTCACCTCAAAAAGACAGGAAAACTGTCAATGCTAGATCTTCCTGTCTCCATCAAATCAGCACCAATGGGAAATTCTCCACATGTAGAATTACCAGACCTAGTCAGAAAGGGAAAATGACTGCAGGCACCTTACCTGTTTGTTGGGTCAGTTGATACTGAAATACAGCCAGTAGGAAAACATGCTCGTGTTAAGGGTTCTGCCTAAAGACAGAATCATAGAACCATGGAATGTCCTGAGTTGGAAGGAAGCCACAAGAATCATCCAGTCCGACCCCTGGCCCTGCACAGGACACCCCAGCAATACCACCATGTGCCTGAGGGTGTAGTCTTGAAGCTCTGGCAACCTTGGGGCCATGGCCACTGCCCTGGGGAGCCTGTTCAGTGCCAACCACCCTCTGTGGGAAGAACCTTTTCCTGATATCCAACCTAGGGATTGAGTCAGGCTTGTTCACCCCATTGTCCACATCTCTGCAACACTGAGCTCAGATGTTCTTATTGTATGAAATTACACCAGCTGTTTTGTATTGGCTTTGACCCAGCAATATATTCTCTGTGATTTCCTGAGGGGGAAAAGTCTTGCTCAGCTCCTTTAAGGACACACTTTCACCTTGTAAAAAGAGAGCCAGTGGGCAGGGTGAGGAAGGAAAGCAGTGAGGGTGACTCACATGCAAACCAGAGCTTTTCCCTCTTCATTCTCTGCTGTTGCTTTTAAACCCCAGAATTTAGTTTCTTATTGCCCAGTGTGGGCATTCACATCGCGTGTGAAAAGACTAGGGGGGCACAGGCCAGTGTCACGTGGGGACCTGCTGGAATCGGGCAGCAGATCCAGAGGAAACACAGAGCAATGCCATACTTCTAGAGCAATCCAATATTTCTAGTCGAGAAAACCAAAGGCATTTTTAAGGCAGTGGTATCCTTGACATAATGATAGGGAAGTTGAGTTTCTGCAATTGACGGGACTAAAACAGTTTTAGCAGAATCGTGAAACCAGTAAGGTTGGAAAAGACCTCTAAGATTGTCACATCCAGCCACCAGCCCAACACCACCACCATGTTCACCACTGAGCCATGTCCCCAAGTGCCACAGCCACATGTTTTTTGAACACTTCTAGTGGTGACTCCAGCACTGCTCTGGGCAGCCTGTGCCAGGGCTTCACAACCCTTTCCATCAAGAAATTGTTCCTGATATGTAATCTAAACCTCCCCTGGCACAACTTGAGGCCAAGGTGAGAAAGTTTGTTTTGATCTGATCTAATCTGTACTGAATCACACCAAAAATCACCACCCACTGTGTCCAAGTTGAGAGCCTCCATTGGAAAGCATACCAGCTTATCAATTGCCACATGCCACATATGGATGAAACTCCTTTATTCCCTCAGTGTCTTAGATAATTTTGTATTCTCCCATCAAAACCAAAGGAGTTTTGTATTTTGCCTCACTTTCTTTTATCAGATCCTGTCTGTCTCACGCATTCATATGGGGGAAGTGTTATTAAATGGGGAAAATGCCCTTGTAAGTGGTTCAAATTGCTGTTTTTGTAAGGTGAAAGTATTTTGAGCTCTGGTTTTAAAGTGCTGTGAGGATAACTTGACACTTGGATAATGTTTCTGTATAGCTTGAAGGTATCATTCAGTGTTTTTCTAGAAGGGAAATATAGAAACAAACATTTTATCACTCCAAACCCAAAAGGTTTGTTGGGTTTGATACACTTGGGAGCAGTAGAACCCTGTGATTCAGAATTAGTCATCTT
The DNA here is from genome assembly GCF_001604755.1 of Lepidothrix coronata. NCBI lineage: Eukaryota > Metazoa > Chordata > Aves > Passeriformes > Pipridae > Lepidothrix > Lepidothrix coronata. The sequence continues at coordinate 1,563,256 of NW_016690366.1, forward strand.
GCTTCTCTAAAGACATCTCTTTAAGGAACCAAAGACAGTAAAGCTAGGGAAAAAATATTCCAGCAAAATGAGATGTAAAGCAGTTGTAACCAAAGCTGATGTGTGTTTGTTTTCTCCTCTCTCCCCCACCCCTGCAGGCGTCCCAGAGGAGTTATCTCCACTCCGGTGATAAGAACTTTCGGAAGAGGAGGAAGGTACTATGGGCGAGGTTATAAAAGCCAGGGAGCAATTCAGGTAATGAAGCCAAGTGCCTGACTTGGCTCTGTGGGACAGGCTGGGCTGGACTGGACTCCAGACCAGCTCAAAGTGGCTGTGAGCTGTACCAGGACAGGCTGGTGTCACATCTCACTTAAGGCAAACTTTGCTTCTAAAGACACACATGGAAGAATGTATTTTGACATGAATCCTGTGCCTACACTGCTCGAACCAGTCGTGGGAGTAGAAGAAAATTTAGGAAAAGTAGGAGAAATACAAAGCTGAAACAAATTAGCAGTTCTATTCCCGCTCCCACTCTTCCCCAGTTCCTTTTCTGGGACCTTGGTCCAACCTCATGAAGGAAAGTTTGTAGCAGTGAAGGATCTTTGCTGCTGGAGGGCTCCAGATGAAAGAGCTGGCTCTGAACTTCTTGGGAATAGCGGAGCAGCCTTTGCCCGGTGAGCACACGGGTTCCTTTCTGGTGACAACCTGAGAGGTGTCCATGGATCGTGACTTTTGTCTTTTCCATGGATCCTTCAAGTACTGCTGACCAAGATGCTGATCTCTGTGAAGTGCCTGTTGCTTCAGAGTTCTGTTTTCCTCCCTTTTCCATGGTTCTGGCTGCTCTGCAGTTTGGACTGTAACGGAGGAATGAGTAGGAAATAGTTGGAAGAACTTCCACAATAAATATATCATATGGACATGCCATTTGTCAGGAACACCTGAGAGTAGGGGGGTGTTTGCAGGTGTCAGACAGTAAAAGAGGGAATGTTCTCCAGTAGATAATGAAGCAACTCAACTTTGAGTAAAACTTACTGATTTTTAGGTGTAAAAATTCAGATACTTTAGTTCCTAGTTAAATTTCTGTGTACACAGACTCTATATATTTGCAAATGTACCTATGGATCTGAAACTTTACATTTTTAAATAGAAGAGAAACCAGTTTGTTAGTGATAGAGTATCTAATTTCTGAGTAGCTTAACCTTTGAAATAAAGGAAACCCTGAAAACATCCTCCCAAATATTCCAGGCTTACTGCAGATGTACATATGGAAGTGTAGTTTAGGTAGAACATGCGGATGTGTTGGCAGGTGCCATCAAGGTTGGATATTCACATTTTTATCAATGATGTGTAATTTGGATGGTAAATACTTGTGATCACAAGGACCTGTGTGTAAAATTGTGCCTGGACAAGAAAGATAAATGACGTTTTCTGTGGACTGGTCCTGAACTCACTGCGTTTTGTGGTCATCAAGTCCCTCTAGTACATTCCTTGTACAGGAAGAGGAAAAAGGTGATTTAAAATGCACGTGGCAAGGAGAAGTTAGGAAACTTCATGTGTCTTGAGTAGACTGTGATGCCCAGTTCAGGTTGAGTGGTGTACCCTGAGCTCATACCCTGGGATGAGGAGGGGTGTCTGTGCAGGGCCAGAGTCACCCCCTCCCCAAGGGCTGGGAATCTGACCAAAATGAGCTGCTTGTATTTACCAAACACATCAGACTGGCCGTTTTTGTCCCAGGAGGAGACCTTTCACTCTTGGTCTGTAAAGAAGCAAAAGCATGTCTTGAAAGCTGAACATAGTGACCCCTCTAAAGAGGCCCATGGACACGGGTGATCAGTGTCCCTTGTCCTCAGGGGCCAGTCCCGTACCTGTGCAGTGGGACAGAGTTGTTGGTGATTATCTGGGTAATGAGAATGCTGGAGAGCAGCAGTGCTGGCTCACCTGCAAAATCCTTCTGTAGAATCCTTCAGCAGCTCAGTACAGCACTAACATGCTGTTCTGGCAGGTAGAAATGGAGGAGTTTGCTGCTGTTTGAGGTGTGTCAGGTTCCCCTGTTTTAAGCCATTTCTTAGCACTTGACTTTGTGAACAGTGTGACAGACCAGTGCACTGCTCCCTAGCAGCCCAGCCTGCTTGTTTTGGTTTGTTTAAAGCCTATTATGTTTCTGGAATGCTAAGATTAATTATAGATACTTTAAAACTAATTGTATGCTGCATCAATCTGGGTTTTATGGCTCTACTCAGTCTTGTAAGATTTTACTATATGCTTTTTGTATAAAACCCCTCTCCTAACGTTGGAAGCATATAGCCTGGTGCAGAGAATACTGCATGGTGCCTCTGCACTCCTTTAAATGCTGTCTGAAAACAGTGGGGTTTGAATTTGAGCAACATGTAACCCTGCCATTAAATCACAGCATTAATGAACCAAGAAGCAGAGTTCTTTGATTCTCAGTCTTGGTGTTTGCAGACATTTATGTACCTCTGATGTTGTGAAATAAGTGAAATATCGAGGTTGAAACTAAGGCATTTGCCCCAGGAGCATCAGGAGGCTCTGGGGAACACTGAAAATCCTCTCCTCAGTGTATTTTTTTTGGCCACTTCTTTCAGCAAATGCCTGGTTTTTCATGTTCACTCACAGTCCCGCTCCCTGCATGCTGCCTGTTGTGGCATCCTTGTATCAGACTGTACAGTTATAGATTTATATACATTTATAGCACTGGTCCTTCAGTAATTCTCTTTTTTTTTTAACAACTAGGGCAAACCTCCTTACGCTGCTTCAGCAGAAGAAGTAGCCAAAGAACTTAAGTCAAAATCCGAGGAGTCTAAATCCTCACTTGTGTCTTCAGATGGATCCCTGGCTGAAAATGGAGTTGTGACTGAGGAAAAACCAGCTTCCCAGATGAATGGGAATACAGGAGACATCAGGGCTTCCAATCAGTCTGAAAGTGCCTTGAGTAATGACTCTAAAATGTGCAATACGAATCCTCACTTAAATGCACTAAATGCAGACAGTGTTTGCCATAAAGATGATGCTCTTGAGGCCACTGTCTTAAAAAAAGAAGAGTAAACTTATTTTTTATAGAGGGTGAAGGATGTTGGGAAGGGTCAGGATTAGGAATATCTGGAAAGAAAGAGAGCCTACAGTTACGTACATTTTTTCCTTTCCGTAAGAGAAAAATGAGGACTTTGGAAATTCGGATCCCTCTTTGATGTCAGAGATTTAAACAACACATTTTTTTAGTTTTAACCAGTTGTAGTCAAAATGCTACAATAAAACAAAAACAAAAAAAAAAAAGAGAATGAAGAGCATTTGACTCCCGCACTTAAAATGAAGTATACATAAAGTTTAAACTGGTTATGACAAAAGCTTGTAGTTTTGTTTTTTGAAATATAAAGAAAACAAATTTTGGCAGTCTTTAAGTATATATAGCTTAAAACTATAATTTTTAGTACTTGGCACCATATGTATGCCATTATATTTGATTTTGCATTACTGTGTCACAATAAAGCTTTCTTTAAGGCTTTGATTTCATGATTATGGGGGGAAAAAGGCACAACCACAGTTTTTTCTTTCTGAAATCTCATCACCGTTGCCGTGGTTCTTTTGTGTTTAAAAATGTGCAAACTCTCGAAACTACCAATTCTCAGTAACACTTGCAGTTCTGCTGAGTTCAATAGACATCATACATACGTTACGAGCGAGTTAAACGGAGATAAACTTGAAATCATAGAAGATGCAAACGACCTTTCAAAACAAACACAATGTGTTGGGAAACTTTTTGTGACTAATACCATGCATCCGTGATCAATGAACTATGTGGTTTTGAATCAGACGTAGACCATTAGTACTACTATTTGAGCTAAACTTCTGCATGGTTCATGATTTTTAAAGTGTGTAGTTAATATTATGCATGTTATTGTCCTCTTTCTTCCATTCTTACAAGTACTGTGCCCATTTGCAAAACAAAAAAAGCTAATAATCAGTAATAGTCCTATAAAAGATGTTAACTATGTTTAGTCATTGACTGATCTTGCTCTAACCTTAAAATTTTGTGATTATTGACCTCTGTTGCATTTATTCTAAAACTTTAAAAAAAAAATTATCTAGCCGTTTTGAATATCAACGTTACCCTGGTGTACTCATTGCTGTATGCATTATTGTTCTCTGTTGCTGTTTTATGCCTTCATATTAGCAAATATGAAATTCTGTGAAAAACAAAAAAAAAAAACCCTTGAACCTCAAAAAAAAAAAAAAGTACCCCCCTTCTGTAGCAGGAAACAAATGGCTTGTTCTTGAGAACTTTCCCATCAAGAATTTAGTATAAGCAAATATACCTGTATCATTTTGATGTTTTTGTTAGTGTTTCCAAACTTAATGTACTTCAAAATCAGAATCATTTCTTTATATTCGTTTTCATATAATTCTCCTGATGCTCTTCATCACACATTAGTGATCAGAAATGAGGTGTAATTCCCCATTCCCTGCCCGCCAGAGCTAAGTAGGTATCTTAATGTAAGTTGAAGGGAGTTCTGCCCCAACTCATGGATTGTGCAAGAATGAACTACTGTTGGGTTTGGCTGGTTGTAGATGGATTGTGGTGTGGTGTCTTTGAAGGCTATTGAATGCAACTTACAGTGCTTAATAAAAATCTTTATTCTTTTAGTATAAAATACTGTATGCCTTTTTTGTCAAGTATTTTTTTAATTAACATGTAAATAAAAGTTTTTCCTATGCCCAAGTCAAGTGGTTGAGTTGGCAGGCTCCGTGGTGCCCTCCCAGAAGGCGGAGGAGGGAAGCAACGACCTTTGGTGTCTTCCCTGGAGGTGTTCAAGGCCAGGTTGGACGGGGCTTGGAACAACCTGGTCTAGTGGAAGGTGTCCCTGCCCATGGCAGGGGGTGGGACTGGATGATCTTTAACCCCTCCAACCCAAACCATTCTGTGATTCCCCTGCTGCTGGGGGACACCGCACTGGTCGAGGTCGAGCTCTGGCCTTGCTGGTGTGTGCAGCTCCTTCAGGCGTCCCCTTTAAATGTCAGATGGTGGATGAGTTGCAAATAAGACAGAAATAATGGAGGCAGTTGTTTAAAGAGAAAAATCAGCCCCAGGTGCTTGCAGATACAGAGGGTGGCCTGTGCCAGCTCTGCAGAGCTGGGAACTCTGGTACAGGAGTTTGCTCTGCATCACAGATCCACCTGACAGAACACGAGGAGCTGCACATTTACACCTTGGTGCCTGTTGGAATAACCATCAACAAACCCAAGGGTGCATGGGAAGGTCCCTGGTGTGCCCGTGCCAGTCCCCAGTGTGTGGGTAATGGCTGCTTTCCTCAGTGTCACTGTGCCACCTGTGTTTTACCACAGGCAGCCGAGGTGGGACGAGCTGTCCACCACAGTGTGACCAGGATTAGGGTGTGAGGGTCCAGCAGATGAAAAGTTCATGGCCCCGGTGCCAGGTGCTGCATGTACTTTTTCCAGAAATCCTGGTGAAGAAGTTTGGCTTGTGTGGCAGGTGTATCCTTGACCTGGAGGCCGGGTTTTCTGTGTGCCCCAATTAAAGCCCTGCCATTGCCCTGTAGGGGCTGAAGGATGAGGAGGATGAGGCCTCGGCTGTCGGCTGTCGGGAGGTGCTGGTGGAAGCAGCAGCGGGAGGATCCCTCAGATACCTGTTGCCTGGCTGGGAGCATCGTGGGCAGACCCAGGGACAACACCAGATGTGTTTTTGCTGCCTGCAGTGGGTCAGCAGTGGGGGATCGGGGTGATGTGGTGGGTGCACTGGGACTGAGCAGGGGTGGGTGGGCTGGGAGAGCCCAGTGATGCTCTGTGAATCTGCCCCCTTGGCAACAAGAACAGGGCTACCTGCCTACTGTCCTGAGCTGCTTCCTGTAGGAGAGAGACATTTTGCATTCAATGAGTCCTCTCCCAAAGAGTTAAACTGACCCTGCGATCAATGATCCTGTGGAATGATCAGGGAATACTGCCTGGGCTCGGTCCTGAAGAACATGTTTTACACCTGAGTTTATGAATAGAATAGAAAAGAATAGAATAAGGATAGGATAGGATAGGAGATGGAGATAGGATAGAGGATAGGACAGGGGATAGGATAGAGGATAGGATAGGATAGAGGATAGGATAGGATAGGAGATAGGATAGGATAGGAGATAGGATAGGAGACAGGATAGAAGATAGGACAGGGGATAGGATAGGAGATAGGATAGAGGATAGGATAGGATAGGATAGGATAGGATAGGATAGGATAGGATAGGATAGGATAGGATAGGATAGGATAGGATAGGATATTTCAGTTGGAAAGGATTCACAAGGATCATTGGGTCCAATTGCTGAACCCCTTCAGCCAGACCGAAAAATTAAAGCACATTATTAAGGGCATTGTCCAAATGCCCCTTGAATACTGACAGTTTGAGGCACCGACCACCTCTCCAGGAAGCCTATTCCAGGGTCTGACCACCCTCGCGGGAAGGAGCTCTCCCTGTGTGACCAGTATCTCCTTATCCGGCTCCAAGACAAGAGTTAAACCGGCAGAATCAGCCTTTTGGGCGGGACCTGTGCCCGTGCCGTGCCCGCGGCGGCAGCATCCGGGCTCTCCCTGGCTGTGCTCGCTAATTGTTTGTGTTAACGAGCGGCGACGATCGGCGTGTGCCACAGCCGAGCCCCGAGCGCTCCCGGCCCTCCCGGGCAGGGGCTGAGCCCCGGCAGCGGGGGCGGTTCGGGCTCGGGGGGGCTGCGGAGCCCGCGGCCCAGCCCGGGTGTTGTTCCCGGCTCTCCTGTGTGACCGGGCAGCGCCGTGTCGCGGGCAGAGAGGGCGGAGAGTGAAGGGTCCCCCCCCGGCATTTCCCGTCCCTCCTGCCGGGCAGGGCCGTGACGGGGCCGTGACGGGGCCGCGGTGTCGGTGCATCGCTGCGTCACGGGCAGGGCCCTCGGCCCGGCAGAGCCGCGGGGTGTTCCCGATCCCTGCTGAAAAACCCTCGGAGCAGTGAGTCCCCCCGGGCTGTGGGAAGCCCTGCAGGCGGCAGGGCCGCGGGGCCCGTTCTCACACCGTCACCGAACAGCTCTGGTGACACCCGGCAGCCGGGACGGAGCCCCAGCGCCTGCGAGGAGGGGGAACGGGACCGCCCAGCCTTCGCTCCTGTGCTGTGAGATGAGTGAGGCCGGGACACGTCTTTCAGTGCTGTCAGTGCCCAAGAGCACCGTTATCCTGCCCCACGATTCCCCAGCCCCCGGCGGCAGCTCCCTCGGTGGTGACAGTCCGTGTAATCCTTTGGATTGCACCTAAAACCTGCAAAGTGAACAGAGTCCGGTCGCACTGACCCGCCAGGTATGACCACACCGGAGGGCAGGGACGGCTCCCCACCCCGTGGGATGGAGATGGGATGGAGTGGGGCAGTGTAGAATCCCAGAAGATAAGGGGCTAATGTGTGTGCCTCAAACACTGATAGCTGTGGAGCCAACCAAGGACTGTTGGGAATAACCAAGGATTGTTGGTCCTAATACACCATAGGAAAGAACAAGATGTGGCTGGAGAAGGGGCCATGCGGAGGGAGGGCAACACTTCTCCGGGACAAACATCCTTGTTCTAGTTCCTGGAGATAAGCACAACACAGCACAGCACAAGCACAGAAGTGAGGCTGAGAAGTGGGCATGGACTGCAGGGGATCAAAACTACCTGAGACCCCCAAAGCCCTCTGACCCATTTCCAGAAAGGTCTGAAAGAATGGGCTGCAGGGGATGGGATGGGATGGGATGGGATGGGATGGGATGGGATGGGATGGGATGGGAACAGAGGGCTGGCTGGCAGGATTCTGACTGCTGAAGGAGGGTGGCATTGGAACCAGGTATCTCCTGGGGGTGCCAGCCCAGAGGCACAGCACTCACAGGTGCCTGGAGCCTTCCAGAATGGTCAAGGGCAGAAACTTTGTTGTGGGGCTGGAGGGGTGTATCACCCCAGGTTCCCAACTGCCTTTCGAGGTGCTGCATTGAGGTGGTGCCCTGGGGTGAAGCCTCAGTGCGTTCACCCTCAGCAGTGGGTTCTGCTGTTCCTGTCAGACCACACAGCACCTCCTGGGTAAAGTCCCCAGGAGAGTGTCCCCGGGTGCCACCCCTGGCAAAGCTCCTCCCTGCCTATGGGCCTTGCCTTTGGGTCTCTGTCAGCGCTGCGCTCATCTGTGTTACTTTACTCTGGTTTCTGGTTCCTAACAGCTCTCAGCACATCAAAAGAGAAATGTTTAAACACTTGGAAGATCTCTTTTACCTAGGAAACTCCTGGCTTTGGGAAAAATGAACATCCTGAGCGAGGGATGTACCCTGATCCCTCATGGAACAACGTGGGGAGAGGTGGAACAAGTGAGGATCAGCTTGAGGCAGCAGTGGGCTCATATGCATCTCCCTCCTTTACAGAGCTTTGGAGCAGGGAATGCTTGTGGCCCAGCACAGTGACACTGTGTGAGGGGGTGACAGGGGCAGCTCCTGCCTGCAACCAGCTCGGGGTAAAAAATAAAACATTATGTCCAGCTGCAAGTGATGAATCCTCATGGATGGGCAGAGCCCTGGCAGCTGAGACAGCAAACATGTTCCTGGAGCTGTGGAGCAACCCCGGAGGAGCCAGGGGTTCCCCCCCAGGAATGTGCCTTTTTCCCCCAAAATATGCCAACCAAGTCCTGATTCCTGAAGATCCAAATGGAATCTCTTCCAATAGTTTTTCTACTCACTGCATCTTGCCCTTGTACCCAGCGGCGACTCCTGGTCCCGCGTTGGCAGCGACTCACAGCCCAGCCGAGGAAAAACTGGGAGATGCAGGGTCAGTACAGCACGTCCTGACAAATGTGATCAGATTTCCCTGTCTTTCTGCCTTTGGATTCTTCTTGCCTGCAGTGCTGCCAGTGGGGTTGGCTCTGGGATTAACTCTGCATTGGGGTGGGTCTACTCAGGTCAGTGGTGCTGGGGGGCTCAGGCATGGTTTAGGGGGCTCAGATGTGGTTTAGGGGGCTCAGATGTGGTTTAGGGGGCTCAGGTGTGGTTGGGGGGGGCTTGGGTGTGGTTGGGGGCTCAGCTGTCATGTGCAGCAGGACCGGGGCCATCGCTGCTGCTGCCCCTGGCAGGTGGGTGTGCGGGGGTCTCACCCTCTGCCTGGGGAACCCGCAGTCCTCCTGTGCCGGGCGCTCAGCACCGCTGGCATGGAGCCTGCCCTGCTGTGCTGGGACTATGATCCCCACTACTCTGGATCTCCAGCAGCCCGGGGAGTCCACGGGGCTCCCCCACACCAGCCCTGCGCAGGGATGGCACTGTGGGTTGGACAGGGCTGTGAGCAACCTGGTCTAGTGGAAGGTGTCTCTGCTCATGGCAGGGAGGTGGAACGGGATTGTCTGGAAGGTCCTTTCCAACCCAAAACACGCTGTGATAAGATGATCCTGTGACCCACAGATCACAGTGGCGCCACTGACTCACTCATCACTGCCATGATGTGCACTGGGACAGATCCCAGCCCAGCCACAGGGCACCCTGGGTGAGCAGCCCCTGGTGTGGTGGCCGTGGTGACCACAGTGGCCATGTCCTGAGCAGGGCTGTGCCAGGCTGCTGGCTCCCAGCTCTGCCCCATCTCCCCCAGCCTGTCCTCTGCTCCCCACTGCTCCAATCACTGGTGTGCTGACTCTCCCTGTCCTGCCTTGCTTTGCTCTTCCACGTGAGGATCCAGTTCCCTTTCACCCCTCTGAGTGCAGCAGGGAGGTGGGAGGAGGTTTTGCTTGTTCCCTGCCCCAGTCCAGGGGCACTGGGATCTCCCGTGTCTGTTTCATTTTTATTTTATTTAAGTTTTTCCCCTGAAGGCCTTGTAGAGTGAGAACTGCACACAAGACATAGACAATGCCACCGAGGCTGCCCTGCTGCTGGTGCTGCCACGGGCAGGCTCCTGCCCTCCCCTCCTGCCTCGACCTGGGCCCCTAAGTAAATGAAATAAAAGTAAGTAAAATAAGTAAGATAAAGTCAATAACACAAAATAAAATAAATATCTGAAAAATTAAAATCTCATAAAAGAGACTGATAAGTTTTATTGACAGCTGACAAGAAGGTTCAAAGTTTGGTTTTTTGCCAATGTACCTCGTGCAGGTTCTAGTGACTGACAACAAACACACAGTTTAATGTCAATGTGACACCAAAACCCCGTGCAGTGACTCCTTATGGCACATGCCATCAGATTGTGGGAGGGAATATAAAGTATTAATATATTAGCATAAATTAATATTAACAATCAATATAAATGTGGTGTTGGGGAGCACTGGAAGGATGGATACTGTCTGCAGCCACTGGACAGGGGGACTCTTGGGCTGTTTGAGGCTGCGCCACTGCTGCTGATGTTTTTCCAATTGGCTTAAAACTTATTTTTTAATCAATAATTAATTAAATATTAAATCTTTTAAAATACTAATTTTAGAACTATTTATCAGATAAAAACTGATTTCAATATTTCAAAGAGTGAACTTAATGATCAAATGACGTTTTGCTGAGGCAGCTGGGCACAGCTCCACTGCTCACCCTCCCTGCCAGAGGGCTGCCAGGCACCTTCTGGATCCAAATGCTCCTGGAGAACTGAGGACAGTGGGACAACCTCACCCATAAGTTTCTTTATCCATTAATCCCTGTCAAAGGGACGAGTAAGATGTCTGAGCTGCCAGAACAGAGCTACTGTGTTTCCATGCAGTGTTGGCTCCAGCATCATCCAACACAACTGACTTTGCAGAGGAAAGGAGTGAAAACATGGACACTGTGAAAACAGGAGTAAAAACACGGACACACCACTCTACTGCTGGGTATGGGATCACCTGAGGCCCAGCAATGGATGAGCAGGAGCTGGACATGATTCCAGCCCCCAGGAGCACCTTGGCTGCACCCACACCTGGCCCTGCTGCCCTTTGTGGTGGGCACCAAACCCCCGTGGCAGTCAGAGGGGTTGGCTCACCCACGACTGCAGGGGGGACACGCTAACACTGGAATTCCAGGGAGTGCTTGGGAATATGGCTATTTGCATGGAGATGCTCATGGGACTGAGGAAAGGTGGTGAGAATGTAATTCTTCACAGCTCATATGGGCTGGGTGAGCAAAGCCCATAAACAACTGGGAGGGGGAAATGAGCACAAGACACGGTGTGGAGGAGCTGCTGTGTTCACAAATGCTTCAGGGAATAGTCGTGGAATCATTTTGGTTGGAAAAGGCCTCCAAGGTCATCAATCCAGCTGATGATTCCATGTGCCATTAACATGAAAACACTGGTTTCAGGAAGGGAGGGCAGCCCGTCAGGTTGCAGTGCAGGTGTTTGGGGTGTACAGAGGCACAGAGCCCAGAATCCTCGTGACTGTCCTGGAGGCATCCCAATCTCCAGAGGCTCATTTAAACCCTGAGCTGAGAGGTGCTGGGAGATGTCCTTGGCATGAGGAGCAGTGTCAAGGCGTGTGCAGCTCTGCGATGGCTCCTGAGCTGTTCCGACCCATCCCGCCTTACTCCCAGGACTTGCTCTTCTACTTTCTGGCTGAAGCTGTGAACCATCAAAGCCATGACAGATGGATTTAAACCTACAGTTTCAGAGGCTTTTAGGGGGCGGGTCCTTTTGTGATGCATTGCGATGAAGGAAGCAGGTCCCTTGGTGCACCTTGAGACACTCAAACCCACCAAGTCACAGTTTAGGACATGGCCCTGTGGCCTCCCACTGTGTCACTGCACTCGGGGACGTGTCAGAGGCCACCCGTGGTGGGGCTGAGCATGTCACCCACACACAGCTCTGTGTGTGACAGTCCTTCCTGTGTGTGTACACACAGCGGGCAAGGGGAACCATCCTGGCAGCCCCTTTTCAGCAGGGCTGTCTGTACCAAGCCAAAGTGGGGTCTGTCTGTACCAACAACAGCCACCTCACTGCAGAAAAACTCAAATTTGAAGTTTTTTGGCTCCTTGAATTTCCCTTGTCCCTCACAGGTGATTCTGAGGATTTTTGCAGACTGATGAAAAAAGGCTGAGAAATATCTGTTTTATTTTTTGCTCTAAGACAAATAAAAGTTTCCCCCTCACCCCCCCAAATGTAAAGGATTTGAGATGCTGAATTCATCATAATGGAATTAAAATCCCACCTTCGCTGGGATACCCATTGCGAGCACTTTGTAGGAAGCTCTCACTCCTCAGGGAAAGGTGTCAGTGGCTTTTGAACACTCTGGGGACACAGGTCCTCTCAAAAGCCCCACAGTCTGGTCGTTTAACCTCTGTCAGAGCCTTGGCGTGGTGAGGCAGCCTCGGCTCAGACTCCACGGTTCCCCTTTCACCTTCGCTGTGGGAGGGGGCCCGTGGGGATGTGCAGGGTTGGGGTACACAGTCAGTCAGTGCCTCGGCGTCCCCTCACAGCCCATATGCTGCTGGGATCTGGTTCTTGGTGGGAACAAGGTGTTCATTACCATCCCTTTGGTGTCACAGCAGGGAAAGGGCTCTGCTAGAGGAGGTGGTGACTTTAAAGACAGAAATCATACAGTCACAGAATCACAGGGTGCTTTGGGCTGGAGGCGACCTTAAAGACCATCTCATCCCAACTCCCAGTAAAACTCCCAGGTGGTTAAACCCTCTCAAATTTGATTTTAGTGAATAGAAAGAAGCTCATTTTTTCGTTGGTTTTTTTTTTTTTTTTTTATGTGAACCAGCCCCGGTGCATATCTATG
>NW_016690366.1:1576397-1611631 GCF_001604755.1 Lepidothrix coronata
AGCCCCCGCTCGGCTCCGCTCCGCCCGGCCCGGCCCCGCTCGGCCCCGCTCCCTCCGGGCTGACGCAAGGCCGGGCCCGCCGGGGAGGCCGCGCCGGGCTGTCACCAGGGGGCACCGCCGCGATCGCCGAGCACCGGGAATCACCATCCTGGAGGGACAACAACAACAACAACAACAGAGAGCCCCGGCCCGCGGCGCCGGCGGGCGGCGGGACCCGGCCATGGCCCCCGGCTCCGGGCAGCGCTTCCCTGTCCTCCGGCACCGCTCGCCTGCCCCTCAGGAGCCCTAAATCCACTACCGCGGATTTTTAGCGTTATTTTTTTTTATTTTTTTTTTATTATTTCGTTTTTTCCACTCTCTCCCCTCTCCCCCCCGCGTCCCCCCCTCGCGCCCCGGCCCCGCCGTGCCCGCACTCGCCGCGCTCCGCTCGGCCGGGCGGGCGGGCGCCGTGAGCGGAGCGGATCGGCGCGAACATGGCGACGGTGCCCGTCTATTGCATCTGCCGGCTGCCCTACGACGTGACCCGCTTCATGATCGAGTGCGACGCCTGCAAGGACTGGTTCCACGGCAGGTAACGCACCGCGCCCGCACCCCGGCCCCCGGCCCCGCCGCCCCCGGTGCCGCCGCCGCCGCCGCGCTCCCTCCCGCAGGCCTTCCCGGCGCGGGGGAAGGAGGAGCCGGCTCTGCCCCGGCGCCGCTCCCGCGCTGCCCGCGCGCTGGTTTTGTGTGTTTTGTGGGGTTTGGGGCCGCGTTACCCGCACAAAGCTGCTCCCCCCGCGCTGACACCGGAGGCCCCCGGGGGTGGCGGGGGCCATTGTGCGCACCCGGGGAGGGGACGGGGCCGCCCCGCGTCCCTCCCGCAGCCGGGCCCGGGGCGGGGGACGCGGAGCTCGGCCGCGCTGTCAGCGGGCTCGGCCGCGGCGCCTCGGCCTCTCCCGCCCGGGCAGGGCTCGGGCGCCCCGGCCCCCCGCGGGTGTTCCCCGGTGACAGGGCGGCCATGGCCGGGGCGGGCCGGGGGCTGCGGGAGCGCCCGCCCTGGAGCCCCTCGGCGCGGGGACCGGGGCCGAGGGGCGGCCGGGGGAGACCCCGCTGGCGCGGCGCCCACCCCGCGCCCGAGCGGCTCCCCCGGGCAGCGCCCCCGGGGACCCCCGCGCCGGCCCGGCCCGGGGCTGGGCCTGCCTGGCGGGGCCGCGGGCAGGGGAGCGGCGGGGGGGCCGGGCGGGGCGGGGGACTCGGCTTTTCGGCTCGTTTCTCCCAAAGCGCCTCCCGGCGCGCAGACAATGGGCGGCCGCGGCGGAGTTGGGGCGGGCGGCGGAACTTCGGCGGTGCCTGGTGCGATGGGGGTGGGGGGAGGCGGCGGCTGGGGGGGACCGAAAGCCGCAGCAGCCACCGGATTGCCCGGGCGGCCGGTGCCGGGGAAGGGGGGCGGCAGGTGGAGGGGGGTGGGCGCGGGGGCAGCCCCCCGGCAGGACCCCTCGCTCCCTCCGGGTGTGACGGAGGAGGAGGATGGAGCGTCAGCGGGAGTGATAAAAGTGTAAAAAGTGCAATTAAAATCAGGTAAATCACCTGGACGAGCGCTTTGTGCGGCAGGGGTTCAGTCGGGTTGGGCTGCCTGTCTCTGATGGGAACCAGCGCCCAGCGTCTCCTCTGAACAGCTGGCGGGGGAGGCGGGAGGCACTGCCCGTGCGGCTCTCGGATGCCCGAGCGGGCCCCGGGGCACCCGCGCATCTTCCGGGCGCGGAAAAAACTGTTCAAGAAACTTTGCCGTGGCATTAGGAATGATGTTCTGCCATTTACGCAAAAGGCTGTGTAGAAACAGGAAGGAAAATACAGAAATAACCAGTCCTAGTGCCAGTGCTGGCAGAAGGGTGCTCTGCACGTGTGGTGCGGGACAGGAGGCTTTGAAGGACGTGGCTGGCCCGTATCAGTGAGGACTCGGGCACAGATGACGAGGTGAGGCTGGAGAGAAGCCTCAAGCATGTGTACTTGAAACTTAGAAAGTTTAAGAACGTGAAAAAATTGAGATTTTCAAACACGGTGATGACAGAGTGGATTCCTGAAGAGGTAAACGGCAAAAGGAGTTTGAGCTGCCTGCACAGGGTGGTAAATTTTGATTGAAACGGATGGAAAGAGATTAGTTGTAACTGATCAAGCAAATGATCTTTTTGTGGGCAGCTCAGGGTCAATAGCACAAGGAAAGGTGTTTAGTTTTCTGGCATAAAGAGGTAGAATTGATTTGTAGCACTGTTGGGGGGGGCTGCACCCTTTTTCTTTAGCTCACGGTAGTGTCCAGAGATTGATTTTAAAGAAAGGAAACTGAAGAGGAGTTCATTTCTCACCGTGTCAAAACCTGAGATAATTGTATTGAGAAGTTCATGGAGTATTTAGTAGCAAACAGTTTATCTATGGCCCTGCTTGTTTTTCTTGGTATTATGCAAACAAATAAATAGTCAACAAAGGAAATAAAAATCAGGGTTTAGTTGTATAAAATTGTCTCTCTCCTGGAAATTCAAAACACTCTTGGTGTTAATGCTTATATGGAACTGCAACAAAAAAAATACAATGTTATATAGTACTGCAACCAAAAATACAATGTTATATAGGTGCTACCACCAAAAATGAGCAAGTGTGCCAAACTGTGTAGTGTTCAGGAGCCTTGCCCAGTGTTTTAATCATTTAATCATACTTTTGTCTCTTGCTAACATGATGTACAGTGTGCATTTCAGAAAAAGGGGTGACATTTCTGGTTTGGTTTTATAGAAGTGGGTCAGGTGTTTTCATGTTTCCCTTCTGATGGGAGTTCCCAAATATTTAAAGAAATGTTTTTCATGGGTTTAGCCCTGCAGCAGTCACAGTCTCCCTCACATCTGAGGCTGGGCAACATGTCTGTGGCCACTTTGGCTGTTCTGATGGCAAATTGATATTTTCAAATTATCAGAAGTGTGTTAAGTTTATGTACCGCAGTTTGGAAGCTGGAGACAGGGTGGTGGAACCCTCGCCACATGTGGGACGAGCGCTCTCCAGACCACCACTGGGTACTTGGCAGTGTGCTGACAGGACACTGGCTAAAGTTTGGCAATCGCTGCTCCATGTTGTTTCCCAAATTCTGTGCCAGAGGGATGGATTCGGGCTTCTCTGGGGGTTTTAGGTATCACCAATGGTCTTTATTGTCTTTTCCAGGAAGTTTTTCTCTTGTGAATCGGTGTTAGATCTTTCTGCAGAAATCACTGCTTAATCCTGAAGAATGTCAGGGTGGTCCCTCACCGCTGGCTCCAACCTCCTGTGTGACAGGGAGGGTGGCACCTTGGAGTGGTCACTACGCTGGCCTGGGCAGTGCCATCATTGTGGTGTTAGGCCTGCATGTGGTGACTGAATTGATATGGACACCTGACAGGTTTCTTGTGATGGAAATTAGGTGTCTGTGTTGTTTTGTGGGTCAGCAGCCTGTGGCAGCCTGTCTGGGGTGATGTTGCTGATGTTTCAGTGAGTGCTGTGCCTTCCTCTGGAAGATTTTTGGCCCCTCTGTTGTGACTCTGACATCAGAGACCCTTGGACACTGTTATGTGCTGAGCCACGAAGCTGCTGGTGTGTTCACAGGACACTGGTTGTGACTCCTCATGAGACTGAGGTTGGATCATTCCTGTGCTCTGTTTGCCTGAGCTGCTCTGGACAAGTAGCTTCCAGCTGTCAGGAAAGGATGAAGGTGATCTTAGAGTCAAATGACAATAATGCTCAAGCGGGCACAGGGCTGTTGGACTTCTCTTTTTGTGCAGATCATGTGTTGTTTTACGTGGCAGTTTGGGCTCAGCTGCCTCAATGCTCTGCCCTGAACAGCCCATCCTTGGTGCTCCTGGTTTCCTGGCCATTCCAGCACCTGTGCAGGGCCCTCACCTCTTGGATTCCATCGCAGGGAGGAGCCCTGGTGTGTTCCACCTGTTACCCAGCACCAGGTCTGCAGGCAGCAGTGACACCCGGGTGTGGGGAGTGGTTGGGGTGGGAGGTGGCTCTTTGGGCTTTGGAGAAGGCCAGGAAAGGAGGAGGAGGAGGAGGGAGTGGCCTTGATGTATGAAGAAGCTGAGACTCAGCAGGTGCCCAGGGACACTCTGCCATCTCCAGGGTAGGCTTGGCTGGACAAACGGCTCGGTGCCAGCTGTGCCACGGGAGAGCTTCTCTGGGCACAGGGGATGTGGGACGAGGTGGTTCATCACCCTGGGGGAACAGCCTGTACAGCTGTGTGAGGTGAGGAACTCTGCCTTCTCCTCAGCTTCCAGGTGGCAGTGCTGGCTGTCTGTGACCAGTGGCACTGTGTGTGGGGCGGGAGCTGTGTGTGATGTTGGAACTGTGCGATGTGGGAGCTGTGTGTGGGGTGGGAGCCCCCTCAGGGACATCCTCCATTCCCCTACACCTTCCCAGCAGCTGGGAGTGGCAGGGGTGGGTTTGCCAACAAGTTGCTGAGGGCTGGAAGAAATTGTGCATAATGACAGGCCTCTTCTCATCTACGATGGGAACATTACAGAACCTCACATCCAAGGAAATGCAAGTCCTTTTGTACTAGTTTGTTCAGCTAGAAATCTGTACGGGGTTACTCGTTACAGCTGTAGGTGAGGGGAGGTAAATTATTCATTTTCTCTGCAGTGTTTTGTTACCTGTTCTTATAACACACACCTGGTGCTGTAGGGGGGGGTCATGCTTGCTAAATGAAATAACAAGTATTTTTGTATTTTTTAATGTTATCCCATGTATATGTAAACTTTGAACCTTCTTGCCCCAGGCCTAGCAGAGGTCGATAACTTAGGAAAAGGTTTAGTTACCTAAAAGCAGCTCATGCAGTTACCAGAGTAGCCTAAAATGATGATTTGGGTTAGTCAGGATGCCCCAGTGCACAGAGTGAACCATGGCTGGGCTGAGGAAAGCACAATGTGCTACTCTGCAAAGTTAACCCTGTGCATGGGGAGATTTTATGTTCGTAATGGAATGTTCGGTGTTGTTCCTTTCAAAAACAGGTCTGGGTTTGCATGGCACCATCTAGTTCCTCTTTTTTACCCAGGCTTATCACTAGCTGTGGGCAAATTTGGAAATTTGGGTAAAAATTGAAGATGAAGATAATCCTAAAACTACAGTGTTGTTTGCCTTGGCATTATCACAGCAGAGGGAGTCCCTGAGGTTAATTGTGCTGTGCACAGAACGATTTCCTTTTGTGTGCCGAGTTCAGACATGACCAAGGTGTGTAGGTTTTTCAAATAACTAAAAATTTCATATTATTTCGAGTTTTCCTGAAGAGTTAGTCAACATGACAGCCTCAGTCACCCTGGGAACCTGACCACAGCAGGTGTCACGAATAAGCCATGCTAATGCCTATAGCAGAATGCTTTCTCTTGTCCTCTGTTCCCAGCGAAAAAAAGCAAACCAGGTTGTTTAGAAATTAGTTTGCAGAGCCCCTAAAGCATGGTAATTATTGTGGATGAAGTATCTGCACGGACACTTTAGTGGGCATTGGTTGCCTTAGAAAGAAAACAACCCAAACAAAGAAAAACACCTACTTTTGTGTTAAAAATCTGATATCTCGGTATGGAATGTGAAGAAGATTGGAACTTAAAACTGCTTAAAACCTTCTTGTTTTCAGATTGAAATTGCTGTCACTTTGACTTTCCTTTCAGTACCACAGCATTATTTATTCTGCTGGAAGCTGACCAGAGAACTTAAGAAGCTTTTTTCATTTCAAGTCCGTGTTATATCTTCAGTTAAATTCTTTTTAAATGTCCAGGGCTGCACAGAGGTAAGAATGTGTGGCACACTTGTCCCAGTACTGATGGTGGATTTGTTGACTTGTAATTGTTGCCTCACCCCTGGAAGTGTTCAAGGACAGAGCTTGGAGCAACCTGGTCTGGTGGGAAGTGTCCCTGCCTATGGCCTATGGGGTTGGAAATAGATGGTCTTTAAGGTCGTCCCTTCCAACCCAAACCATTCTGGGATTCCATAATACTGCTGTGTGGTCCCACAATGATGACTAACACCACCTTCCAGAGCACCACAAGTCTGGCTGGATGGTGCAGTGAGTGGGTTTTGTGTGTTGCCATGTTGTCAGTGCTATGTTCTTGGTCCTTTGGCGTGGCTGAATAAACTTCTTGTCTTACCATTTCCCAACCGTTTGTGCTCTGAGGAAGAGCCTGGGATTCAGGATGGAAAATAAGTCAGAGTTTTTAACGTGCCATTAAAGCTTTCAGCTGACCTCAGAGAACCTCTTGGGTCGTTGCAGTATCAATCACAGCTGCAGAAATACTTTGCCAAGTATTTGTTAGAAGTAGAGCCTCAATTTGTGTATCAGATTTCCAAATATAAAGTTTTATCATAGAATCATGGAATCACAGGATGGTTTGGTTTGGAAGGGACCTTGTTCCATCTCACCTTGTTCCATCTCCAGCCATGGACAGGGGCACCTTCCACTAGACCAGGTTGTTCCAAGCCTGGTCCAGCCTGGCCTTGCGTTTATTTGTGGTTTTATCTTGCAGAGAAAATACACTGGGAGGTTGAAACCCTGCTTTTGGTCTAAATTAAAAGGGTTGAATCTTACTCAAAAAACCAAGTTTGCACAGAAACTGTTCACCCTTAAAATTCCCATGGTGGTATTGTAATGCTGATGTTCTCAGGAACAGTACTTGGCACACCTGAACAACAGGAAAGGCTCCCTGTTTAGCTACTCATGCAAGAGGTGCATCAGCTTCCCATTTCTGAGCCTCCTCTCCTCTTCTGCACCACTGCCTGGGTAGTGGATGGGTTTCAGTGGGTGCCAGGGCAACATCTTGGCCTGCAAAGCTGGCTGTGAAGGAGAACAGGTGCCTCTCCTTCGATCTGTCCTTTGCCATGGAACTGAGCATCACCATTAGACACCTCCAGCTCACAGTGCCTGAGTTTCTGGGATTTAATCTTGATTGTTAAAAGAGCCTGAGGGTTCAGTTTGAAAAAGCATTCAACTGACATGGAGTCCAGTTGTGAGAAGAACTGATGACTCCAGTTTATGCAAAGAGGAATTTAGCTGGCCTGGACATTGAGGTTTTGTTGTGTCAGCTCACAAATCATGGCATTATTCTGCTAATTAAAGAATGCTTTAGAAAATCCAAGTCTAAGTAATACCAAGAGTAGACAGTAGTGTGGGAAGTTGTGGCCTACATGACCACTGTCTGGTCCTCTGGTACCTGAGAGCAAGTAGAGATCACAAAAAAGTTCTTATATATAACAGTTCTTTTAATTTCAGAGGGTTTTACCCAGATTTCACCTCTGAAAATGTTATGAATGTTAAGCACAATTCATATTTCATTAAAAAAAAAGAAAAGAAAAGAAAAAAGAAACAGGGTGGATTAATGAGTGCTCTCCAGCAGCCTGAGCCTTTGTCTTCACTGTGTTGTGAGTCCTGTGGGCACCTGGGTACCTGTGAAGTTGAGCAGTAGCAGGATGGCAGCAGCCTGACCAGGTGCTGCCTCTTAATCAGAAAAATTAAAGCCATGTCACAACAAAGAAATGAGTTCTGCAAGCAGAGGGGGACTTTTTCCTTAGTGCTGAATATCTCCATAATCAAGGAAATGGGTTAAGATGTCTTGGAAAAAAGTTATTAAAGCAGTGTAAATACATATGGGGAGAAACTGGGGAAGAGAGAAAGTGTTATAGAATCACTCTAAGGCTTTCTAAAATTCTAACCCCAGCATCTTTACTATTACCTTAATATATTTTCTTTTTTCTGACCAATATACATTTTACAGTAGCAGTAAAATATATCTACACCAAAAACTGAATGTGTTTTCCTAGTCCAGACAGCTCTCTTCTGTATGACAGCCTGTAGGTTTACAGTTCTCAAAAGACTTAATTAAAACATGGTTTGTGACATTAAAAATATCTTATAAAGATGCTCTGTAGCAGTGCTGGAGGCTTTTTTTGTGATGCAGGTGAGCTAATGCTGTGAGATCACCTGGGTTTTTCAGTGACCATGTTATGTATCTTATCAGTGGCTGATAACACTGTAACGTGGGTGTACATTAGCAAATCTTACACTGGCTGACTGATATGAATAGTAATTCCTTTCCAGAGTTTTATCTGAAAACAATGAGCCTGTGCACAGTCTATTTTAGGGCTCTATGCACATCTATTTTTGGACGTTACCTGGCTGTTTGTTGCATCCAAATACCTCCTGTTTACAATATATTGGCAATAACAAGATGTTTAGCAAATCTCAGCAGGTCTCTCATGTAGATGTTTTCCTGGGGGGTTTGTCCCCCACTCCACGTGGTGACTGAGTAGCTCAAGCCCCTCAGAAGAGCGTTCTCTGAGGGGCAGTGGTGTCCCAGGGACCATGGTCTCTGGTAGTGTGATGTGATCACACTTGAGGCAAATGACCTCAAGTTGTGCCAGGGGAGGTTTAGATTGGATATTAAGGAAAATATCTTTACCAAAAGGCTTGTCCAGCACTGGCACAGGCTGCCCAGGGCAGTGGTGGAGTCTGCATCCCTCGTGGGATTTAAAGGATGTGTAGATGTGGCACCTGGGGACACGGGTCAGTGGGGGGCTTGGTAGTGCTGGGGAATGGTTGGACATGATGATTTTAAGAATCTTTTTCAGCCTGAAGGATTCCATGATTCTGTGATCTCCTGCTTTCCTCTGGTGCTTGGTGTTCTGCAGCTCTGGGATGCCAGGCCAGGGTGCATCCAGGATGCCAAGGGATGATTTTCTTCTGGTCTTGGAGAGTGCAAACCCCTCCTTGTTGCACTCTCCTGGCTCTTGTGGAGAGTTGTCAGAAGAGGCTGACAATGAGTGCAGGGTCCCTGACCAGCAGCCCACGGAGGAGTTCCCCTCTTCTCTTCCTCCCAGGCACGTCCCCCAAAAGTGACGGGTGCTCCTTCTGCAGATGAGGCCAGGGCTTGGTCCTGAACTTCAGGCAAGGCAAATGTGAGGACACTGAGCTTCACTGTGTCTGTATGTCCTTACAGATTCCCAGCTAACCAGTGCAGGCCTCTAATGGGATATTCAGCAATTTTTAGTGTTTTATCCATTAGTTTTAGCAAGTGGTTGAGACGAGCAGAAAGTTAAGCAATAGTATATTTTGACTGGAAAAAATAAACCAGAATTGCAGAAACAAAGATATTTTTACATTTCCTGTTTGCAGTTGTTAACCTGGCAATCTGGAACTACGTGAGAGCTGCTGGAGTTACGGTGCCTTGTTGTTTTCATGGAATTGCTCATGGATTTTGTTGCATTTTTCTCTTTTAGCAAAATATATGGCACATTTACTCTCAGAAACACCATTTCTCCTGGAAGTTTTCATCTGGCAGACTGGAAGGATGTAACAAGAGAAAAGAAGACGTGAGATATTTCTGCTGGGAGTCAGTAGTTGTGATTTTTTTTTAAACCTCCATTTTTGCTGTTAACATCTCAATGGAAGGGGATGGAAATGTGAAAATTGGCTGGAACGCTGTTCCTGTGCCATATGTGCCATGTCCCATGTGTCAGGAGCACATGGAACAGTCAGGGATCATTGTTCAGGAGTACAATCCCCATAGCCAGGTTCTAAGTGATATTTA
The DNA here is from genome assembly GCF_001604755.1 of Lepidothrix coronata. Lineage (NCBI taxonomy): Eukaryota > Metazoa > Chordata > Aves > Passeriformes > Pipridae > Lepidothrix > Lepidothrix coronata. The sequence goes on from NW_016690366.1 coordinate 1,585,964, forward strand.
GTCCCCTTATTGAGCATCTCAGCAAAGGCTCTGGGTTGGGGCAGGAGGGGAGGTGAAAAGGCTCAGAGTGCTGTTGCTGCTTTGTCTGTGTTTGAACAGGGAGAGCATCTCCTGGGTCACCCTGCTCTTCATTTGGGATTTCCTCTCTATTCCTGATCCTAAATCTCTTTAAATACAATTGCAGCAGTTGCTAAGGAATGTAAAATTTGAGTGTATCTAGTGTGCTGTTAATTTATTTAGCTAAACTGAGCAGTTTGTTGGCTGGAATTAGCTGGGAGCTGGACCACTGGAACCCCTGGCTTCTTGCAGGCTACCATGAGTACAGCATATGAACTCCTTCCTATCCCAGAAATATTTCTTGGAAAATTAAAGAATGCTGTCGTGGTGATGAGTCCTGCTGGACACCTGGATGAAGGGTCATTGAGCAAAGAATGTAGTGCTGCTTAGTCTTTTTTTCTATGGTCACTTCAGAAATCCAAGTCCCAGAAGTGTCATCCGAAGGCACAAGACCTCCAGGGTTCCCAAAGTGGCCCAAGGCTGCTCTTCTACTGGTCAGGGGAGTCCATGAGCCACCTCTCTTCAGTTTCTCATCCCTGCTCATCGTGTCCAAAACACTCATGCTGCTACTCTTCAGTTAGTTGCTGATGAGGGATTAATCATTCCAAAGACATGATTAATTCCTGGTCTGGAGGCAAGGCCTCTCAGTGAAGCTTTGCCATCGAAAGGCATAAAGGTGGTAGAGCGTGTTAAAGAGGGCTAGAAAAGCTGAGGATGCCCTTTCCTTACAGGGGAACATGGGACTTGTTCTAAGAGGGGTGAGTTTGCTCTTGCTGAGATGGCTGAGGAGGCCTTAGAACACTCGGGCGTGTTCTGAGAAGACCCTACGAATTTCCAGTTTTTAGTACTGTGGTTCTCGGCAGTATTCAGAACTCCTATCCACCAACTCTTTTGCATCAGGACAAACACATCGGCAGCAGGAAAGCATAGCTGGTCTTGAGGGAAAGTCAACAAATCCACTAAGGTGTTGTCCCGAGGGTTTATTGGTTTGTTATTGGAAACAATCACATGTATTTCCAATCCAAGTTTTTTATTTTATTGTCAGTTTCCAGATGCTGTATTATTGCGTTAGTGAAGAGCCTCTTTCTCAGTCAGGTGTTGCCATCAATACTCTGATGTGCTTCTGCTCATCAAGTCATCTTCTTTAGTCATGAGATGATAAAATTGTTCATCTGAATTGGGCTGAGAGAGTAGCTGAACATTTCTTCTATAGCCCAAGAAATATTCTTCATTTTCTCATTCCATACAGAGACCTTTTAATTGTTGACCATGTTTCAGTAAATGTCTTTCCCGTCTTTCTACTCCACATTCATGTTTCCCTTTTGCTTTGTCTATATTTGCACTAATTTATCAGACAAATGTTGGTTATCTGCATTAAACTTCTAAAGGAGCCAGATATGACTTTACTAGTTATTTTTTAAGCAGCTTGGTTCTGAAATTGGGTTTCTGCCTTTTGAATTGGCCCATGAATTAAAGCAGAGGTCCTCAGCCTTGCTTGGAGCTTGAGCAAGGAAAAAAATCTCTCCAGTACGGTGAACTGGCACTGATAAGTCAAAGTGTGAGTATTTAAGAGAAGTGAAATCACTTGATGGGGTGGGCATGTGTTAGATTTAGTCACAACTGTGGTGTTGCAGCAGAGCTACAACCCAGCAGCTCCCAGGAGTTGTTGTCTGTGGGAACAATCCATCGTCAGTCCTGCAGGAGAGCTTGGTGTTCCTCAGTGGGGCTGAATAGGAATCACCTCTCCAAAGCCAACCCCAGCTGCCTGCCTTTTCCAGGAGTAAATATTGGGGTGGCTGGGGAAAGTCATCCTGGTTCTCTGGTCAGTCTGTTGTGACGTTGAAGAGAGGGTAAAACTGGAAAATCCAGCAGGGATTAACAGCGCTGCAGGAGAATCGACCTGCAGAGCCCCGCAGGGCCCCGGCAGTGTGGGGGTGGGATGTCTCTGAAACACTGGCTCAGTTTGTAACAGACCTGTGCAACTCCCTCTGCGTCCAAAGAATGAAGGGAAATAATGTATCCAACTCCTTGAGAGCCCTCTCCATCCATTCAGGGCACAGTGTCCTGACGCACACAGCCTCAGCACTGACTTTCTCCTCCAGCTTTACCAGCAGTATCAGAAATAGTAACAGTTTTTCACCCACCACTGCCTTTCACCCTGGCATATAGCTCACAGTCCCCTGCAGTTTTACTCCCACATCTTCCAGCAATCTTTGATTCCTGAGGACATCGCTGCATCCATTGAAACACACCCATTCCTTCCACAGCACCTGGAGCTGTCTTGGGTGGGGATGAAACACTGGGAGCTGAGTGAGTCTGGGGTGAGAGGCCCATGGTGTTGGTAAAACTAGGACTGAGGTTTCAGTAAATGACGTGCTGCTACCCTTGGGGTGAGTGTGGAGCCCGTTCCTGTGCTGGAAGGAGCTGTGCTGTGGAGCAGGGATCCCTCAGTGTGCAGCAGTACGTTGCCGTGGTTCCACCAGGCTGGATTTTGTAATGGTAGCTCCTGTTCAATGCAAGAGTCTAAAAATTTATTTTGAGGGACAGTTGCATGATTCTTTCTGCTTTTCTTGGTCCTTCAGCATTTCTGTCTGTGGCTGCAGCGTGGCTGGTGCCCAGGTTGGAGTGCACAGAGCTGCACTGATTCCTTGTGGTTGGTGGAACTGTGGAGAGTAAAGACCCTCTGGATTTAAAGTTCCTGTGTAATTTGTTCAAGTCACAATTCTGTGTTAAATAATCAACATTTATATTTAATTATAGTGAAGGGACTCCAAGAGAAGTGGAGAGGGATTTTGACAAGGACATGGAGTGACAGGGTAAGGTCTGGTTTTAAACTGCCAGAGGGCAGGGTTAGATGGGATATTAGGAAGAAACTCTTCCCTGTGAGGGTGGGGAGGCCCTGGCACAGGTTGCCCAGAAAAGCTGTGGCTGCCCCATCCCTGGAAGTGTCCAAGGCCAGGTTGGACGGGGCTTGGAGCAACCTGGGCTGGTGGAAGGTGTCCCTGCCCATGGCAGGGAGGTGGAATGAGATGAGCTTTAAGGTCCCTCGCAACCCAAACCATTTCATGATTCTATATTTTCAGACATACCAGTTAAACACAGAGGTTCAGGCAGAGGACAGAGTGATGGGATGACAAGGTTCCATTACTGGCCTTGCCACTCCTCTCCTTTGAAGCTTTTGTCAAATTAGTTAATTTCTCTTTGATTGGGTTCACTTTAACTCTCTCACATGTGTGCACATTAATTTAAATATGTTAATATTGTAGATGTAATATGTAACCTAATGAAGAAAGTGAATAGTTTATCTCTGGAAGAGAAAGGGGAATGAAAGCTGTTCTGGAAGGCCGAGTCAGAAGAGGACTGGAAGGGCTGGCAGCAGTGTCATGATCTGAGCTTGCTGGGTTTCCCTGGCCAGCCACTGATGGCTGACTGGCCACTAGACCTGCCTCTGTAGAATCACAAAATCCCAGCCTCCAAATGGGCATTTACTCTCACAGGTATCCTCTTGGCTCCCCTTGTGCCAGGCACGGACTGACATTGTGTGCCACATGTGCAGCAACAGCCCGGGCACTTTCTGTTCCAGAGAAGCCCAGCAAACCTGTCAGGGTGTGGAGTCGGCCTCTGCTGCCTGGAGTCTTCAAAAATTATTTCTTTAAGGCAGAATGTGTGTCTGGAATGCACAGCTCTCCTCAGGAGCCTGCCAGGTGTCTGGCAGGGCAGAGGAGTGACAATCCACGGTGGGTTCTGTGAGTGTGTGTCACCATATGTAGCTCTCATTATATCTGCTATTGGAAACATAGATCTGTGTACGTGTTGTGGTTTCTGGAAATGCAGGAAATGCCATGTGCTTGCTCTTCTGGAGGTTTGTTGGATTCCATTCTGGGTTTCATTTTTTCTCAGCAAAATTTACCTGAATTTACATCCCGGGTGACTCCACAGTTTGGGTGTGCTCAGCTGTGTGTTCCTCCTGCACGTTCACTGCTGGCTGTGACTGCTTCACGGGGAGTGTGGTGATATCCCTTTTGTTTGCAGGCTGGACACAGCCCACTGCCCGTGTTGGGTGCTGTGGGTGTTACTGAAAGAGGGTGTTTGTGTTTCAGATGAATTCCTGATGTTTGCAAGCTGTGTTGAGGGGGAGCAGGTAAGGAAAGGGGTGTCCGTGGGGTGACTGTGGTTGAGATCCAGAGATGCCACGAGTTACAACACCAGTGAGGAGATGGTAAGTGCAGTCCTGCACCAAGTGTGTCACTGGGCAGAGTGCTCTACTCCCAGTTACAGACTGGGGCTGCCCTTTAATGGTGTTGGCTGCCCACACCAGTAAAGGATTGCCCAAGCACTGGGCTTCACTGGAGGTGCCCTGGAGTGGTCCAGGGAGGGGGATGCTCCGGCCAGGGGCCACCACAGGCACTGGCCCTGCCCACAGCACCAGCTGTTACAAGGGGCAGGAGGGGGAGTGTGGCAGAACACACAGCCCAGAGAGAGGAGTAAAGCTGTTGCACTCCATGTGTAACTCAGCTGTGAGGTACCTACCAGGCTGCTTGCCAACTCACCAGCTACTCAAGGCCCATATGTACTCTATGTCCCTTTTTACAATACTGCTGGATTTTTCCATTTTAAAATTACTGAACTGAAGTCTTGGTTGAAATTCAATTACAATCCTATTTGAAAAATACCCAAAGGCCTGGAATAAGCAGGAGTTGGGGTTGTTCCCTGATGCTTCCAAAGCAGAGGGCAGTAGGAAATGATCAATTCATCGTGTTGGTTGCAATCAGAATTGCCGTTGCCTGTTGTGTTCAATGACAAACCAGGCCTTGATGTTTTTAAGTCCTCAAGCCTAAGCTTTTTCCCAGGAGGCTTTCTGCTGGGAGGGTGGGCAGGTCTCTTTGGTTAGTTGGGGATTATTGCTTGCTTGGTTTTTTTTTTTTTTTTTTTAGAATAAGCAAAACTGTTGTTTTCTGCTTTGGTACAAGGAAGTTTTTCAGATCCCAAGCACTTGCCACAAATGCTCTTCAGAATCATTTTTTTCTGCTTTTTCATGATGTGAGAGTTGGCCAATGCTTTGAGGAAGGAAAGTGTGTGTCAAGGAGGTGTTTCTGAAGAACACTTACCTGGAATCTCGCAGTGAGTGGGAGCACAGAGCCTGCCTGGCTGCCTGTGGTCACGGTCTGAACCTGCCGGCCGCCGCTGCCTTTTCATTGTTCTTTCTGAATTTTGTGTTTCTTTGTGTTCTTGGAGCTCCAAAATCCCCTCCCCAGAGCAGAATTGATTCTTTAGCTGCAAACCATGCTGATCTGGAGGCTCAGCAGCATCAGGCAACCCAGGTCCTGCTCGTGCCACAGGGCCTCTGGGGGACAAAAATGTCACAGAAAATGCCACAATCATTTTTTAAGGAAGGATGGAGTGTCTTGGGGAGCACAGCCTGCATGTGCTGGAAGGGTTCACTCCTCAGGTAAGGCTTATCCCTTTGAGGAGAGCAAGTATGAGCTCTGATTTTGTGTCGATAAGTCACAAACAGGAAAAAAACATTAACACTTTAAGCCATGTTTGTAAAAAGGCATGAAAAGTATCTGGAGAAAAAGAGGAAGTTTGTGATTGTGTATAGAATCATAGAATCCCAGAATGGGTTGGAAGGGGCCTTAAAGCTCATCTTGTTCCAGCCTCCTGCCAAGGTGGGTTGATGTGCTGACATCTAAGTCAGCTGGTGCAAAAAGCACTTTACATCAGCCTGAACTCCACCATAGCACTGTGCAATCTCCACTGCTAACTCACTACCAGTGGCACTGGATGTCACTGGGTATTTTATTTGGGTCTGTTACTGCTTCTTCACAGTTCAGCATTAAAAAATATTTAGGGTTTTCCATGGCAGTTTGGACCAAATTAGTTGCAAAAATGTGAGGTTAGTGATTCCTAACGCATGCGGAGTAACTTGAAAATAGACTCAGAATTACATGAGACTTCGACATGTTTAGGCTGGTATCAGGAAAAGGTTCTTCCCCCAGAGGCTGGTCAGGCACTGACCAGGCTCCCCAGGGCAGTGGACACAGCCCCAAGGCTTCCAGAGCTCCAGGAGGGTTTGGATGATGCTCTCAGGGACAGGGTGGGACTGTTGGGGTGTCTGTGGAGAGGCAGGAGCTGGACTGGATGATTCTTGTGGGTCCTTTCCAACTCAGGATGTTCTATTCTATTCTTCCATTCCATTCCATTCCATTCCATTCCATTCCATTCCATTCCATTCCATTCCATTCCATTCCATGCTGCAGTGTTTCCTGTTGGCAGCAAATTCATGTCTGCATTATTATTCACCGGTAATGACATCATCTGGAACTGAAGGAAATCAGTTTTGGACAAGTTACTTTGTTACTGCTTCCATTTGAGTTCAGATTTACTTTTTAAACTTTTAAATATGTTGTGCTTTGCAATGGCACAAACCCACATAAAAGCTTTGATAAGAAGGGAGAAGAAAAATCTCATCTCGGAGGTACCTCGTTTGCCAGAATAAGACCATAGGAGTAAATTGTCCTACTGGGTACTGAGAGGTGGGAAGTTCTTTTTCAAGAGCACTTAGAGCTTCATTGAGATACTATTTCATTTGTCTTCCTCAGCTGGATTAAAGTTTGTGGGCTTGGTTGTTGTATTTTTGAACAGGGAAATGTTAAAGGTGTAAGCAGGGAAGTGCTGGTGGCTCCTGGCACTGGGAGCGTTGGTCTTGGCTGCCAGGCAGGGCCGCTGCCATCCCAGGCAGGATGCCATGTGTTTCCCAGAAAAGAAGCTGGGAGCTTGGTTCCATTTAAAATGTCTGGTTACTTCAAATTCTGATACTTGCTGAGCTTATGAACTCTTCCTTCCGTGTGCTCAGAGGAGATTTGAGTCCCTCAGGTGCCTTGCCCAGAACCTTGAAGACCCCTGTGTGCTTCCTGCTGTTCTTTGCTTTAGTTCACATTCCAGTTTGGGCAGATTTACCTTATGGAATGCTGGTGTGCTGCACTGGAAGGTCGTTCACACTTCAGCCATGTGACTCAAAGGTGTTTGGTATTGCCCTGCTTCCATTCCAGCAGCTATGAGGGCAGAGATTCCTTCTGGCTGTTGGTGAGATCGTCGTACCCTGAACAGTTCTGTAAATCCCACCACGTCTCCCTAGGTTAGAATGAGCATGAACCTCTCTTCCCTCCTCGGAAATTCCCAGTGCTGGGGCACCATCCAGAGTCATGCTGTGTTTCTCACAGGAGTAAGCTCCAGTTCACCTCCATGTTGTGAGACTGATTCTGTGTGTTTGCTGAGCCAGGCTCATCCGAAAATAGGGCTTAAAAGAACAGTTGTGTAAAATGTAATGTTAATTTGGAGTTAATTCATTTTCTAGGAATGGCCTATGACATTCCTGAGAGCTTGTACTGCTGCAGCACCTGATGGGCTGCCAGTTATTGCAAGGCTTTGCAGGAGGTATCTGTGGTGTCCTTGAGGAGATGCTGTTGTGAAAGCTGTAAGGAACAACCTCCCATGGCAGGTGTTGCTGTGGTGTGTAGGTTTGTGCTCTGTAATTGCTGATGAACAGCGATAAACCCCAAACCACACAGTCCACAGCAGGAATCTGCTCAGTAGCAGAGCCTTGGGACCTGCTTCAGTAAATAGAGGTTCTGTTGGAGGCAAGAGGGAGAAAAGGGGCCCCAGCATCAAACCACTTTGACCGATCTGTCATCATCAGCCTGTTCCATCAAAGAGCTTGTAAAAGGGAGAGTGTGAGGGAGACCAGTGCTACCAGTCAGCTGGTAAAGTGTGTCCAACCAGGGTGGACTTACCAGGTGGAACAAGTCATTGTGAGTCCATGGACATGAAGGACACCATTTCACACCAGTCCAGTGCCTGGTCTCCTGGGACACCCATGTGATGTATGCCTATTGCTGCCATGGTTTTCTAAACATACAGGTTTGCTTTGTTTCCCTCTATCAAGTATGTTATCCATCATTCCCAGACACACCTGCCATGTGTGTCAAAGGTGAAGATGAAGCATCTCCACAATGGTTGTTTTCAGCAACGGGACAGTGCTGAGCACTCTGTGGGCAGGAGGATCCTGTACTGTCACAGGGATGGGTTATCCCAGAGGTGAGCTGGCTGGAGGGTGGCATGGCAAGGACATGCAGAGTGCAGCATGGATGTACACTGGGACATGTAAAGCCAATTTGTATCTTGAAATAGGAATAAAATGTGATAAAGCTGTAATTAAGTCATTTGAAATTTGATGTTAATCTTTTGAAAAATGTATTCAAAGTGCTGAAATGAAATAAGGATACAAGAGCAGGTCATGGAGCTCAACAACAGGAACAATCAAGAATGGTTTGGGGGTTCTGTTAATAATTTATCATTCTTTAATTGTGTTGTTGTTGGGTTTAATATTTTAAGTTCTTTGTAAATATGACACTGAAAATCATTCCCATTCCTTCTTCCCTCCTCATGATTCTGTCAGCTGATTTTGAAGCTTCCCCTGTGAACCTTACTGTTGGCTCAGAATGTTTGTCATGCAAAATAGAGCATGAAAAGGTAACGTCAGGGTACTATCATGATTTCGGTGTGTTTATAAATTTTTATATATATATACATTTATATATGTATAAAGAACACATGCAAAGGGCACTTTGAAAATGAGAGCCAATCATTGATCAGTATTTTTAGGGAGATCTGAGCATGCTCATGCAAATTACAGTGATAAGTTACCTCAGATTTAAAAATAAGTTTTATAAATGGTTATATAAATGGATGGCGCAATTAAAGCAAGTCAGACACATGCAGTAGTCAGAGTTGTATTTATGTGTATAAATACACACATGTACAAGTGGTTGTTGCTGTACGAAGTCACTGATGTTGCCTGGGCAGAGCAGCTCTGACAGCGCTCAGCTGGTTTGGTTTAAAGTGTTTATGCAGCCTCAGTAACTGAAACACTAAAACTTGGACTTGTGGGGCCTCCCATGGAGATGTTTAACCCAGAGGGTTGTGTACAGTGAAATCACTCCCACTGCTCTGTGTAAGTGAGCCCTCAGACTCGGGTACAGGATGGTAAAGGCATCATTTGATTTCAACAAGCTGAAAACCAGTGATTGAAACACATTCCCCCTCCTCAGAGCTTGATTACTTGCAAACCCACGTTTGCCAATGTCAGTGCAGATGTGCCTATCCAACTTGAAATCCAAACCCATTTTGTTACCTGTGCACAAGAAAAGCACCCAAACTCCTTTAGCAGTGGAGAAAGCTCTGTTTCTTCTCCAGTTCTTGATTCAAATGTTGTGGGGTCTGGAGGTTCACTCTGGATCTATCCACAGAAACCGGAAATTATCCCTCAGAAGAAAACAAGAGTGAGAAAGATCAGCCTGAGGTGCAGCTTTACACTGCTGAAATTGTGGGGTGTGAGATCACAGACCAGCACGGCAGTTCTTCATACAGCAAGATTGCTTGGACATTTTTAGATGTGCCCAGGGAGTACCTACAGACACTTTTATCCCCTTGGGCAGGTCCTTCTCCTTCCTCTGCCTTCCCCTTGCACATCCACAGCTTGAATTCTGGAAACAGGCATATTCAGGATTTGGTGATGGAAATTTGGTGAGGGTGCTGTCTGTAGGCACCTGGGGGTTGGGTTATGGCAGCCTCTGAGGTGCTGCCAGGAGCATCTCCCTGCTGAGGACGGACACTACCACACCCTCTGCAGCCAGGGGAAGGTCCTGGAAGGGTCTGTGTACACAGCAGGGAAGAGAAAATATTGGGACCCAGGTTTAATGAGTGAGGATTGGTACAGCCAACTGCAGTGCAGCTGGACCAGTGGACAGCAGCTGAAGGTGGGATCCCTGTGACTCTCAAATGAAACAAGCTTTCAGAGAAGAGAGAACACAAAGTAGCCCTCTACTAGTGACTGTGAAGAAAACTAACTGTATCCCAAGTGTAACCAGCACACCCATCCCCAGGGTGTGTGACATCCCTGCTGTCCCCATCCCGCAGTGTGAGAGATCGGAGCTGCTCTGAGTGCTGTGGCTTTTGGAGGACAGGTTACAAAATTAAAAATTTCTGAGGGGTCTGTTGATTGCAGGTGGGAGTTTGTAGCAAGCCAGTGTTACAGGTAGGTTGGTAGGCTGTGGGTCTTGAACAGCCGGTGTTACTGTAGGAGTATTTGCAGTAACGTTCCTGTTGGAAAGAGAAATGGAATGACAGGGTCGTGGTGAGGCTGCAGTCAGTTTTTAGAGGTTTTACATAATGGCTGATTTCTTGATATGTTTGCGCTTGTTTTTGAAAGTTAATTCCTAGAATTTCAGAGGGGAAAAGGGATGTCTTTCACCAAGCAGTAACACATTGGTGAGTGTTACAGTGCTGCATTACTGGGGAAATGAGCCAGCGCAGCTGAACCTGGCTGCTGCTCCTCAGGTCTTGGGTTTAGCACAGCTTTTGGTGTCCCTTCTCCTGGGGGTCTCTTCCGGGAAGGTGACCTGTCTGCTCGGCCACTGGTGGAGTGGCATTCCTGGTAGAGATGCCTTTTGTCTTTGAATCCTTGGGACAGCAAAGAAAGGCTGGAGTGAAATCAAATTCCCAGTGCTGCCTGTGGTTATGGTGGGCTGGTGGCTGCCAGGGCTCACCCAGACTGGTCTTCCTCAGGAGTTGGCTGTGTTGGTCTGTGGGGTCTCATCCATGTGTGTGATGTGTTCTATTGAACCATGAGACCTTGGCCTGTGGGGCCTCAAGGAATCGAGCAGTGAAGCATTGCTGGTTTTTGGGTTTCTGACCTTCAGCTTTGGGAAACAGTTTTGTTGCTGGCACACACTGGTTCTAGGTAGGCCACATAACAGTGTGATGCTGGCAAAGACCAGGGTTGTGCAATAACTGTAGGTTGCTGTGATCTAGAAACGTCATTTATTTTAGTTTGATTCATTTCCTTTTTTCCAAGATGGGTGATATTTCATTTATACAATGACAACAGATTTTTTTTACTGAGGAACAAAAGGCACATGCCAATAGCAGACACTTCCCTAAAGCAGTTTGACCCGTGATGGGGAAAAGGTGTCCTATGAGTGAAAACACATGCAGGCTGGATCACAGCGCTTCTCTGTGGAGGAAAGTTTATGCTGAATTTTTACAAGGCTGTTCTGACTGTGGCTTTTCCACAGTCTGCAGCCTGGAGCTCTTCATGGAGCTGTGGTCAACCGCTGAGGTGACACGTTGTGTGAGGAGGAAGTGCTGAGGCACTAATGTCATGGAATTTTGTTGATTATACAATAATGCAAGGGTTATTTTCCTCGAGACAATTCCCTTTCCTGCTCCCTTCTTCACTGGGCAGAATGCAGCCCGTGGTTTTCAAAATGTATGTGAAAATGAGTCCATTCCTGGGATTTTTTGTTTACTGTGGCGCTTGACTCTCAGTGCATGTGAGAGAACGCACTTCATCACTCCATCCCTCGGTTGTGTGCAGCAGATAAATAAGGATTTATTTTGATCAACCCAACACTAATTCTATAGAGAAGTTTTGTGGTGTGTGTGGTGATAGAGATAGTTTGTAGGGATCTGGAGAGTTGCTTGTGCAGCCTGGTATGAGCTGGGAGCCAGAGGGAGGAAGGGTAAAGGGCAGTTTTATGCATGAATCCACTTTGTGGTGTATGGACACTAACCCAGCACAGCGTTTTCATCCAGGCAAGCCCCAGGACCAGGACTCAGCTTGCAAGTGCCCTTTATAGAGCTCTCAGTGACCTCAGGGGGAAATCCTCGGTGTCCACCCGCTTGTTTTTCAGATCTCAGCCATCAGGAAGTTTAGGAGGAATTGTTCTGCGGACAGAGGCTTTTGTTAGGAGTGTCCTGTGAGGAGACAGGTCTGAGGGCATCGAACCTGTAAGGTGAGCATCAGGCTGGTCCATGAGTGCACTGGCAACGACCCCCAAAGCCAGGTACTCCTGGGCATGGAGCTGCTGCTTTCCTTAGGACAGGGCAGATAGGGTTTGGGGCTGAAAGAGGATGTGCTTTAAGGTTCCTTCCAACTCAAACTGTGCTGTGATTCCATTCTATGACTGTCATTGGAAACAGCTGCCCTTACATTAAATGACCTGTCCTCAGTGAGGCCTGGGCTCCCCTTCCCTGTTCACAAGAGAAACACTCTTCAGATTCCAGGGCAAAATGCTTCAAGCATATTCACTCTCACAAGAATATTTTCTCGAGTGTATTCCCAAGAATATTTTCTTGAGTGTCTTCCCATGCTTCCATTCTGCCTTGGGAAACAAGTTGTTTCTGCTCAAACCCAACGTGTGCAGCAGGATGTAGTTCAAAGTCTTGCATTGCAAAGGTCTGTGCTCTCTGCTGACTGTAGGTCACAATGAGTGGTCTGAAAACGTGAAACATGAGAAGACTGAAAACTGAAACATGAGAGGAGCTTTACGAGTCCCTACAAATATCCACAGTATTTACTTTTGGCGGTCTTGCATCTAGTCTTCAGCTGGGGTTGAGGTCTATTGTGTTAAGAGCTGTTGGGGATTAGAAGTCTCTCCTCAGCAGTGCTCATCATCTGTAAGACAGAATCAAACCAAAAGGTTTTAATGTCATTTTATGACAATGATTAGGCACGTTAATGCAGATCTTCTGAGTACCTGGATGTTTTATTGCAGACAAGACCATTTTTCTCTTCCGTAGTGTTCTTTTTCTTCTTTTTGCTTACTTAAAAGGTACTTTTTTCCTTACTTGTTCCTGTCATGTTGCTGTTCCTGAAGTTATTGCATCTGTCTCTTGACTACTAGAAGAGTCTGGAGCACAAGCCTGATGAGGAGCCTCTGATGGAGCTGGGGGGGCTCAGCCTGGGGAAAAGGAGGCTCAGGGGGGACCTTCTCGCTCTCTACAACTTTCTGACAGAAGGGGGAAGCCATGGGGGTGTGTGTCAGGCTCTGCTCCCAGGGAACAAGGGACAGGATGAGAGGAAATGGCTCAAGTTGCAACACGGGAGGTTTAGGTTGGATACTGGAAAAATTCCTTCATGGAAAGAGTTGTCCAGAGTCACCATCCCTGGAGGGATTTAAAAGATGTGTAGATGTGGCACCTGGGGACACGGGTTAGTGGTGGCCTTGGCAGTGCTGGGGAATGGTTGGACTTGGTGATCTTCAGAGTCTTTTCCAACCTAAATGATTCTGTGATTCTGTGATTCTACTGGGCCAAGAGTCCTGTGTGTGTCACTTGATGGAGAGGTCACTGTGTTGGTCACAGAGTGCCACCAGCATGAGCTGTGGGAAAGGGACCCTGCCCTGCAGGCAGGTATCGCCGTGCAAGGGGAGCCCGGAGATGTGCTCCACTCGTGATGGTTTGTGTCTGAATTCTTCTGCAGAGAGCAAAAGGTGTCTGTTCAGGTGTACCTACCTCAAGCTGAGTAGCAGAAGAGCAGAGGTGCTGTCCCGCCGAGCAGGCCGGGTGTCGGGGCTGGTGTGTTTGGCGGTTGTTGGTGGCACCTGCACGTCAGTTGAAGATGAAACAGAAACTGTAAAGAACAGAAGGTGACCAGCGAAAGGAGCAGAGGAGAGGAGGAAAGCAGCACAGACAAAACACGTGCAGAGCAGTTCACTCGTCACACCTGCAGACTGCTGGATTGCCCTGGGAGCGGGAGCTCTGTCGTCCTGGTGGTGGCCTGGGCTGGGGTGCAGTGGGTGCTGGGCAAGGCCTGCACAGTGGTGTGGTCTGCTTTGTCACCTTCCCCTGCTCCCAGGCTGGGATGAGCCCTTCTTGACTCTCTGAAGCTGCAGTATGGCCACCCATCCTGGAAAAAGTTTTTACATGTGGCCAGATTATTTTGTGGACCAGTGCTGCTGCTTTCAGTGGGGTTACACAAGGAATAAACTAAAACTAAGAGAATGATTTTGAGAGGAGGGTTATTTCTGTGGTATTTGTTTAATGGACTTCTTGACATTTTGGGTTTAATTCAAACTTTGGCAATTTTCTCCTTGAGTTTGGTTTTGTTCCTGCTTTTTACCACTGCCTCTTTCTCTGATTCCTTCCCTCTTGGCTTATTTCCCATCTGCTTTTGGGAAACCCAGAAATGAGGAGGGGAAGAAGCTGGAGTATTCAGCCTGGAAAAGCAAAGGCTTCAGGGAGACCTTAAATCCCCTTCCAGTGCCTAAAGGGGCTCCAAGAGAGCTGAAGAGGGACTTTGGAAAAGAGACAAAGTGACAGGACAAGGGGGAATGGCTTCCCACTGCCAGAGGGCAGGGATAGATGGGATATTGGGAAGGAATTCTTCCCTGTGAGGGTGATGAGGCCCTGGCCCAGGTTGCCCGGAGAAGCTGTGGCTGCCCCTGGATCCCTGGAAGTGTTCAAGGCCAGATTGGACGGGGCTTGGAGCAACCTGGGCTAGTGGAAGGTGTCCCTGCCCATGGCAGGGGGTGGAACTGGATGGGCTTTAAGATCCCTTCCAACCCAAACCAATATGGGAGCCTGGTGTGGCTGAGAGCAGGATCTGGCTCTGATTACCCAGGTGTCACGGGAAGGTGATGAGGTTTGGGTGGAGATGGGAATATGTTACTGTGCAGTAAATGGCATGAGCCATTCTCCCCATGGTGGCAGTGGTGATATCTGTTCAAGGTGTTGCTTCTGATGTCATCCAGATGAGAGGCATTGCAGTCAGCTGGGATTGTGTGACTGAGCGTTGGGGTCAGTCTCTAAGTCTTTAATTATTTTAAATTATGTGACAGAGAGATTGAATAGAATTTTAAGTTGACATAAAATAATTAGAGGGAAAGAAGTACCATCTGACACTTTTCACCCACCCTTGTTCTTGTGAGAACTGTCAGCAGTAGGGATTAGGAGATCTGGGCTTCACTTCTGAAGCAAGGTGTACATCCCTGCTCTGTACATTCCCTCAGTGAGAAGAGATTGTTGGAAAATATAATTCCTTTCAAACTAAGCAGTAATTCTCCTTCGAATTATATCTTAATAAAAAAGAGAACATCTTGGGCAGTCTCTGATTTAGACACACTGCCTTTTAAATCTGTCCTAATTATAGTGCTCATCGCTTAACATTCATTTAATGAAGATCCTCATTTATATGGACAAGGTTGGCAAATAGGAATTAATGCCATTAAAACCCATGAGTCTCCCAAAGGAAACAAATCAAAAGCTCTGTGAAGGAAATGAATCCTTACTATTTATAACAAGGGAAAGCACAGAATCACCAGCCATACATTTGTGTAGCTGGCTCAGGGGCCTGCAGTGGATCTGGTTTGGAGAGGACCAGTGCCACGCTGCAGGGACCTGCCCAAGGGCACCGCTCCGGACGGAGCACAGCTTCCTTTGAGGAGCTTCCACTCCAAGGGTCCAGTCTTGTAGGTGGACCTTGGCATTTTCCTTGGTCTTGGTTTCTGGATCAAGACCAGACCTCCTCTCATCAGCCTCAGAAATAATCACAATGGTTCATCAAGGCCCAAAGATACAGATGGAAGGAAGACATCACGCTTGTCTCGGTGGATCTGCAGAAGTGGGGTTGATGCACATCTCTGCTTCTGTCATTTCACTGTATGCTGGTATAGAACGGCTTAGTTTTAAGAAACACTGTCAGATTGTTTCCACAGGTGTTGATTTCAACAGGCACGGGAGGTAGATGGTTCTCTGGCTCCTTAGGAACCTTGGTCGTGCTGAGCAATGTTTCACTGGTGTTACAGAAATTCAAGTGATGGCAGCGAGAGTGAGGTACAAGCCTAAGAGCCCTAAGGGACCCCTGTGACCCTCACAAATATCCCCTTAGAGAAGGCTCCAAGTCTCTGGTGACCCAAGGACCAAAAGGAATGGCTGGAGCTGTGCCAGGGCAGGCTCAGGTTGGATCTCAGCAAAAGGTTCTTCCCCCAGAGGGTGGTTGGGCACTGCCCAGGCTCCCCAGGGCAGTGGGCACAGCCCCAAGGCTGCCAGAGCTCCAGGAGGGTTTGGACAGTGCTCTCAGGGACAGGGTGAGATTGCTGGGATGTGTGTGCAGGGCCAGGGGTTGGACTGGATGATCCTTGTGGGTCCTTTCCAGCTCAGGATATTCTGTGACTGTACGTTATGTCAGCAGCTCAGCCAGTCCCTGCTGGGGTGAGTGTGACCAGTCCCGTCCTGAGATGGGTCACAGTGTTCAATGTCTGTCAGTACACGTGTGATCTCAGCCTCTGAGCATCTCCCAGATAAAATCAATAATAATTCCCTGATGGATACATGGAGTCTATTCACGGTCAAGACCGTGGTTGTGTGAAAACGTTCTTTGTGTCTGACTGTGTAGGTTTATGCATATACAGATGTGTCTGTGTCTCCAGTGGGGAAGAGATAGTGACTTTATTTTGTATTTTGTTTTAAAATTCTGAGAGGATAGGGGATAAATTTGACAAGTTCCACTATTCATGTCAAGTTTGTAGAGTTTTATTCTGGAAACTAAAATGTCTTGTAGTGAATTTAAAATGAAATAATCAAAATAAAATATAAAATAAAATGAAATAATAAAATACAATAAAATGCAGTGCAATAATTAAAATAAAATACAATACAATAGAATAAAATAAAGTGATACAATTTAATCAGAAGCTAAACTTAAGGAAAAATTTCATGAATATTGCAATGAGAAAAGGGACTGTAGATAGAACTTCCCCTGAAACCCAGAGAAAATGTATTTGACACAGAATAGAACACCCAGGTGTGAGAAGACATGGGATAGATTTGTGTGCATTTGAAAGACATTAATGACATTCATTCATCTTGGCTCAAAATGAGTGTTTGTCCCTTTTATATTTCCTTTTCCATATTTAGGTTTCTTCCTATTAATAGGACATAAGCAGATCCAAATTGAGCTCCCACATGCATGGAAGAGGATGGGCTGCAAGAGCAGGAATTGGCTCAAATGATTACAATTCCTGTGTGAATTTACCTTGTGGTGAGGCATTGTAGGTTCCCATGGTTTTGGTCCCTGGAATGTGCTGTTCCTGGGATAGTGTGGCAGTGCTGCAGCCTCTTGTAGACAGTGCACCACAGGAAAGGCACATCTCACATTCTTCCTACACATCCCTGACTCTGTTCCTGCTTCAGGAAAGGGGCAGTGAGGATGTTTCAGAGTTTATTTATGTTAATACTTTGTCTTCTACACGGCATCCTGTCTCTTTGGGGCTATTTTCATCTTGTAAATTAACATGTTTTGCTTAAAGCATGGGTGAGAGCCAGATCACATCTCTGCCTGACCTACTTGTGGCGTCCTCAGAAAGCAGAATTGGGTCTCCCTGCCTCTTTGCTCCCTCGTGGAGGGCAGAGCCAAGGACCTGCTTGGGTATCCAGCAGCAGGGGATGGAGCTGAGACTGTGACCCAGTTCACTGCCCCCCACTCCTAATAGCAAAGCCAGGGGCATTGGAGAAGTGACCTGAATCCAGATGGAGCTGGGGCTTCAGAGTCATAGAACCACAGAATTGTTGAGTTTGGAGAAGACCTCTAAGGGTTTGGAAAAGACCCCTAAGTCAGCAGGGGCTGCAGAGGGAAATGATTCATCAGCAAACACACCTGAGCAAAGGCCACCACTGTTTCCTTGGTGAATTTCTTACCTTTTGTGAGGGAAGATATTGAAAACTAAAGCAGCAATTAGTGACCTGTAGCATGTTGAAGTGAGCATGGACACCCACGTGACAGGACATCAAGCTTTTCATGCTGCTCATCATAAAGAGTGTTGTTTCCCTGGATTGGCACCCCAGTGTTTATGTATTGCTGCCTGCAATGTAGGGAACAGCCATCTTGGAGCAACTTGTTTTCATGGTGAAATGGAATCCGAGAATCACGGTATGGTTTGGGTTAGAAGAGACCTGGAAGACCAGGTTGTTCCAAGCTGCATCCAACCTGGCCTTGGACACTTCCAGGGATGGGGCAGCCGCAGCTTCCCTGGGCAAACTGTGCCAGGGCGTTGTGTTCTTGGGTGCTATAGGGAAGGAACTGGGTTTAGGCTTTGGAAATCTAGAAACTTACCTGTGTCCCATGAGCACAGGCTTTTCTGAGCATGGTCCCTCAGGAGTGGCTTCAGTACAACTAGGCTGAAGCATAGATAAGCCCACCAGCAGCAGTTTTTGGTTGGTCAGCTGGAGTAGCCCTGGTGCCACCGCTGCCCACAGCCCCGTGCAGGCACTCAGGGCTCCAGGTTGGTTTGGTACCCACTTGTGATGGAGTTGTACTCCCCATTATTGTCAGGGCTGCAAAAGCTGGGCTTAACCTTTGCAGATACCCAGTGGTTCTTCAAGCTCCTTACTTTCCAGAGTAACTTCTGGGACTGGTGGATTTTGAAGAGTTACATTGAACGTGTTCAACATTCAAAGTCAAATGTATCCCAATCAGTTTGGCCAAACTGAGAGATGAGACGTAGATCTGCATTGATTTATTAATAATCACTTTTAATAATTGTATGAATAAGTGAGAAGTTACTTGGCTATCAAATGTTTTTACCAGCTGTCCTGATGTCCCTTCAGAGTCCCTGGACACCTGACACCCCCCACTATGCCCTTGGAAAACAAGAGGCAAGATGTTTGCTCAAAGGATCCATCTTTCCTCTCAGGCCATCTGAGGACTTAGAGATCAGAAGAGCTTTAAACCCACTGAAACACCTTCTTAAGAGCAGGGTGGTGCTGGCTTTCAAGTGACACAGGGAGAAAGCTTCTTGGGAGGGAACAGCTGGGGGTGTGTGGTCTGTCTGGAGAGAGGTTTGTATTAATTAGAGTGTCCAAAGGAGGCAATGGAGATGGGGAAGGGCCTTGATTTGAAGCCATGGGAGGACACTGAGGGCACTTGGTGTGTTCAGCTGGAGGAGACTGAGGGGAGACCTCAGTGCAGTTCCAGCTGCCTGGGCAGGGGCAGAGGAGGGGCAGGGACTGAGCTCTGCTCTGGGGGGACCAGGGACAGCACCCAGGGAATGGCTGGAGCTGTGTCAGGGCAGGCTCAGGTTGGATCTCAGCCAAAGGTTCTTCCCCCAGAGGCTGGTTGGGCACTGCCCAGGCTCCCCAGGGCAGTGGGCACAGCCCCAAGGCTGCCAGAGCTCCAGGAGGGTTTGGCTGATCCTCTGGGGCACAGGGGGTGACTCTGGGGCACGGCCCGGGCAAGGCCAAGGGTTGGACTGGATGATCCCTGTGGATCCCTTCCAACTCAGTATATTCTGTGATTCTGTGGTTCTGTGACACAGGTAGTAAACTTCTTGGGGACTACTCTAGAGCAGGAACAGCTAGGGGTATGTTATCTGTTTGGAGGGAGGTTTGTATTAAATAAACAGTCCTTGCTCTCAGGATGTGATTTGGCCACTGCTCACCATTTGTCATTGCTCCTTAGGGGAGCAGAATCCCAGCTCTGGGCTTGCCCAAGGCCAGCAGAGCTGGTTCTGGCTCCCAGGGCAGCGCCAGGGCCGGGCTCCTGTGCTCTCCAGGCCCTGCCTGTGCTGCAGCTGCAGAAGCTCCAGGTGCAGCTTTACCAAAGAGATCCACAGGCTGTGGTTTCCCCCCTTCTCCCACCCATGCTCTGTGGTGCAGCAACAGCCACCTGACTGTTCCCCCTCCCCAGGAGCCCAGACCTGAGGGCAGGTTCACCCCTGGATGTGACACTGCCCTGGCATGGTGGGTGTGGTGGGGGAGGCTGTGTGGCCTGGGCAGTTTGTTCTGTAACAAACAGGAACAAGGTGCATGGCACATGTGAACAGACCCCAGAGAGTCATTTGGGTCCAGCCTCTGCAGCCAAGCATTGGTTGAAGCTCTTGTCTTGACATCCAGTATCTGCACAGGTCAGGAGGACCTGCAGGTGACTTCAGCTACAGCATGGAGACACTCTGCAGGTCATAAAGTGTGTGTATATCATGATTACACAAGTCTTAACTCCAAGGTGTAGGCAAATGTCTTATAGATAGATGGCCTTTAAAGGTCCCATCCAACCTAAACTGTTCTGTGATTCTGTGATTCTCTAATTCAGATTGTGGAAAACCTCTAGTTTACAAGCTAAAAATGCCTTTTCTGGGGATGGTCTCAAACATAAATCTAGAATGTGTGTTTTCTGTGAGCTTCCCTGACACTAAATGCCTTCTGTAACGATTTGTGGTTCCTAAGCATGGTGGAGGTTTAAATGCAAACCAGGAAAACGGAATTCTTACACAAGCTGATGTTTGTAAAATGCGCTCCCAGCTCTTTCTGGAGGTTCTGTTGATACCTGGGTGAGAGAGGTGATGTTGGCTCTTGCAATGAGGAAGAACTTGGCATGAAAAGGAGAGACTGCAAGGCCAGAGGAAGGTGTGGATGGCAGGTTGGCTTGTGTTCACGTCCCAGGCAGCACTACCATAACAAAACAGTATTGGGTTCACCAGGAACACTTTGGCATGAAGCTAATACTTAAATCTGGATAGTTGTTAGGTGAGAAAATGGCTTTTCCATGTCAAG
The DNA here is from genome assembly GCF_001604755.1 of Lepidothrix coronata. Lineage (NCBI taxonomy): Eukaryota > Metazoa > Chordata > Aves > Passeriformes > Pipridae > Lepidothrix > Lepidothrix coronata. The sequence continues at coordinate 1,606,409 of NW_016690366.1, forward strand.
TTGTAATACCATCAAGTCATTGACACCCATCAAGCTGTAGTCAAGTAAACGGGACAGAACACTGAGAATCACTCAGTGTTCTTTGGGCAGGTAAATTGTATTCCACACTGGGGCCGTGTTAGCCCTGCTGTGACACCCCTCTTGGGTCCCTGAGGGGATATTCACCGAGTTGGGTTGAGGTTCCAGCTGTTCTGTGGAGCTCCAGCTGCTCTGTTGGTGCCGTAATGGATGTGCTGATGTGGTGTAACCGCTGAGGGCTCTTTGGAATTCGAACAGCTTTGTGTTTCTCCCGCTTTTTTTTGAGATTGTCTGGCCAAAACCTGCACTGCTTCACGTCTTCTTGAGTTTCTCCAGGGGTCAGAAAAAAGTCTTCAAATTCTGCATGTTCCAGGAATCCCTGGAAATCAACCTTTGCTTTTAACAGACTTTCAATCTAAAAAAAAACCCTGCCTGATGTCATAGGCTTAAATTTGCTCTATAGATGACATCAAGAAAGTAAAAAGGACTCCACAGAGCAACAAATGTTGGGAAAATACTTTTAAGTTATTACATTCCCTAAATATGATATTAACAGAGGTACAGAGATGTTTTGGTCACAGGTCATCGTGACTGCAGCCCTCTTTCCCTGTGATAAATATGTGAAGATTGTGGTTCCCTGCATTGCTCTAACTGTTCTTAGGAAAGGAATACTAAATCAGTCTTGAGTTTGATATGTTATTGAGCACTTTGGTTACCTGGTATGAAAGCAGGTAATGCCAGCTGGTTCTGTGGCATCCAGGCATGCCCTGCACAGTAGAATTCCCAGCTGAGCAATGAGGGCAATTTCTCTGTCCTTTGTGCCCCAGGAACAGACCAGAAAGACTAGACCAGCACCTGGAATGTGGCTTGTACCTTAAATACATAGTTGAAGAAAAGAAAATGCAGCCAAACGTGTATGGCTCAGAGACTTTGAGTGTGAGCACCACTAATGAAAATCAGACCTGGGCTTCCAAGGGGCTTCAGAGGGGCTTTTAAAAATCACCCTCCTTTCTGCAGTGTTCTTCAGTGGCTCACTTCAAGACAAAAAACACTTTTCCCGTTTTTATTTTCCCTGATATAGTTTTTTATTGCTCCTTTTGGAGTGAAAAGTTACGATTTTTTCCCCAGGGTCAAACAGTTGTGTAGCATGCAATATATGTTAGGGACTCATCTTCTTACCATCAATTAAGGAGAATCTTCTCTGTGGTATTTTGAGTTTTGGTAGAGGCTGAAGATGACATTTCTGCACCGAAGCCACTAGAGCAGTTCAGCATTTTATACCTATGAATAACAGGAACACAACCATATAGAACCATAGAATCATAGTCACAAAGTGGTTTGGGTTGGAAGGGACCTTAAAGCCCATCCATTTCCACCCCCTGCCATGGGCAGGGACACCTTCCACTAGCCCAGGTTGTTCCGAACCCTGTCCAACCTGGCCTTGGGCACTCCCAGGGATGGGGCAGCCACAGCTTCTCTGGGCAACCTGTGCCAGGGCCTCACCAAATTTATAGTAAATAATTTCTTCCAAATGTCTAATCTAAACCTACTCTCTTTCAATGTGAAGCCATTCCCCTTTGTCCTGTCACTCCAGGCCCTTGTAAATAGTCTCTCTCCATCTTTCTTGTAGGCTCTGGAAGGTACTGGAAGGCCACAATTAGGTCATCATGAAGCCTTCTCTTTTCCAGCCTGAACAATCCCAATTCTCTCACCTTTCCTCCCAGCAGAGCTGCTCCAGCCCTCTGATCATCTTGGTGGCCTCCTCTGGACTGGCTCCAGCAGCTCCATGTCCTTGCTGTGCTGTTCCCCAGGGCTGGAGCAGCTCTGCAGGGGGGTCTCACCTGAGGGGCAGAGGGGCAGAATCCCCCCTGCCCTGCTGCCCACGCTGGGGGATCAGCCCAGGGCATGGGGGGTTCTGGGTGCTGGGTCATGTCCAGCCTCTCACCCACCAGCACCCCCAGGTCCTTCTTGGAAGGGCTGCTTTCAATCTGTTCATCCCCCTGCCTGGAATGATAGCAGGGGTTGCCCCGACCCAGGTGCAGCACTTGCACTTGATTTGTTGAACTGCAAGGGATTCCCATGGGCCACTGGTCGAGCTTGTCCAGGTCCTTCTGGATGGCAAGATGTAAAAAGCAAGTTACTCTTTGCTTTGCTTTTTAATGTGTTGAGATGGCAGAAACCACTGAGAACAGGAGGGAGTGGGTCAGGTCTAATGCCTCCAAAAAACCAGGGAGCCTTTTCCACCCCAACTGACCCACTCACAAAAAAGCAGGGAAGGAGGATCATTCCTAGTGTTCAGTGTAATAGGAACAAAACTATTACACCTCAGGGAAATAGATCCTCTGATAATGGCCCCGGTTGCTAAATACGATTTGTTTCTGGTGTTTTTAAACTTGTAGTATGACTCAGGCATGAAGAATCCGGCTGTTGTTGATGACAGAAATCTGTAGTTCTCTCAGTGCAGTTTCAGTTCCCAATGGCTGTATTCTGTTTCTATGCTTAGTTTTATTTTAGGTTTCCTTGCAATTTGGGATGCTCCTTCTGAAAAGTGTCCAGCTCATGTTTTTAAACCTCTGCTTGTGAGTTTTGCTCTCTGGTGAGCTCAGAGCAGGTTACCACTTCCAATAGGAGTAGCAAGCCTTGTGTCCCAAGCAGCCAATCATTTCCCTGAGTGAGGAATTCTTGTTGTAGTTTGGGGCTTCACACCAGCAATGGGGCAGCTTATTCTCTTCAACACAGAGGGGCCAAGCAACTACACTGGCCAGCAACATCCCTGCAGTCCCTTGGATGTTTGCAATTAAAAAAATATCATACAGCTGGCTTAGCTGGCTGTAATGGATGTTTTCCAGTGAGGTCCCGAGTTCACTCACTTTTACTAATAGTTTTATAGAGGTCAAGTAATTCCTGTTTTCTCCCAAAGGGGAATGCTCTGCTGCATACCACAAGTTTGGAAAAAAATCACAAAATATGGTTCAGCCAACCAGAGAGCCAAGTTTATCCAAGACAGCGGCTCATACAGTGGGCTGAAGCACTGGGATGAAAAGGCAGGGAGAGCATCTCCTGGCTGGAATTGAACCCCACTGGCATTTCTCAACAGGGCTGTAACAAGCAGAATTACTCTTTTCTTCTTTCCAAAGGGAAAAGGCACCTGCTGTGTAACAAGCTATTAAATTCCAGCACAATTGCAAACATCAGAAAGAGGGGGCACCATCCCCACACCCCAAAGAATTCCCAAATAATGACCATGGGAGAAGTGGCCACGGATCCCACCCTGTGCCCCTGGGACAGCACAGCCCTTGCTCCAGGTGCTGAAAGGGGTGGTGTGACCAGGCTGTTCACATTCAAGGAAAGATGCACTGGAAGATTAAGGAGAACCTTTGAAGTCCTCCCTGAGTTCATCCCTTTTTCTCATTAGAGCCTGGATATGGGTTTTGGGAAAGTCTGGCTGGGGGGCTGCTCCGGGGCTGGCACTGGCCCCCGGGGGCTGGTCAGGGTTGATGCCCCCCATGCTCTCCTGAACTGCGGGGCTGAATTGCACCCTGTGCACCTGCTTTGCACAGCACATGGCCAGGGGGAAGCTGCAGGATGGATATTGCTATTGCTGTTTGGAATCGTGGAATCACAGAAACACAAATGTAAATTTTAGTTCAAAAAAGTAACTGTGAAAATGTGTGGAGTCAGATACCCAGAAAAGGTTGATGTCACCAGGAAAAGATGTATTTGTAAACACCCACAGGAGAATCTGCAGGCAGACAAACTGTGTCCAAGGAGGTTTAGGGTGGATATTAGGAAAATGTTCTTCCCCTGGATGGTGGTTGGGCACTGCGCAGACTCCCCAGGGCAGTGGGCACAGCCCCAAGGCTGCCAGAGCTCCAGGAGTCTTTGGACAACGCTCTCAGGGACGGGAGGGGATTGTTGGGGTGTCTGTGCAGGGCCAGGAGTTGGACTGGATGATCCTTGGGGGTCCCTTCCAGCTCAGGAGGTTGTGTGGTTCTGTGAAGCCTCTGCAGCCAGAGCTCTGTGTGGGTGGCACGACCCAGCTCTTGCCCAGGGCTGAGCATCCCCAAAGCCCCGAGCGAGGGTTTGTTCATTATAAGACAGAGGCCTCGAGGCCGGGGCAGGCGTTGTTGTTACGGAGTACAGGGGGGAACTGAGTCAAAAAGTGAGCTCATTTTCTGGGATGAAAGGCAGTCCAAGCAACCCAAAGAACAGTGGGGATTTTCCCTGCTCTGTGCTCGGGTGCTGATGAAGCTGCCAGGCTCTTCACGGGCACTGCGCAGGTGCCACTCAGTTTGCAAAGGAGGCCTTTCCCTCTACATTGGTGTTTCTGTGAGCGTTTAGAGGTGACATAAAATCCTGGCTGTCCAGTACAGCTTGGGTTGTCTCTCATTTGGGCCTTAATTCAACATGTCCCATGCAGGGGGCCCTCACCCATGTGCCCACACCAGCACACTGGTTTCGTCTGCCATCCTTGGTCTTGGGTATTCTCCAGAAGAGGCATTGACGTGTCTCTCTGTTCTCCCAAAGGACTCCCGAGCTCCTGTTCTGCTTTAACCCTAACTGACAGCAGGCTTCAGCTCTCCAAAATCCCTATTTTGTGAAAACATGTGACTGCTTAGATGAGACAAATCCTTCTGCTTAGGAAAAGGCTTGTCTGTTTGCTCTGGAGACACTGGTGAGCACACAGGGGAGCCCTGGTCAGAGTTCACCCTGTAACAGCCACCAGGAAAACATCCCAGGAGAAGTGAACCCAGGGAACAGCTCATTTCATTGCTCTCTTCCTTCTTTCCCTTTTTCTGTCTTCTCTTTAACATCTCCTGTGCCCATGGTGTTGGCTGTTGCATTTCTGGATGCCAGGATGTGGACACAAGAAACTGCTGTCACTTAGCGTTGGCCTGGTGTCAAAAAGGGAAGCGTGAGCCTCTCCACTCTCCTGTTTTTCATGCAGTACCTACAGCTTTGTTCAGGTGCTGGGGGCTTCTGGAACTGGACAGGTGTCTTCTGTACAAATGACACCTTGTTGTTAAGGAAGAGCCTTATTGTGCAACACACGAACAGTGACACACCAAGGAATGATACCAGTCGTTAAGGGATGGGGATGAGATCCAGTTAATCACTAATTATGACCTTTATTACCTATAAAAATGCAATGATTTCTTCTGTACTGGAGAAGGGAAGGGAAGGGAAGGGAAGGGAAGGGAAGGG
>NW_016690366.1:1611988-1632047 GCF_001604755.1 Lepidothrix coronata
AGAGAAGAGAAGAGAAGAGAAGAGAAGAGAAGAGAAGAGAAGAGAAGAGAAGAGAAGAGAAGAGAAGTGAGAAATGCATCACCACTTTCCAAGGCTTAATGCAATGCTGGTATACCAGTTTGTTTCTGGGAATAAAAGAGATTTGCAATTGGACTTATTTAAGGAGAGGGGACACATGGTTGTGTGAAATCAGAGTTGACGGGTCAATTTTAATGGTGATAAAATGTCCTGAGCTTTCAACATGCCTCTGGCTAAGGGGTAAAAGTTGAAAATAGGATTCAAGTTTAATACACAGAATGTAACAACTAGTCCAGGGATGTAGTTGTGAAGGGGGGTGAGGGTGCCCCTTCCTTCCCACTGGAGGTCATAGAATTATGGAATCATTTAGGACAGAAAAGCCCTTTAAGACCATTGAGTCATTTAGGTTGGAAAAGATCACGGAGTCCAACCATTCCCCATCACTGCCAAGGCCACCACTAATCCATGTCCCCAAGTGCCAAATCCCCATGTCTGTTAAATCCCTCCAGGGCTGGGGACTCCACCACTTCCCCGGGCAGCTGTGCCAGCACTTGCCCATCCTTTTGGTGAACCCTTAGTGTCTTTGCTGCTCTGCTGGGTTTTGTTGGCTTGGGCAATAAACTCGGGCTGACCTGCTAGAGGACTCCCGTCATATCCATAGGGAATAGCTGCTCTTCTTGTACAGAGTCCACTTCTCATTGAAGGTACATTGGAACATGTCCACAACTGAAAGGAGACGACACAAAGTGCTGTTCCGCCTTTGCTACACTCAGTTGCTCTTGCAGGGAGTTGTTATTGCCAGAGGAATGCTGAGCTATGTTATCCAGCAGGTTGACTATACCTGTGCATTCCCAAAGGAAAGTATCCAAACCCAGTTTGTTTGGTCAGTGTTTGGCATTTAGCACAGAGTGAAGGATGTGTCATCCTCCCCCCAGGAGCAGGCAGGCGCCGAGCATCCTGGGGAGCCCCTGTCATTCCCATCTTCTTCCAAATCCCATTGTCTGGTTGGACACCCTGTGTTTCACCTACTTGGAATGGTCCTCAGGAGCAGATAAAGCATGTGGCTTTGGTTGGTTTCAGGAGTTGGAGTCTCAGCTTATTTTTCCTTCTGCTCTATTTCTGTATGCATAGGTTTGATTTTCTTTCCCATCAAAGAGCCTTTTGCTTGTTTATTTTTTCATGTTTTTCTATGCTTGTCTTTGGTTGATAATGGAGATGACATGGTTTTGATAGAACAATTAATTAATTTTTCTCCCAAAACTACATAAAATGCCACCTCCCTGCAGATGGCAAATCAAGGGCCCCAGGAATATTCATGCCATAAAACCAGTTTAATTCATACACCTTTTATTATTGTTGCCTGCATAAGAAAAATCATTGTTAACTTTGTCAGAATACTGAAGCTTGAACATCTCTTTACTGCAAACACAGAAGCAATTTCACTTTAAAGTGGCAAAGGGCAGAGTTTCTAATAAAAATGTAATTTGTAGCCTCTGACTGCAAAAGCTTCTAATATGCTAATTCTCCTTTCAGTCCCTGTAACATGGGTGAGATATCAGCTTAAACAGATGCAATATCAAAGCCTTTACTTGTCATTATTATTATTATTTTTTTCCTACAACAGTGTCTGTAAAATTCAAACACATTGGTAATAATGTTTCCCTTTTATCTCATTATCAAATTAGTTTTATACTGCCTCAACCTGAGTTAAATCACTTAACAACCATTTAAAAATCAACCATTAGATTGGTTTAAATTGTTTCAACAAGGCATTCCTGGATGCACAATAATTAACCTCTTAGGCCATCTTTGCTGGGTTTGGACAGAAGGGCTTCTTGAGCTGTGAGTGGTGGTAGTGGCTGCTGCTCCTGCATCCCACATCCTTGCCCTCCACACCAGTTTCATCCCCAGTTCCCAGCTGGCACTGCATGGTGTTAACGCCGATGGGACAGCGAGCGTGGGGCTTTGCAGGATGTCTGGGAAGGGTTTTCTAGGGAAAATTTCCCCACAAAAGAGTTGTCCAGTCCTGGCACAGGCTGCTCAGGGCATTGGTGGAGTCACCATCCCTGGAGAGATTTAAAAGCCATGTAGATGTGGCACTGGGGGACATGGGTTAGTGGTGGCCTTGGCAGCACTGGGGAGTGATTGGACTCCATGATCTCTGAGGGCTTTTCCAACCTTAAGAATTCCATGACTCTATGATTCGATCCTTCACCAAGGAAAAATTTTCTCCTTCTAATTCACTTTGAGAACGTGGTCTGTTCCCCAGGGACATGTTTGGTGCTGCCAGACACCTTCCCTGTCACAGGGTGAAAAAGCAGCATCAGCAGATAATGCAGAGTCAGAGACATCCAGCCCTGGGTATGTTGCTGGGGGACACCTGGGCTGTGCTCACACCCCTCCGAGCACGGAATGGTGCCTGTGCTGTGCAAACAGCAGGATGAGTTTCCCCATCTCCTTCACAGACTGCCGGGTGTAAGTGTAGCTCTCCTCAGCTTGGGAGTTCCTGCAGCAGAGCAGGATCCTGCCAGGATGTCAGCACACGAGTTTGGGATGTCTGTGCTTTTGGAAGTGGATTTTTGGACTCCTGGTAGAAATGAAGCAGATCAGTCTGCTCTTTTTCCTGCTCCTGCTCTTGCTCCATGCCCCCCGCTCCCTGCCTGTCCCTGGCCAGCTCTGCCTCAATGTTCCTTTGCTGACCCTTGTACCTCCGGTTTCATCTCACTGGCGGATCTGAGTAATCACCCAGCAGTGCTACTGGGAGCTTTTCCCAGTTTTTCCCTTACAAAGGTAACACACCTGGGGCTCACACTGATGCTGTTGTGGGGCCACTGTGGGATCTTGCTCCCGAGCAGGCTGCTGTTGATCCTGACCACCTGGATCCCAAGCACCCTGCCTGGATTTTGAGCACACTGCCTGAATCCTGAGAACACTACCTGGATCCCGAGCACACCACCTGGATCCTGCACTGGCTCTGATCCCATACCAGCTGCCTCTGGACTCGTTGCAGGGAGTCAAGTGCTTGGTTCAAGTCTTTTGGTTGTTTGTGTTTCTCTTGGGCAAATGAGGCTGAGAAAAAAAGCTGGAGGGACCAAAGCAATGTGTTCTCATGGAAAAAACTAATAGATGCAAACCACAGAGTGCCATTTGTGCTGGAATTCGGGGGCTGAGGGGGAGGACAGCACTGTTCAGTCACTGTAGATGACTTGGTTTTTTTCAGCTAGAGTAATGCTTTGATTCTATTCTATTGGTAATTAACCACTCTGAGAAAAAAACACACTAGTAAATTGAGAATGAGGCGCTTCAGAAACTGGATGTGGGTTCAACCAAGGCTGGCAGTCCCCTGCTGTTTCTTATTCCCAGGTGCAAATGCTTAGACCAACCCAAGGGTCAGTCACGGCCCCCTGACACCCAAATCTTGCCACATAAACCCAATACAGATGGCAGGAAACCCTTGTTTCTCTCCTGGCAGGAACGGTCTTGCGGGGCTCTCTGGCAGTCTGGCTTTAACTATGGAAATTCAGTTTCCTGTGCCTATCTCCATGTGGAAGCCACCAACAGCCCTGCTGGTGCCAGTACCTGGTGAGCCAAGCTCTGCTGGTCGAGAAGAGGGGCAGAGACTGGAATGGGTGGATATTCTGGCTACAGATCCCTGAGGCAGATCAGTCAGGGGATCCCTTGGACAGTTCACACTCCCAGTTTCCTGCACATTGAGGGCAGCAGCTTCTGCCTGCAAGCAGCTGTAAGTGGCCAAACCTTATTCCAAAGCTGTGCTGGAGCTGGAAAAGTTGACTGTGTGTTCTAGGGGCCCGCTGGAGTTTGAGGTCAGTTATTTTTACTTCTCTGCCTTGTTCTTGTTAGATGTTTGACTCGCTCTCAGAACAATGGCTCCCACCACACTGCAGCCATCGCCCTGTGCCACAGCTGGTCAAACCTCCTCCCATCCAGTGCCCAAGGGTCTCATCTCCTTGCTTTAGCTAAATATAGACTTTTCAAGCCCTTTAGAGAGCCTAATCCATACCTTTACCAAGCTTAGCAAGATGAATCCAGTGGCAAAAGCAGCTGACACAGCTTTGTGGGTAGAGGAATCCTCTACATTCTCTTACTCTGGCTCCAATCTACCAGGGTTTGTTTAAATTTTCTACTGATTAATCTGGTATTTTTCTGCTAATTTTTCTGGTATTTCCTACTAATCTGATATTTTTCTCTCTGTACGTACTGCACTCTGAAGACTGGACTGTTGTGATGATGATTTTTCCTGTCTGCAAACTTCAGTTTTCCGTGCTGTCTGCCCAGGGACACACAATAATTCTGTATTTTTTTCGACTAACTGTTTAATGAAAAATAACAGCCAAATCTGCAGTTGCTTTGACACATTTCTGAAATAATGACTCCTGTTCCTAGGCTGGACTTATATTGACGAGAGAGTCTCTGGCTTTGGTTGCAGAGCTTCTCTCAGCCTGAGCTTTGTTTTGGAGGGAGCTGGCTCCCACACTGGCAGCTGCAACAGGGGGACCATACCCAACAAGGTTTCTGGCAGGATCTTATTTTGACAAAACATTTACGATGGTAATAAAAAGGCTGTGTTTCTGTATCTTAGCTAGTTTGGCCTTTCCCAGCTTGGTTGCAGCTTTGGCTTTGTTGATGCTGTTCTGCAGCAGCAGGTGTGTCTGTGGTTTGTGATGGGGATGTTACACATCCCCGTGTGCCTCGGGGTCAGCAGAGCTTTGGGAGTGAGGGGTCTCAGTGCTTTTTAACGGCTGCCCCCCTGCCCCAGGTATGCACGTGTTGGTTCATGTACCCCTGCACACCCTGCTGAGGGCACCAGAGAACCCTGGGCTCCACAGAGCCAGGCAGGGGGGTCACAGGCATTCTATGGAAAAGGTGGGAGCATGATCATGGGTTATCCCTCCTTCATCACTGCACCCTCCTGCCTGCCAGCAGCCAGAAGGTCACAGCCTCCCTGCATCTGGACCATCACCAGGTGCTGGTGGTGCGTCCACACAATACGAATTTCTCCAGTTGTTGAACTCATATTTGGGCACGTTGTTGTTGTTGTCCTGCAGAGCTTGCACAGGGTGAGAATGATTTGAGAGGTTCTGTGAAGCATGTGATAGAACCAACCCACCCTGCTGCCTGGCCTGGGGGAGAGAAGCAACCATCCTCTGCTCTGTTTCCTACAGGGCAGAAACAGCAGCTAAACACTTTGAATTTCTGCACTCATTGCCTCTTGGCACTGCTGGTGGGATGCCAGGAAGCAGAACATGGCCTTATGCATGAAGATTGCATTGCATGACCCCTGCCCAAGCCCTTTCCCTGGCAGAAGAGCTGTGTCAGTGTTCTCTGCTGGCTGAGGAGCACTGAGAGGTGCTCTGTGCTCACTGCAGAGCACCAAAGGAGGCATTTCAGGTGGTAGAGAAACCCCTGGAGAGCTCTTGGTGTGATCCAGACTTGCTCATATTGGGGCTTAGGGTGCTTTTGTGTGTCTTGTGGGTGCTCTTGCCTAGCTAAGCTCCCACAGAGCCATGGCACAAGGGCTGCATCTCACAGCACCCCACTGAACCCTTTTCTCTGTGCTGGAAATGTGTCTTGCAGCCTGGGCTACTCCTGACAGAGGCAGCAGGAGCAGAGTCCTGTTTGCTCTTCCTCCACGGCAGGAACAGTGTTGTGCTGGACCCGGATTCTTTGAGGCTGCTCGGCCCTTGGACCATGCAGCAGCTTCTTGTCCTGGGGTGTTTCAGCACTTTGCTCTTTGGTTTCATTCCTCCCAAGCACTCTGTTCCCCACTGGATTGTGCCCATGCCCTGTGCCCCCAGGCTGTGGGTGATGCTGCCTGGGTTGAGCCACCCAGAGTGATCCTGGTGGGATCACCACACAGCCCATCCCCTTGGCAGCCAGAAGTGCTGAGCTGTGTGTCTTCTTTCCCTCCTCATCTTTCTGCATGGGAACAGAGGTGGAACCTATGGAAGTTGTGCACGTGGTATCTCTTGCCAAGATCACCCCGGTACCTCGCAGCTGCCCACACGTGCTTGGTGAAGAGAAGATGTGTTTTGTTCATCAGGTTTATGTGGGATGGTGCTGGGAAAACTCTGTGTGGGTACAAAATGGCAAAAAACCCACTCTGTGGGACACTCTGCTGTATTTTCATGGAGGTCCACAGTGGACTGATGGTGGCTTCTGGCTGACAGCTTTCGTAGCACCACATCAGGAGTGTAGGCTACAAAACCCCTGTCAGTACCAGTGTACAGTGCACCCAAACCTGGTTTCGATGGAGCCCTTGGCAGTGGCCAATGCACAGCATTTTCCTTGTTAATTGTGTGCTTCGAGATGGACTTGAGCTAATGTCATATTTACCTTCTTCTATTCCAGTTGTGTTGGTGTGGAAGAGGAAGAGGCGCCAGATATCGACATCTATCACTGCCCAAATTGTGAGAAAACCCACGGAAAGTCGACCTGTGAGTACCCGTGTGCGGCCAGGCCCTGACACACAGCAGGGGCTGTGTGTTTGGACAAAAGGACCTCTTATTTATGTCATTGCAAAAGGCCCTAAGTATCACGTGCCATAAATATTGGAATTCAAACCAGGAGGTGAAAATTATGTTAGTGGGAGGACATCATGGGTTGGATCTTGGAGCTTTGGCTGCAGCTTCTGCGTGGCCTCAGGCGTGTGTGTGAGCTCAGGCAAGGCACTCACCTGGAGAGCTGCAGTCCCCGGTCCCACAAGAAAATGAGCATCCTTCCATGCATGAATTGTGCCCACACTGAAGAATGTGGGCTAGAAAATCCCTGTGGAGGCAGCTAGTGCTAATACAGGGAGTTTTGGAAGCTACACGGTGTTTTCCGTCTGTGGATGAGAAGAGTAAGAAACAGTTTGTTGTGCTTGGCCTGGATATAGAACTGCAGCGATTTCTGTGGCAGTCAAACTTGTAGGATGCACTGAGGGTGCCAATTCTTGCAGTTCTTTCACAGAAGGTTCTCCTGAGTAAAAGTGACAGTTGATCTCAGTGGGAGTTTTGTCTGGGAAAGAACCGTGGGATGTGTTTGCTTTGGTCAGATTAATTCACAATTTCTTTCTATTATACAATGGCTGAAAAAAAAGAAAAGAAACCAATCCCTGTGAAAGATGAAATGCTTCACTTGAAAAGCAGTTATTGTAAATAAGCAACAGTGATGGGGAGGATCTTGCTGCTCTGCAACCCCAGGGCATCCTGCAGAGGAAGAGCTGGGTGCTCATCTGCAGGAGCCGAAGGAATCCTAACAGTCCCCTTTTCAGTATGAAATAAGGGATGGCTGGAAAGTGACTCCTTTTGTGTTAAAATTCAGCATTTTTAACCCAAGAAATTATTTGTGCACTGCCTTACTTGTTAAAGTTTAAAAAATTTCTAAGGGGAGAGGGGAGGAGCCCGAAATGTTTGCTTTGTGGGCAAAAATGGGAATTGTTTTTCCACTATGATTTTTTAAAAGTCAAGTGTGAACTGGAAACCTGAATGACCTGCAGCTGTTCCTGTCTCCCAGAGGGTCTGCCAACAACTGGGGTCTGAACAGGGAACCCACAAACTGGGAAGCTGGCAAAATGCCCCTTGGGAGGCTGGTTCTGAAAGACTTAATGAAATCAATATGTCCCTACAAAATGTTCTGGTTTAGAAGAATCAGCCTTTCTAGTTTTTGTTGGAAGATTTCTGGAAATTGGTCACACAAATAACCACAAATTGTATTGAAGTGAGTAATTTGGGATTGGAAAGGGTTGTGCTGAAAAGGGGGGGTGACTGCAGATGCTCCCAGGCTGTTGCTGACCTGGGACAGAAGCAGCAGCACAGGATCTCCAGCCTCTGTGAGTTCTATATAACATTGAGATGAGTCTGATACTTTGATTTCCTTCACATCATGTTGAATTATGAAGGATGAAAGGCACTTTTCAGTGCGAGGGAAAAAACCCAGACAAAAGCAGCAAAAACCTATAATCAGGAATTGAATATCAATTCTATAAAACTGGGGTGTGTCATCCTAGAATTCAAGAAATGGCAGTTGTGATAAAAAGATTGCAAGTTTAATATACCATTTAAGATGATGAGAGTTGAATGGACAACGATATTCTGATGCTTTTAAGAAGGTTTCTGTCTCTCCAGTTCTTTTTATCCAAATAAAAATCCACTGGTACGTCCCTGAGCCTGTGTCACACAGCCCAGCAGAAATTGCTGCTGGAGCACAGTTCCACCCTCTTCCATCCCAGGGACACCTTCCACTAGCCCAGGTTTCTCCAAACCCAGTCCAACCTGGCCTTGGACACTTGCAGGAATGGGGCAGCCACAGCTTCTCTGGGAAACCTGTGCCAGGGCCTCCCCGCCCTCAGAGGGAGGAATTTCTTCCCGACATCCCGTCTAACCCTGCCCTCTGGCAGTGGGAAGCTGTTCCCCCTTGTCCTGTCTCTCTGGGCCTTTGTTAAAAGTCCCTCTCCAGCTCTCCCAGCCTGGCTCCAGAGCAGAGGGGCTCCAGCCCTCAGCACCTTCGTGACCTCCTCTGGACTCGCTCCACGTCCTTCTGATGTCAGACCCCAGAGCTGGAGGCAGCTCTGAAGGTGGGGTCCCACAAGGTCTCCCTTGACCTGCTGCCCATGCTGCTGGGCATGCAGTGTGGTGGGAACACAGACCAACATCCCGTCCTGCAGGACAGCAATGCCACTTTGTTTTCTCCCTTCAAATACATCACAGGCAGTTTAACCATGTGTGAGACCAATCATCAAAGAAGTGGAGTGCACAAATTCCATTTAAACATTAATTAGTGCTAACCTTACCTTGAGTCCTGGAGACAAAGTCACAAGCTGCATAGCAATTCCCTCACTAACCCGTAGAATCCTGTGGAAAAAGGAGGCTGTTATCCTGTAGCCCCTCCTTGCAGGGTACAGCAGGCCAGGGAAGTTAAAAGACAGATGAAATGAAGGCAGGACCAACTTGGCTCAGTGCATTCCATCTGCTGGGAATTTGCATGCAGGGCACTGCCGGGACAGTCTGCGGGGGGATCGCTTCCATTTGCTTATGAACTGCCCCAGTCTATGTTTAAACTCGTTATCCAGCACTATCAGCTTTGTAATAAACGAGGAAGAGTCATTCCAGCACCAGGAGTTCACCGGTAGGATTTAATTATTGCGAGATTAGCAAAGGGAAACGCAGACACCGATTGTCTGTTATGCAACTCGTCTGGATTTAAAAATGGATGTGTATTTCTGGAGCACGCCTTCCGCCAGATATGTTTTCCAGATGTCAAATTTAAAAATCATTTTCCTCTCCTTACATTTTTCCACGTTACCACTGTGGTGAGTGGCTGCTCTCAGAAGATTGCTTCCTGTCACATGGCGTTTTGAGCTATTCCCTTTTAATGAAATGTGTAGGGACTCCTCTTTGGGAAAAATCATCCATATTCATACAACATTTTCTGACATCATTGCAATAAAATGTGAGGGCTTCATTTGGGCAGGCTTGGCTCATTTTCATAACACAATTTGAAATGCTTGGTTTGATTGCTGCCGTGTTTGCAGCAGGGAAAATCAGGAGAAATCCTTTGGAATCGGTGAAGTTACAGAGCTGCAACTGAACCAAAGTCAGACTGAGGCGTGTTTTAAGTAGTTACAAACTTTAATGTAGATAGTAGAGAACTCACAGCGTGCTTCTGGGTATCCCTGCTCTAGTGGAAGCACCCCAGTCTAGTGGAAAGTTCATAGAATCATTTAGGTTGGAAAAAACTTCAAGATCATCGAGTCCAACCTTTGACCAATCACCACTTTGTCAACTAGACCAGAGCACTGAGTGTCACATCCAGCCTTTTCTTCAACATTTCCAGGGATAGTGACTCCACCACCTCCCTGGGCAACCCATTCCAATGCTTGACCACCCCTTCAGTGAAGAAGTGCTTCCTAAGCATTCAATGTCATGATGCCTTCTACACTAAGACATTTGAAATAAAATAAATATACCTGTGAATTTTTAATTTTGAGATACAGTTTTCATAAAAATATATTCCCTTTTTTCCACTGTTGGACTTTCCAAAGGTCAAATTTGGATCAGAAAGTTCTACAGAGAGAGAACTCTGTGATCATTTCTGAAAAAGCAGCTTTTCTGGCCAAAGATGGAATCTGTTGCACATGGGAATGGGCCTTTAGTCCTTGCTGGGGTGATCATGGTAAAGATGAAGCACAGAAAGAATGGCTGAAAATAGGCCAAAGGTAGAGTGTTTGATGTAGTATAATGGACTGCAGCTGTCTGGGACACAACCCCTCCTGGAGAATGTTCATCTGAGATGCCTCTGAGGGAGAGGGGAATGGAGAGGTGGGTGGCAGGGGGAGATACAAGAGGTGCATGGGAGAGGTGGATACAAGAGGTGGGTGGGAGAGGTAAATGGGAGAGGTGGATGCCTGCCAGCACTCTGTGCTGAGGGGAATAACTTCCTGGAGGTTTTGGAAGAGTTGCAGTGAATCCCTTAATTCAGCTCTGCTTTGTCGCTTTTATTTCCCGACACTCCATGCTATCTGAGGTGTAATAAAAAACATGCTCATAGGATAAGCTCCTTAATTTTCCTTGTGATAAGTGACACCTCTTTCCCTGGGACTTGCACTCAGAGTGCAAGTGCAATCAACACGCTCCTGGTGTTGATTCCTATGTGCTGGGAGGGGGAGGAGATGGTGTTTGGAAGGGGAGGGAGAGGAGGAAGGTTTGGCATTCAAGCCAGGCTTGTTTCCTTTGTTACCAGGAGCATTGAATTAATACACTAAGCCTGAGAGTCATTAAGATAAAGAACTAGCAGCTTTAATGAATATCTCCAGCTAGGCTGGAGCCTGCATGGAACTAATAAACCCAACATGCTTTGTGCAAAACCTGGGATGGACTCACTGGGAGATATCTTTCCTTGAGTTATTCCAGGATTGTGGTCAGGAAAGCAAAGTTAGCTCTTTCCAAATCTCGTGTCTTATAGCTGTGGCCTCCAGATTCCTTTCCTAATGGAAAAGTGTGTGGATCTCTGTGTGTGTGTGTGTGTGTGTGTGTGCAAAGAGTGAGGAGCAGGTGCCATCTGTGAGGATTCTGCTGCCTTCCCTCACTGTTTTGGTAAGAGGTCTGGACTTGGGGTAAAATACTGAGATTCATGATGTAAAGCAAGGGTGGAAAACAAAAGTATGTTGTGACATGAAAATTCTATTAACAGAGGCTTTAAATTATATGAATATGGAAAAAAACAATTTCCTACCAAAATGAGTGGGAACAGCTGAGGGAGATAGTGCTGACTCAGGGAAAAAGTGGGACCAGTTTTTCCAGCTCTGTGATATCTGGCTGTCAGAGACAGGGCAGAACCATCGACACTTGACTGACTCATGTGCTTATTCCTGCTGGCCCTTTATCCATGATGGACTTGCCTGTGTGTCCATCCCCCACTGGGAGCACAGTGGAGGGGCCTCAGTCTGTCATTGCTGCAGGCCTGAGCCATAATAGCTTCCCTTTAAATCCTGGGAATAAGGGTTCTAACAATTGCAGTTGTGGTGCCTTTTCTCTTTTCCTCTTCTCTCCTCTCCTCCTCTCCCCTTCTCCCTTCCTCCTTCCCCTTTTCCCTTTCCTTCTCCTCCTCCTTCCCCTTTCCCCATCCATGCTGTGTCCAGGGCATAGCTCAACATCCATCAAACTCGATGTCAAATCTGCCACAGGTGGACAGATCTTTAGTCTAAGGTAATTCCTGACAAATATGTTGACAAAGATCCATTCTGCATGTGGAGGAAAGGGGCTTTCTGGGAGTTTCCTGAGGAGAATGGAGTGTGCAGGCTGGCGAGCCCGGGGTGTCCAGAGCCCATGTTTGCACGATGCCTGCAGGAGCTGTGCAGCTCAGCAATTCCCTGTCTGGTTGCCCTTGTGCTCCAAAACACACACACACTGCTCGTGCTGTGGTGGATCTCCAGGCTGCACTGGGATTGTCTGATGGGGCACTGAGAGCAATATTAGAATGTGCAGTGCAGCATTGGGGGGGTTCCCTCTGCTCTGCTCACCTGAGAAATTAAACCAATATTTGTCGTTCCTGCCAATGTTTTAATAATTATCTTCTACTTAACACAACTGTCCAATTCCTTCCTTTTCAGTGAAAAAGAAAAGAAATTGGCATAAGCATGATACTGGCCAGACAACAGAGGTGAAGCCTGTGCAGAACGGGAGCCAGGTCTTTATAAAAGAGCTCCGAAGTCGGACGTTTCCCAGGTGGGTTGTTCAGCTGGAATGGGCTGGGGGGGCAGTGCCTGTACAGCCACTGTCCTGGGAGGCTGGTGGTGGGCCTGGCTGAAAGCAGCATGGAATGATGATGTCTAAACAAGTGCTGTTTGATTGCAGATGTCCCAGGCTCTTCCCTTTTTTATATTTGTGCAGCTGTATTCAGATCTCTTCTTGCTTGACCCAGGTCCTGTGGCTTTCCATAGGTGCTTGGATTCCATGCAAAAAGCATGGAATCACAGAAAGGCTTGGGTGGGAAGGGACCTTAAATCCCATCTCATTCCACCGCCTGCCATGGACGGGGACACCTTCCAAGCCCCATCCAACCTGGTCTTGGACACTTCCAGGGATGGGGCAGCCACAGCTTCTCTGGGCAACCTGTGCCAGGGCCTCCCCACCCTCCCAGGGAAGGATTTCTTCCTAACATCTAATCTAACCCTGCCCTCTTTTAGTTTACAGCTGTTCCCCCTTGTCCTATCACTATCTGCCCCCGTAAAAAGTCACCCTCCCTCTCTTTTATAAACCCCCTTTAGCCACTGGAAGGGTCTCTAAGATTTCCCCACAGCCTTCTCTCCTCCAGGCTGAACCAGAGCATGTTTGACCCCTAGAACATCCACTTGCACAAGAGACTAACCCACTTACTGCATTGAATTATCCAGTTCTCAAAAATACTAATGACTTTGCTGAAGTCTGTCTCCATCTTGGAAAGAACAACGACATGCTCAGTTTCTGGGTGACAAAGGCTCTCTCACTGGGGTAATGAATAGTGCTAATTGTTGGGTGACATGTCCCACACGTTATTAGGCTGCTCCACAGCCATTTGCAAGAGTGATCATTTTCTTCTGGCTCTTTAATGTAGACCATAGCCAAATAAATCCTTAATTATTAATAACTAATTATTTTAGAAGAATCCTTGGAGACTGGCAAAGTGTACTTGATAAACACAAAACTGCTTCCTTTTTATGGAGAATTTAATTTCACATTTAATTTGAGATACTGGTCTTGGGCTGGTTAAGGAAAAAACTGAAAATAATTCTGAAGTGTTTTGCAGCTCTTACAGATGTGTCTCACTGAGCTCAGGATCCAGTATTTTTACTTGCTTGGCTTGGCTATTGTTATTGGGGCCTGCAAGATCTTTGTCTTAACTTTTGTCTTTATTTCTTTTTTTTTTTTTTTTGATTTGACAGGTTGCAAAGCCTATTTAGTAAAAGATTTCAGGCCCAGGCAGACTGATTTCAGTAACCTCGGGTGGCCTCTGAGACTGCACTCACACACACAATATCTCTGAGTCTCTCCCAAGTTGTAAAAAAAAAATAAATACCATAACCCCCCAAATTTTCTCCTTGTTTCTCCCATTAATGTGGGTGTAAGAAAATCCTGCTGCCAAATTGAAGTTTCTGAGACAGAAGGGTCTGTAGTCTGAAGAAGTGGCTGCAAGATGAGGCCTCTGACACCCACACTTGTGCCATCAGTGACACGAAGTCTTTTGGAGAAATTGTCTCCTCTGAAGAAAACGAGTGAGATGTGCAGGTGCAGGTGCAGGTGCCCAGACCAAACCCCAGCACTTGTCAGTCAGGGTGAAAGGAGAAAGGGGGTCTCAGACCAGAAATGTCGTTCCTGACTCCCAGCGCATGGTGGTGAATGACGAGCCCCGGTGAGTCCCTCAGAGGGGCTTGGGTCAAAAGGAACAGTGAAGAAAGCAAAAAGGCAAAAAATATAATTATTGCCATTCTGCCCTGGAATGTTTAATACCAAAATAGCATTAGAGTAGCAATAGTAGTAGGGGTAAACAATTCAATTGATGCTTCAGCGTAGGTACCAGCCTCTCGTTTTGCCCTAATCGTTGCTGCCTGCTCTGGCACCAATCTCTCTTTAAAATGATGTGTAGGTTCTGTGGCACATACAGAAGCCATGTGCCTCTACTCTGGAGCCAGGCTGGGATTGCTGGGGGTGCTCAGCCTGGAGAAGAGAAGGCTCCAGGGAGACCTTAGAGCCCCTTCCAGGGCATAAAGGGGCTCCAAGAGAGCTGGAGAGGGATTTTCAACAAAGGCCTGGAGAGACAGGACAAGGGGGAACAGCTTCCCACTGCCCGAGGGCAGGGTTAGATGGGATGTTGGGAAGAAATTCTTCCCCGTGAGGGTGGTGAGGCCCTGGCACAGACTGCCCAGAGAAGCTGTGGCTGCCCCATCCCTGCAAGTGTCCAAGGCCAGGTTGGACTGGGTTTGGAGCAACCTGGGCTAGTGGAAGGTGTCCCTGCCCATGGCAGGGGGGATTGAACAAGGTGGGCTTTAAGGTCCCTTCCAACCCAAACCATTCTGGAATTCTGTGAGCAGGCACAGGGTGAGGGGTTCCCCTCATGGTGAGATCAGAGGAGGGTGTGGGGTCTCTGTGGCAGGTTGGGTGTCACGGGGTGGGGAAGGTGGTGAGCTCAAGCATGGCAGCAGCCACGACAGCACATCCAGGCTCGTCCTCTTTCCTGCCCATTTTGGTGCTGTATGGAGATGTGAACTGGAGTGCAGGACTGCTGCAGGAGAGCACTCAGACCTTGGCCTTACCTGCCTGGGCAGGAAGGGCTTTTTGGGGAGAACCTTCAAAGTCTGACTGCTCCCAGCTGACACACAGCACATGGTGACAGGACACTTTTGGGACTGTTGGTCCTTCATGTACAGTCACTTTTCACGCCTGAAAAGATCAAGAAAGCAGACTTGAATTTCCCCTGGGAGCTCTCAGTGCCAATAGCTGGTGGGCCAATGGAGCTGCCCTTTCCTCATTCCCCTTGGAGCCCTCCCAGCCACTTCAAAATGATCTGCAGAATATTTCCCAAGCAATTTATTCAACTTCTTTAAAATGATTTGCAAAGTATTTCCAGCCCAATTTATTTGATATTAGGTAATGTTTTTAGTCTTACCTTCTTTAGAGTGGAACATTTAACACTAATTCCTTTAACATTGATCACCAGTAGCTCAACAGATCCTACAGCTGAAGAAAACAGCTTTTTGCCACAAGCTGTTATTTTAGGAGTTCCCAGTAGCCGGAGCATGAGCCTCAAGACATTGATTCCGGATGATTCTGTTGTGCTCTTCGTGCTTTGCAACATATGACTTTTTGGCTTTTGGCTTCTGAGCCTAATTTGTATGTAATTCCTTATCCATATTGCCTTCCTTTCAGTAGTGGCATGCAGATCATCCCAATCTGAGCGTGGAAGCCCCTCACCATTGCCTCTGTTTGGTTTTCCAGCGCTGAAGATATTGTCGTGAAGGTCCCAGGCAGCCAGCTAACACCAGAGTATTTGGAAGAGAATGGCTTTGCAGAGCCCATCCTGGTGCCCAAGAAGGACGGGCTGGGCCTGGCCGTGCCCGCTCCCACCTTCTACGTCAGCGACGTCGAAAACTACGTCGGTGGGTACCTGGGAGAGCAGGTGGCACTGGGCTGCTTGGAGCCCAGCTGCTGCTTTTAAAAAAAATAACCCATGAATTGTATAAAAAATTGTAAAATATATTGTAAAATATTGTCTATGCCCTGGCTGTGCTGGCTGCAGTGTTTGTTATGTAGTGGGAGCCTGTAGTTAGCAATGAACTCGCTGTTGTTTAGTGTACCAGCTTGGCACTGGGGCTGAGCCAGGCTGCACTGCTCTCCATAGCTCTGCACTAAAAGTAACAGCCACAGCAGGATCAAGAAATGGTTTCTGGAGGCCAGGACTTCATTGATTACTGCCAGCTTGCTTTGTGTTGAAAGAACAGCTACACTGCAGCTCCCTCTGCCCAGGCAGCCCGTGTTTTAGCAGTGATGCCAGTGAGAGCTGTTTTCAGTGCTGCTGGTCATTTGGATTCTCTTGGCATTCTCCCATCTCTGCCCTGAGCAGGGTGTTGTGCTGCATCTTCTCACAAGCCATCACCTCATCCCACCTGGGAAAACAGACCTTGGCCAGAAGCCATGGAAGGGCTCCAAAGTTCCTTGTCTCCACATCCTTCTTCCTTTAGCACATGTGTCTTGTCTCTTATCCTCTCGTGCTCTGTCCTTCATCCATGTGTCTCTCCTTCCAGTCTTCTGGCAAGGCAGTGTCTCTTTGGAGCCATCACTGCAGCTCCAGTAGATCCATCTGTGTTTCATGGTCCCTTCATCTTCTTCCACAGCCTGCTAACCACCCCCTCCTGCACTCCCTTACCCAAACATTGACCATTCTCCAGACTGGAGGGTGCCATGACCAGCCACTGCTGCTCTTGACCGTAACTGTTGGATCTGCAGTGAGAAAACAGTGAATAAAGGAGAATCACAGAATCACAGTATCAATTCAGTTTAGAAAAGACCTCCAAGATCATTGAGTCCAACTGTTCCCCCTGCACTGCCAAGGCCAGCATTAACCCACATCCCCAAGTGCCACATCCACAGGGCTTTTAAGTCCCTCCAGGAATGAGGAGTCCATCACTGCCCTGGGCAGCCAGTTCCAGTGCCTGGAATACAAGACCCCTGATGTTATCGTTACCTCTATTCCCTTGCTTCTACAGGAAACATGTTCTGTGCCCACCTGCTACGCTCAGCAGATGTTCTCCTGTGCCTGAGGTGCTCCTTGGGCATCTGCTGGAGCTCTCTCAGCCTCCAGCTGAAATCATCCCTCCCACCAGCAGGACTGTGAGTCCAAAGCTGGAGGGAACAACATGGGTTGTTTAATCTGAGCTGGCACCACATTTGAGTGAGGGGCACAAATCTGTGCTGGTCCTACCTCTTTGGGGTCTGCTCACTGAAGTGGGGTTTCCCAAGCAGGGATTTATCTTGCTGGTTTGTACTTAATTGCCTTGGACCTGGAGTGTCTTTAGAAACATCCTGAAGGAGCAGAGGACAAACCACCACCAATGAGACTGCCAAAGACATTGTTATATTCTGGCATTTCATGAAAAATAAATTGATTTTTTCCCTTTCCTAATGTCTTTAAAAAGCTCTGAATGTCTTTATAAAGCCCTGCCTTTCTCTGTGTGTTCTCTTTTTGCCCAGTGTAAAATCCACTGATTAACTGATGCTGTTAGTATTAACATCAGAGATTTGTGTCCCACAAGGTCTGTCAGAGGAAATGTGTAAGGACTAGTAGATCATCCCCGTACTCTGATGCAGAGGGGATGGGTTTTTGATGTGTAATTTTGGGTAAAATAACAAAAGGTCAATTTTTTTTAGTGGTATGCCTGAAATACCATGGTAAGAAAAGGGAACTCTTCGTTGATTTATAGGTTTTGTAAGGAAAAATTTAAAATAGAGCATAAAAGAATTTGGAATTCTGGAAAGTCAGTTGGTGAAGATATTGCACTTGTACAGTATTGTGATAGTAATACTTGTAGTAGTATAGTGTTACACCCTGTCTGCAATCACAGGACCTTTATAACATGGTGGGGAGGGCTTGCTCCAAGGATACAAAGGTATTTGCATTTAAATTTCACTCAGCAAATAAAATCCATAATGAAATTAATATATCCAAAATAATGTTAATCCTTTAAAGATAAAAGCTACAGGAATAATTATGTCAGGGACATGACTACAAAAGTTTTATGGATATTTCCTGTCTTCCATGCATGTATGTCTATGTGGGTGCATACATAAACAACAGGGAGGGTACAAGGGCTGAAAAGATCAGAAAATCAGGAGATTGGGATGGTTTTGGACATATTAACTCACCCCCCAGCATAGAAAATGGGGCAAGGTGGGCTGCCCATCAACCTCTCTCTTTCATTGGATTCATGTGCAGGCCCAGAGCGGAGTGTTGATGTCACTGATGTCACCAAGCAGAAGGACTGCAAGATGAAACTCAAGGAATTTGTGGATTACTATTACAGCACAAACAGGAAAAGAGTCCTTAATGTCATCAACCTGGAGTTCTCTGACACCAGGTAAGGGTTCAGCCTGCCTGTAATTACTAGAGATTTATTTATAATTTACGTTCAATTTATATGTATATTTATATAAAATACATGTCTATATATAACATGTTTCTATATAATAATATGGTTGTATATATTATTTTTGTCTTTATAATTATATTACAATTACTTATAAGTAATTGTATTACTTATATGGAATTATATATAAGTTCTGATTTAAAATTCCTGAATCCCATGCTATGTCTGGGATACGTGGCAAGGTTCAGCGGGGCAAGTTTGATCAGTGTCCCCAGTGCTTCCCTCGTTAGGGATTGCTCTTTAACCTTGGGATAGAAGCTTCTGGTTACTCCAACTCTCCCCTGCATCATCCATACACAGCCAGTGGAGGCACAGCACGGAATGAAGGTGCTCTTTGCTCTGTGAGAAGGGTACCAGTGATGGCAGCTCAGCCCTGTGTCACCAGCATTCATGTGTCAGCAGCAGCCATGTGTCACAGCAGGACATTTGGGCACCTTCCAGCTTTATTTCAGCTCCAGTAGTACAGGCACAGTTCATCCAGTGCAGCTGTTTGCTCAGGCATAACTTGATGCTCCAGGAGGGAATTCTCTGCCTTGTCCAGGTGGGGGAGGATGATGTCCTGTGTTCCAAGTATGATCTTAGGTACTTGGGTGCAATGTGATAAACACCATTAAGACCAAAGCAAGAAGGACAGGGTGACCACAGAGGTGTGATAATGCTCTCTGTGGGAGAACACGGACACAAGGGGCCTTAATTTTTAATATTCTGTGTTGTTTTTCTGGTGAGATGGGAACCCTGATGGATGTAAGGCAACACCTTCTCCAGCTTAAGGTGATCTTGATCTCCTTGGCACGTTCTTTTTTCAAGTGTGCTGTACAGCAGTGAGCATCCCACTAGGTGTGAGTGCATCATGCACTGCTTACTAAAATCTTCCATGCAGAGTAGCAGAGAGGGGGTAAGTAGATGAAGTGTGGCTTCAGGTGTAGTGTTACATGTCACTGGGTGTCCTTTAAGGATAGTAACTTTGAAATTTTGTTATATCTTTGTAATGCTACAGCATGGGTTATAGTTGTGGTTTCAGTGCTTTTGCCAGATAACCTGTGATCTGTCTGACAGCAGCTCAGAGTCAGGGTGGTGCTGACTTCCTGAGGGCAGGTTGGGGGTCATGGTTCAAATCAGCTAGATTAGATATTGGGAAGAAATTCCTCCCTCTGAGGGTGGTGAGTCCCTGGCACAGGTTTCCCAGAGAAGCTGTGGCTGCCCCATCCCTGGAAGTGTCCAATTTCAGGTTGGACGAGGCTTGGTGCAACCTGGTATAGTGGAAGGTGTCCCTGCCCATGGACTAAATGGGAATGAGATGATCTTTAAGGTTCTTTCCAACCCAAACCCTTCTGTGATTCTGTGATCATTAGCTGGTGTCAGTGCCTGAGAGTTGAGGTCCCTGCTCGGGGCTCTCCATCGCTGTGCTCAGCACCTTCATCCCAGGAGTGGGCAGGTGCATCTGTAAAGTATTGGATGTCAAACATCAGTGAGTTTTACAGGTCCTGTAGTCCTTTGGGGTAGCTGATGCTTCCAGAAGGGAAGCACCAGAGAAGGAGAAGATCCCTTTACATACAAACACACTACACAGATGATGATGAATGTCAGCAGAAAAATGAAGGATGGTTGTTTTGGGGAGCAATCTGTTTCAGTGAGAAGACTTGAAAAAGAAGGCTGGTGGATAATGACAAGCTCATTTTTCCAGCTATTCCCCTGAGCCATGTAGTTGGGATTTAGTGGTGCACACCCATTGCTGCAGAGAGCAGCTCTACTCATTACAGGCTTCAGAGATCACCAGGATCTTCAGCAGAGATTTTTTTCAGCTTTCTGCCATTATGCTCGAATAACAGGATGTCTTTTGTCCTGAAGGACTGCTGGAGCTGTCGC
>NW_016690366.1:1632067-1679778 GCF_001604755.1 Lepidothrix coronata
CTAATTTAGACATTAATAGCAAATATTTTATTTCTTAGCATAGACAGTGACAGTTTAATTGAATGCACTGCTCCATCTACCCTGCCATGGAAATGGAGCTGTTGTCATCAGGGTTTGACACTGAGCACAAATGACATGTGGGAGCATTTAGTTTGGGTTTGAAGTGGAAATATCCTTACTGACGTGGTCCAGCAGTGAATCTCCCCCTCCCACAACGATTAGCCCATATTTTGGACTATATAAATGTAAAATTTAGCACATTCTGAAACACCTAATACCTGGTTATCATGCCACAGCATTGTCTTAGCTATGATTATAGTGTATGATATTTGTCACATAATATATGAATTATACAAATAAATAAATACAATATGAACATATGTTCAATGTAAATGAAGATAATTTGTATAAATTTTAGATACATATATGAGTATATGCTTAGTGTAAATAAATAGATTTATTTGTATAAATTATAGAAATTATAGAAATATACGTTACCTTTTAAATATATTCACGTGATCAACCCAAATTAGGCATTTTCCTCCTTCTGAGCTTTTAATGTAATTTAGTCAATCTAAATAAGATCACTGATTTTCAGCATCAGAACAAGACTTATTTATCCATAAGCATTAATGTTGTTGTTATTTGGATTATTAATATTTAGCTTAACTTTCAAGTTTTTAAGGTTTACCAGATGATTTATGTCAAAGTGCACACGTTTCACTTTCTCTTCAGAAGGGGGCTGGGAAGGTGACTGTGATAACAGATCTGGTGATACCTGAGCCTGCACAGCAAGAGGCAGGGGCTGGAGAAATGCAAACAGCATATATTTGATCAGAGATGATGCTGCTGAAAGAAGGCAAAGGATTATTGTGAAGTCATCATACTTAAAAAACCCTTAAATCTCTGTCTGTAAACAGTTTTCCCAAATTTTCTGAATGAAGAGCAGTTCCACTGCCCCAAGAGGAGCTGCTTCAGTTTGCCATGCAAGTATTGTCACACGCTCGCCTCTCGTCGTACCGGGGTCCTTGAGCTCTGTTTTAAAAAGCTGCCTGTCTGTTCTCCGTTCTCTCTGTAAGGATGTCCAGTTTTGTAGAGCCTCCTGACATTGTAAAGAAGCTGTCCTGGGTGGAAAACTATTGGCCTGATGATGCTCTGCTGGCTAAACCCAAAGTGACCAAGTACTGCCTGATCTGTGTGAAGGACAGTTACACCGACTTCCACATAGACTCTGGCGGAGCCTCTGCCTGGTACCACGTGCTCAAGGTGAGGGCTCCTGGGTGTCAGGTGTATCTTGTGACAAACTAAGTTTTACACACAAAGAACCAGCATAAAATTCTCTTGAAATTCAGCTCTCAGGTTTGTTTCTCCATGGCTCTGTTGTATCTGAGCCTTATCTGCTGTAAGTGGGTTCGCTCCCAGCAGTGCTGGATCTCCTGAGTGAGGAAGCACGTGGAGCATGGAAATCCAAATCCTCTGTGTATTTTCACTCTATTAGAATTTTAATATTTGTTTAGTGCCTTCTGTGCATACATCACCCAAGGCCTTAAAGGTACCATGTCCTGCTTTTGCACAGTGATGGAACCTGGTGCTGTAAACATCACTCCCACAAATCTGAGCAGATGTGGTCAGCTGGTGCTTTAATTATTTCAGCCCCTCTGTACAAAGCTCACTAGCTAATTTTATTTAAACACGACTCAAATACACAATGTTATCTGTACATCTAGATAAATATTGGAGAGTGTGTGTGTGTCTGTGCCACTGCAGTGTTGTTTGGTTTGGCTGCTCATTGCTAATTTTATGTTTTCTAATTCAGGGAGAAAAGATATTTTATCTCATCAAACCAGCCCCTGCAAATATTTCTCTGTATGAACGCTGGCAGTCAGCAGCAAACCACAGTGAGATGTTTTTTGCAGACCAAGTGGATAAATGTTACAAATGCACCGTTAAACAAGGCCAGACACTCTTCATCCCATCAGGTGAGCAGGCTGGGGCAGGTGGGCTTCCCTCCTCTGTTCAGAGGAGCACATCCAAAATGCCAGAGGGGTGGGATTTGACAACTTTCTCTGACAAAGTCTAAAGTCTAATTCTCAATAGAAGTTTGATTTCATGTGCTTACAAGCATAGCAATCAAAAAAAGAAACAATCAGACCTTTTACTGCTTTCTATTAAAATTTTAGCAGCCTTTTTTACATACCAGTAGTAGGCAGAGTGTTCCACCCATGGTCTAGCTGGGTTGCAGTAACTCCTGAATTCTCCTTCTGTATCCACCATGACATTGGTGCTTTCTGACACCTAACACAGAATTTATGTTTGATGAATTTATATTCTGACCATGACACCCCACAAAATCCTTGTCATAGACATTAATCCCCTGAGGCACTCAGGAAATGCAGGTACCTGCATGAGGGTGAGCGTGCACTTATGGCTACACACTAGGCCAAAGACCTTGGTGTTACAGATTTTTATGGGTTATTTACTAGACTCAGGCTTTCTTTGGATATTAGGGATAGTGGATTTCATTTTTCTTGGTTCCTGGGAGGATCTCTATAAGGACAGGGAGTTGATCACAAAACAGTGCAGGGTTTGAAGTGAACACAGTTGTGCTCCAGCCCTTCTCCCTCACCGCCTTCTAATCATGAACAATTTCCTCATTTGCATTGGTGTTTCCAGCCCTCCCTGTTACCTGCTGAAACTGTAATCTCTTCGGGACAGGGATCTTCTCTCCCTCTACCTGCATGTAAATGATGCAGAGCCCTCCTCGAGCCACAGTCTGAGTGCAGGCAGTGGCAGTAACTGGTGCCAGTGCTCAGGAGGCAGCAGACAGTAGTGACATTTTTCTGTGTGTGAGTATATTCTTGCACAGAATGTTTACACACTTGAATTTTACCTCGAGTGTAAGAAGTGGAAAGTAGGTGTTTCTCTCATCACCACCTGTGGAGCAGATGGTGGAACAAACAGAGAGCAATTTATAGAGATTCCCTAACTTGAGTAGATTTTTGTATGAAAATACATGTTTGGAAAACACCTGGTTCTGACACTGTGATAAAGTACATGTCACAGGTTTTCATGGAGATGGGAAAGCAGCTGCCATTATGCAGCAAAATAAACAAGGGGCCACTTGTTCAAGGAGTGGTTCTGGGGCTGGACTGGAGAGCTGTACTGGTACCTAGGGAGGAAGCTGCTCAGTAAAGTATAAACATCACATTGTGATTAAAGTCTGTGCTACTGCCGTTCCAGTTTTTATCCTGAGGACTCTTGTCTTTCTCTTTTAGGTTGGATTTATGCAACTCTGACACCTGTAGACTGCCTGGCCTTCGCAGGACATTTTCTACACAGTCTAAGCGTTGAAATGCAGATGAGGTAATCTGGCATTAAAATCTGAAGTTGTGTAGAGGCTCAGTTTTTAATCAGTGAGTAATAATAAGTCGTTGGCAGTAAGGTTGGTGTAGCTCTGTTGGGCAGTTTTGGGTGGTGTACCCACCTTTGTGCCCTCTGACCACGTTCTCTCACGCTGACTCGTTCTCAGCTGCCCTCACGCCTGTTGCACAATGCACAGGAGGATATGTGAGGTGCCTGGGTTGGTGTGGCCATGTCCTGAAGGAAGAACTGCTACAAACTGCCAGGAGTTTTACCCTGGCACCTACCATTCAGTGCTGGATAAGCCCTCACCCACTCAGCTGGACTCTTTGCTCAGTGTAAGACAGTACAAGTAGTTCTTTATTGATTTTGGGCAAATAATGCAATAAAACTATCATACATCTGTATCACCAGTGTTTTTTAGTGGTGCTGTTGTTATATTCTGGTTTTGGCCTGATGCCAGACTACATGGCAGCAGCACAAAGAGGCTGCAAAGTGACCCTGGGGCTTTTGTGACACACTCGTGCCCTGTGATGCTCTAAGTTCCTGTGGCTTTGTCTTGCAGGGCATATGAAGTAGAAAGACGATTGAAAATTGTCAGTCTGACCCAGTTTCCAAACTTTGAAACAGCGTGTTGGTACACGGGGAGGCATCTACTAGAGAAATTCAAAGGTAAAACTGCATTTCCTTACCTGCCTCGATGGCTCAGCCTTGGGGTCTGAGAACAGTTACCCTTAATATTTGGTGGTGTCCACTTAAAGGATGAACAGGTGGCCAAAACTGGTCTTGTTAATGTTTGAAAACTACTTTGAACATACCAGCAGAACGTGCTGCTCTGGTCCAGCTCACCCCTGAACATCCTGCCGTGGGCTCTGGGAAAGACCTGAGCTGTTCCTCTTACTTGTGCCTATGAGAAGGTTTATTCTGCTTTATAAAATAATGCTGTTATTTTATTTTGAGTTGCCTGTGAGTCTGGATTCATTCCCTGTTTTAACTGAATGAGCTATGGGCTCTGTGAGCCCTCCTTTCTCCCTTCATCCTGCTGATCCTAGTTGAAGATATGGGCAGGTCTCATGGACACGGGGCCACAGGAGCATCAGGCATGTGGCCAGCAGGAGCATTGGGAATTAAAGCCAAGTTTTCTGTGAAGTTCCAGCTCTTTCAAATTTGATTCCTGCAGAGTTGATCCAAACATCCATGTGTAAATGTTCTTTACAGATTTGGGCTTGCTTTGCTCTTTGCCTCTATTTCTCTTACTATAGGACGTGTCCAGAGATATCCATCAGATCCTTCTATAAAGAGGAAAATTTGTCTAATTAATCCACAGGGTGCTTTTCAGAATTCAGTCAGAATCAAAGAGCCACTGATGGTACCTTTTTATTCCCACAGCCTGGATGAGTGGCCATAGAAGTTAGGGATGAGTATGGGACCGAGAAAGGAGCCAAAGGATTGCTGGTGTAGACAGAGCTGACAGGAGCACAGTGTAGGAAGGCTGAGCTGGATCTGTGACACAGTAAATATACTCCTTATTACCATCAAGTTACAATAGGGATTGAATTGTGGGGACCAACTCTCCAAGAGTTAACTTTAACTTTTCCAGTTAAACTTTTCCAAATTAAGGACTTCCTGTAAACTGTCAGTTGCTGAATGACATTGGGTTTTTCCTCTACTTAGGTTTGCATAAAGCTGGACAGCAGCCTCCTGCTCATCTACTCCAAGGAGCAAAGATTCTCAACGGTGCTTTCAGGTCATGGACTAAAAAACAGGTAGGAGAAGCAGCCTGGGTTAATATTGGGTGTTTGTTAGTTGCTGGGGCAGAGAGGAAATGCTAGAACAAATAACATCTCCAGAGCAAAACATCCAATTCCGAGATGCCAAAGAGAAGGAACTGGGAGAACGGGAAGGCAGGCGCTAGCTGGGATGTCATGGTGCCACACCAGGAGTGGGCAGGAAAAATGGTACCACCAGAGTTCTAAAAAAGTTGCCAAAGGGACAGTGGATGAATGTTCTCCTTGATTCCAAGCATCTCCCTGTGCCACAGCAGCTCAACAGAGGGTTTGTGCAGTGAGGGCTGGAACAACACCTGCTTTTCTGTGGGCACAAGGTGCCCAGTTCCTGCAAACCCAACACCTCGATCCAGCCAGGAAATACACACTGCTTGGAGACAAGGCTTAAGGGGATTTGAAGCCTCAATTTCCTGCTACAGCTATTTCAGAGGTGTTATTCTTGTTTGCGTGGCTCCTAAATTCTGGGGGACTCAGCTGCAGGAGATAGCCTATTGCATCACTAAACATGGACAGGGGAATTGGCCAAAGCTGGACTTTGACTGTGGTAACACACATGTGAGTGCAGGTGATGTCAGGGCTCCCAGAGCCCCCAGAACCCTCTGCTGACACAGTACCTGCCTGTACTGAGGACACCAGCCTGAGACAGTGTGTCTTGGTAAACGTAGAAAAGGAATTTCTCTCAGAATCTCATGTAAGAGGGTGAGCAAAATGATGCTGCAGCTGTGAAAAAGCAGTACTATCTGAAAAAAGATGATTGACTTTGTTGTTCTCTCAGGACAACTTGTTACAATAACATCTAGAAGGGGAAAAAAGTATATTTTTTCCTTATTTGAATGTCTAATGCAGTCAAGATTGATTTCAGCACATAGGAAAAATTTGGTCAAGTCACTTCAAGAGGGTTTTTTTTCTATTTTTGAAAAAAACACGCACAGAAACAGCAGTCTGGCTTTGTTGTGTTTTAGGCTTTAGCAGAGCATGAAGATGAACTACCAGAAAACTTCAAACCAGCACAACTCATCAAGGACCTTGCCAAAGAAATAAGATTAAGTGAGGTTTGTGCTGTTTTCATAATACTAACTATATATGTCTAGGCTGAAAAATGGTTGTATTTAAATAAGTGTTTCCCACTCTCTCCATTAAAAGAACTCTGCTCAGGACTCTTGTCTGTGGCTGACTTGCCATGTTCTGGGCTCTTCTTAGCTTTTCCTCAGCTTTATGCTGTGTCTGCCTGTCCTGCACCCTTTCTCCTCCACTTGGTCCTGGCTGGACTGGCCACACTCCCCTCTCCAGCCTTATTTTCTGTTTCACTTTAGCTTCTTCTCCCCTCAAAGTAGGATAGAACTCAAAGAACACTGTTGCCATCTTCATGACCACGCTCTCCATGTAACATCTGCTTTTTCTTGTGCTTAACACTCTTGTCCATGACATTGGCTGAGCTTGGAACTATGATCCTGTGCCTTGTCCCGGTGGGAAGCCTTGCTCTTGGGGCAGAGTAGCTATAGCAAATGAGATAATAATTATTACACTGCCCAAAAGAACCCAATAAACCCAAAAAACCCCCAATAAAGGAGGTTGCATGGGAGGATCATCCACTGAGTGTGGTAACATATCCCACAAGGTGACAGTAGCTGGTTCAGTTCCTTTGAGAAGACATTGTGTTACATTCCACCCCCTTTCTAACGACATCCAA
Source organism: Lepidothrix coronata (assembly GCF_001604755.1). Classification (NCBI taxonomy): domain Eukaryota; kingdom Metazoa; phylum Chordata; class Aves; order Passeriformes; family Pipridae; genus Lepidothrix; species Lepidothrix coronata. The sequence goes on from NW_016690366.1 coordinate 1,638,905, forward strand.
AGACCTCAAAACTGAAATCTGTCATGTCCTTTGATCCTCTTTGATGTAGTATTTAAGTTTGCTGATTGTCAGAACGGCAAGTTAAGCAGAAAATAATTTCTTTTTAATTAGTCAGTGTTAATTTTAATTGGGCAGCTATTTTACTGCTAATTTTCCCTGGGGGGCATGAAATGTGATTCTGCTACATTTATCGTATCAGGATTAAGTGGAAAGTGTTTGTGCTCAAGCTGATCAGCATTTTAAGCAGAAGAGTGTTCATTTCATCCATCTGTTTGTGTGGACAGTCCATTTAACCGTCCCACCTGATGGACCTACATTCCCTACCAAGCCTCTAGAGTTTCTCCAGGCCAGACTTGTGCTTGAGGGACGTGGGGGTGGGAATTGGTGAGCAGAGCCTTATTGTGGCCTTTGGTGGGATCTTCATTCCCTGGCCAGACTGGCCTGTGATGCAGATCACCCTCCAGCAAATCTTTGGGGATCTTTGGGGTTTGTTTCCCCATGGAAGGGAGGGTGTAGGTGAATATCAACCATGAGACAGGCGGGTGTGAACACCTTCTGTTTTGTGCCAAACTGCAGAACGCTTCGAAAGCCAGCAAAGCAGACATGAGTGCCAACACCACCACCGAGGAGACCTGTCCTGTGGAGAAGGAGGAGGCACCTTCACCTGTCCAAGTGACGCCTCCGCCCCCTCCCGCAGAAAAGCTCCCTAAAAAAAAGACTCCCAAAACTGTGAAAACCCCCAAACAACTCAAGCCATCCAAACCCCCCAAACCTCCCAAGCCCCCTAAGCCCCCAAAGCCTCCCAAAACACCGAAAGTGAAGGGAGAAGGCAAAAAGAAAGGAAAGAAGGCAAAGGAGAGTCCCCCACCAGCCATCCCCAACCTCGACTTGCTGGAGGCACACACCAAGGAGGCTCTGACCAAGATCGAGACGCCAAAGAAGGGGAAGGTGGGTCATGTTTTAACCTCTCCCCCTTCTCCTGCCATCATAGGGATAAAATCACTCCTTAGGTCTCATGTAAAAGGTACTCTGTGTGACACAGTGTGAAACCCTGGCTCTGCTGATGAGAAGGAAAGATTTGTAACTGCTGATTCATTGCCCTTCTTTTATCCAACTCTTGGATTTAATTTGACTGTTTGCTTGGTTATTCTTTGATATGGAGCCTCCCAGAAACCCATTTATATCAAAAGGTGTCAATGATGACAGACCTTGTTTCTAAAGAATCAAATTTACTTGAGATTTCACTCTAGAAGGAGTGACTGGAGATAGAACAATAGTTTTCTTCCACTTCTGCCCATGCAGGACAAGTTTCTTTGTGATGTCCTTGAATTCTGAAACCTTTTAATTCAGCATGAATTTTGCTGTTGACTTCAGGAGGGGCCATTGAAGCACTGACAGAGGAATGTCAGAATTGCTGTTTGTAAAGAAATACCCCTAAATCTTTCCTAAAGCACTTCTGCACTTTTAGCAGTTTGTGTGCAGTTTGTGGTGCCTGTCACGGAGCAGCAGGCAGGGAGATGAGTGTGTTGGTGTATCAAGGAGAAGAGCAGCTGGTCTTCTGCAGGTTCTGAAGCAGCAATATTTGACTGAACCTCAGTTTTGGGTTCCAAAAGAATAAATAGGAGTTTTCAAAAATATATTGTGTTATATTCCAGATAAAGCCTGTGTTTCTGACATGCAGCACTGCATCCTCATTAAAAGGACTTTTTCCTGACTTTTTTTCCCCAGGCTGCAAAGAATGTTCTAAGTGTTCCCAATAAGGAATCTGCAAGCAAGCAGAATGAGGTGGAGAAATTTGAAGTCCGAGAGCAAAATAAAAGCAAAACAGAAGCCAAATGGAAATATAAGGTAACACCTCCTGTTAAATTCTGCTGCTAGTGCTGCCACATAATGACAAGCTGAGGGTGGAGAATCGTTCCTGGCTCTACCTAAGCAGAGAGAACAAGACACCAATTTTGAGTTTTCAAAGAAAAAAATTAAGCAGAAAAGAATCAGTCACTGATTAAGGAAGTGGATGTGTGTGGATGAATTCTTGGCTAGCATGTGCTGAATTATCCATCTAATCCATGGTGACACCAAACTGTTAACAGTGAGATGTTCAGTACTGATCCCTTTTGTGATCCTTCCTGGAACACAGTCCTACTGCTTTAAGTCTGGAGTAGTTGCAGAGAAATCAATAACTAATCAATAATTAACTAATAATTTATACTCAGTAACTAATTTTAATGGCATGAAATTAAAGTTAATGAAATCTGAATTATGCCACATGGACTTAAAAGCTTACCTTCCTGGAGGGCTAATGGAGGGTCAGTGAAATTCACTCCTGGAACAGCACATTTTGTCTGCAGGGGCAATTAAATAAGGTGACCTCAGGCTCTCTCACTGAAACAGATCTTTGTTGTGAAATTCTAATGACAAAAGTGCAAATTCCCCTGTTACAAAATCCTCTGTTACTCACCACATTTGGGGGACCTTATTTGGACATTGGGAAGAAATCCTTCCTGTGAGGGTGGGGAGGCCCTGGCACAGGTTGCCCAGAGAAGCTGTGGCTGCCCCATCCCTGGAAGTGTCCAAGGCCAGGTTGGACGGGGCTTGGAGCAACCTGGGCTAGTGGAAGGTGTCCCTGCTCATGGCAGGGGGTGGAATGAGATGAGCTTTAAAGTCCCTTCCAACCCAAACCAGTCTGTGATTCTATGATTTTGCAATTCTCTTTTACTCTGTCTGTAGATGAATAGACTCTCTGAAGATACCTGTGAGTCTACAACATAAATGACATGACATTTAACTGGTTTAATTGTTTTGTTTTGCTTCGTTTGCCTTTCAGAACAGTAAACCTGATTCACTTCTGAAAATGGAAGAGGAACACAAATCAGAAAAGACACCTTTATCAGGAAATAAGGACAACAAATTTACATTCTCTTTCTCTAATAAGAAGTTGCTTGGGTAAGTAAAAATATGACAACACACGTCAACTAAAAAAGCAGATTGAAAAGTCATTATTTATATTTTTTTACAAGAAGATGAAAATCTGCCTTTCTGGTCAATTTAGAAAATACACTATCATGAAAAGTTCTTCTAGTGCTTTAGTCAACATCCTGTTTTGAGATATAAATTGTAGGTTCAGAAACGTGTTTGTAAAATTATTCTAATTGCTTTGGCACCCCTGAAAGTATCAAGTTGACTGAGAATTCTGCATAGAGATACTCATTGTCTTCCTCTCTGTCAAGTCACAAGCTGTTTTCTACTCAGTGTTGTTACTGATTTGTAATTTTTCTTTTCATTTCAGTTCAAAGGGAGTCAAAACCCAGCTGAATACTAGTGTGTTTGGGTCACTGCAGAATTTTAAGGAAGACAAAGCCAAACCTGTACGGGATGAATATGAATATGTGTCAGATGATGGTGAACTAAAAATTGATGAGTTTCCAATCAGAAGGAAGAAAAACACTTCAAAAAGAGAACTGCCCTGTAAGAATATTTCCTGGTTTGTCTTTATCTGCTCAACAAAGTCTTAGGTGGTGATTGTCCAGAACAATCAGCATGTGATTTATAGTAAAGAAAACCATGTTTTACCTGTCAGTCAAATGTAAGGGAATAGGAGGGCTGGTTTTTGGAGGGAAAAGAACCATGACTCTGTGTTTCTTTTTATTCATTCAGTTTTATCAGATAAAAAAGACACCCTGCAGCACACTCCTGTTAAGAAGCCAAAGGTGGAGTCGGTACCATACAAGGTATGATGATATTGTTCCTTCACAAAGTCCCACTTGAACGAGAGGATCTTTAAGGTCCCTTCCAGCCCAAACCCTTCTGTGATTCTGTACCTGTGATGCAGCAATTAAAGTGTTTGTTTGCTGTGGTCAGTACAAGTTCATATTATACTATCTGAATAAGTCAGAAAAAGAAAATAGTTTGTTAAGGCAGAACTGGAGTTGACCAAAATGTTTGGTTTTAAGTACTAAGAAATTCTCTGCACCCTGGTTTGTCTCTGGGATATTCAGGAGGAATTGTAGACCTCCTTGCCTGAGTCAGGAGCTGATGTCTGGAGGCTGGTGGTGTCTCCCTGTGTGGGAGCTGAAGGAGGGAGTCCCTGGAGAGAACAGACTGGCACTCCAAGCAATAAAGGCTGGCACCTCAGCAGCCTGAAAACAGGGCAGGGAGGGGAAAGGAGTTGTTTTGTTAGACTGTAGGCTACAGTGCACAGAAATCCCAGCCCCAGGGAGATGGTCAGGTGTAGGCAGCTCCCTTCCATGGCCCCACATGGCCCCTGTTCCTATGGATCTGTGCCATTCTGCTGTCTGATTTCCCAGCCTCCTGCAGTGGGCTGGCAGATGTGGGTCTGTCCCCATGTCTGGATTGTCAGTGTTGGCAGTCTTGCCAGGTGCAGATCTGTGCCCTGCTGCACATCTGGGCTGGCAGAGCCATGGCCACACAGTCCCCTCCTTTCCTGGAGGGGTCATGGTCTGAAGAACTGGAGCAGGGGCTGGGAAATCAAAGCAGCACCTGGAAACACCACTGTTAGAGTGGTCTGATCCCATGAGCAGGATCAGATCTCAGAGCTTTGGGAGGGGAAAGAAAAACCCACCATGCCTACAGACTGCAAGGAAATGGATTTTTACCATGCACCTGGTTTTGTTCTTTTTATCTTTAATGAAAGCAAATTCCAAAGGCTAGTCCTGTGTCCTTGGAGGAGCAGCAGGCTGCAGGAATCATTGTGCTGTTCTTGTTGAGTAACTCAGTGAGTTTCCACCTTTTTTTGAGCCTTTCCCTTGTTTTTGCAGAGCGAGGACTCGTCAGATGAAGATTTGCTTCACATTGACACCGAGGCAAAGCCGGGACGTAATTCCAAAGTAAAGAAAGAGAGTGGAAGTTCAGCAGGAATTCTTGACCTTTTGCAGGCAAGCAAGGAAGTTGGGGGTTTAGAGTATAACACCAACAGGTACGCACCAAGGGAGGCTTTTCCCTCTTACCTGGGAACAAAACTGCTCTTTTGTGGCTGTGTGTGAGAGAGAATGAATTGTGCAGCTTGGCAACTGCTTTTTCTCCAGTAAGCAAATTCTTCCTTTGTCCTATGATCTGGAGGTGGGAAAGATTTTTGGGGTATAATTTAAACAAATAGAGGATTTGACATCACTTTTAGCAATAATACTGTAATAGATAAAAATCATTCAAAAGGAGGAGAGAGCTCAGTGACTGCAGCTTGAGGGCATGAATTATGGTTTTTAATGTAGTGAGATTGTGATAAAGTAATCTAAGTGACCAACATTCCTTCCATAAGGCATTGTAAGGTGCCATGAATATCAAATGTTTGCAAGAAGAAAATAGGAAACTATCTACCCTCCCTCCTATCCCTGGTCATCATTCTTCTCCCCACCAAAAAATATGGCTTGGGGAAAAAAGTAAACTCTTTCATGGGTACTTCTATTTCTGAAATGGAAATATTTGCCTGGGCTTAGCTGTGTCTTATGTGGGATCTACTTATGTAGGTGAATGTGGGAACTGAAGCTTGATGTTTTGGGATGTGGTCAGTAAGGTACAGCACTAGATCATTCAGTAATCCAGACAGTGAGTGGTGAAAAGAAATGGAAAACAAGTCTAGGCTAGGCTCAAATCCTGCATTCAGGACTGTCTGGAGCAAGGGGTGTGTCTGGGTCCATCTCAAACCAGATGTGTGGGGTCATTGCCTCCACCCTTCACAGCCCAGCTCTGATCTCAAACCATCAACAGACAGCTGGTAACAGAACATGGTGTTGTTTGGAGAGAAGTTAGTGGGACTGTTCATGTATTGAAGTATCTTGCTTAACTCAAACCCTAGGAACAAATCCACAAGGAAGGGGTTTTGGGAACATCAGCTGAGTTGTGGCTTCCATGCACAGAACTGCTCCTCGGGCAGGAGCTGCTGCGCCGGTGCCCGGTGCTCCCTCGTCATCTGCTCATAAGGACATCCTTGCTGCTGCAGCCTGGAGGGAATGGTTTGTCCTCCATCTGTAGAAAAGCAGAGGTTTTCAGCCAAGCACTTCCCACTGCTCCCCAGGAGCCACAGCCGTGGTACTTTTGGAAGCTGTGGGCTGCTGGCAGAAGTTTCTAGATTCTGAATTTGTGCAAACCAAGGCATAAACCTCTGAAGGGTGAGAGTAACAAGTCTGATGTGGGAAATTATGTGAGACATGTGGAAGGCTATTCGTGATTGGCTTTTTAATAAGCCAGTTCCATCTTCACCTTGAAAACCACCTTCCCCAGGCAGGTGGGATGTGTTGGGTTTCCTTGCTGACTGCTGGAACCAATAGCATAATTTTCCTCCCTCCTTTCTCTTGGTCTGCCTTGGTTATACAAAGCCACAGAAGCTGTGGAGGAGGTAGAAGTAGCTGTGGGAATGACCTGAGAGTTGAGAACAAACTGGACAGAGAGGCTGGTGCTGTCCTTTGCCCTTGCTGGGTGTTGGGGCGCTGTGACCCAGGGAAGGTGAAGCCTGCAAATTGAAAAGGATCTGTCAAAGTGGAATGAGGAGATCCCTCCAGAGAGGAAGATATTATCTAAGCCTGGGAAAGTTAAAAGTCATAACTGAGAATTCCAAAAGCTATGCCTCGTGGTCAAAGGGGAACATGTGGAACAAGTTACCAAGGGAAAATTACAATAGAAGAAAATATTATCAGGGATTTTGAAAAAAAAATCATTTTTTTGATGTTGAGAGAGAGGGTGGAATTTGTTAAGATTGCAGCGTGGTGACAAAGCTGCAGAGAAATCTAGAGAAGGGAACACTGCTGAACTAAAACCATCTTCTGGTTCAACCTTCTCAGCTTACTAGAAAATTGTGTCCTCAGATGGTTGCAAGAGATTAAAAAATATGATATGGCCTGGCTTCATGCAGGGTGCATTGGCTGTGCAGAACCAGGCAGCTCTGTTGAGACACTCTGGCCTTTGGGCACCACCATTTAGGGTTCATTACTGGTTGCAAAGCAGGGACTGGGATCCCCATTCCTGTGCTGAGCAGAGATGGGCCACAGAGTCTCCTCTGGTTTCTCTTTCCATCTCTGATGGGGGTGAAAAAGGCTTGATTTTAAAATCAAGTCACACAGTCACTTCATCTCCTCAGAAGTCTTGTCTTGACAAGGCTGCTATTTCTAGGGACAAGATCTCATCTCTCTCTAGTCCTGGTTTTCCTGTGTTGCTTCCCTTTCCATAGCAAGGAGGGGTTGACCAAACATCTGTCATGGAGGGCATGGGGAGAGGTGTCCATGTGTCTGCAGCTCCCAGGAAATCAAGTAGTTTTTGTTGTCTTAGCTCAACTGGGTTAGTGGTTCTGGATTTTCCCAATCTCTTCAGATTTGGCCCCAACTCTGCTCCCACACTTCAAAAGAAATAATCACGTTAACACTTGTCTGTTTGACTGTTCCTGTGAATTCCTTTTCCATTCTGTGTTGTGGTCCATAATGGGATGAGTGTTTACATTGAATTTACAGTTACATTTTGGCAGGTCATTAGACATGTTGACAAGCAGCTAGGTGTGTCTAACTCTGTCAATAAAGTTGCCAGGCTAATAGAACTCCCATGCTGGAAGTCTGGTACAAAAAAAAGAAAATTTATCAACTATTATAAGAATTCGAAGAAATCTTCCTTGACCTTGTGCACGCTACCAACCATTTATTGCCTGCTGATGAAATGGTCCTCCAATATTCTCTGCCTTGCTTGGGGTGTGTTTTGCTGCTGGCAAGGGTTTAAACTCCCAGAATAGAGAAGGACTCAGGCCTTTGCTTGCCCTCCCCACTCCTGGATGATGTACCCAAGGTATTTGTAGACTTTGTGGTTTCTGAAATCAAAGTCTCCCAAGCACAGTCATGTCACTGGACTCGGCTGAGTTCCTGCACTGTGTGGGGCAGTTCAGTGGGAATGTGTCATATCAATGCTGGCTCTGGGATAAACACTGGGCTTTGGCAGTGTGTGCTGCATCTTGATTGAAAAAAGCCCCTGATAAATGTAATTACTGTGTTTCATTTCATAATTAGGCTCGACTTTTTAAATGACCGTAATGTGCTTTTTAAAAATAAAATGGAAGAAACATGATATGCAAACGTACTGAGTCGCAACATGATGCCAGTGTGGTCATGTCTGACTCTCAGGAGCAATTCCCATCTTTCTCTACTTGTAAGGCAGATGAAGGGTAGGGATATGTATGTATTTATGGATATACATATATATATATGTATATTCTGGATACACCACGTAGTGGTCGTGCAGGTGGGTCACCGTGGAGTCTCCTCTCACACATCAAGCAGTCTGTGCATGGAACCCTGTCAGACCAGTGCTGGAGCTGCTGTATCCCAGCACTAACTTGGGAAGCAGCTCAGGGCTTTTCGTGATAATGGCCTTATCTGAATTGTGGGAAATTTTGTTCTGTAAACTACTGGGCTGTCATTTGTAGCTGCCCACCTCAAATGCCCTGATGGCGTTGCCTCGACTGCTTTAGAGAGCTGCAGCTCAACTCCATGTGTCAGTGGGGAGAGGGAATGACAGAGCTCCTGCAGAAAGGCTGCTGTGAGTGTGGGAGTGGGCTGAAAGAACTGAAACGGAATATGGCAAAAGCTTGGAGGGCTGGTCGTCACCTGATCTTGAAATGAGCAAAATTACTTGTTGTGTCCAGGTCTGATTCAAAAATGGAAGGAAACACTGGGGTTGTGCTTGGCATTATTGGAGTTCCATAGTTTTATACAACTGTGACTTCTCCAGAGCCACCCCTCAGTCAGTAATATTCTGCTGGAATATTGTAAATTCAGTTTCTATATATGAGGATATAGGTGGAAGGCTTAGTAATTGCTGATGAAAGGAAGGGGATGATCTGCCTAGAGAGGCTGAGCCCTCAGAGAGAGGTGACAGTGGTTGTGAAGAGTGAGGCACCAGGTCCCTGCATGATCCCCTGCATGATCCAGGGTGTTGGGATCATTCCTGTGCCCAGCCTCACTGAGGAGGTAAAGCCTGAGTGCTGACTTGGTGTATTCCTGTCCCCATCACCCACTATGTCACCTGCTGTCAGGGATAGGATGCTCTTGTCAAACCTGGCTCAGTACCATGGACCCCTCCTTTTCTCCAGGCTGAGCTCCCTCAGCTGTTCCTCATTAGACTTGTGCTCCAGACCCTTCTCTAGCTCTATTCCCTTCTCTGGTCACACTCCAGCTCCTCAAGGTCTTTCTTGTCATGAAGGGCCCAAAACTGACCCCAGGTTTTGAACTGTGGCCTCAGCGCTGCCCAGCACAGGGGGACAGTCCCTGCCCTGGTCCTGCTGGCCATACTAGTGCTGGTACAAGCCAGATAAAGGCACAAACAGCTGTCAGTCAGTTTGTTAGAGTGTCCCTTTCTCTGTGCATCCACAAGAGCATTTGTCAGCCTGAGAACAGGAACACAAGGCTGCTGGGATTGAGGCAGGTCAGAGCTATTGCCCAGTGCCACCTCGCTGTGTATTTGGAGGTGGCTGTGGGGGCAAAAACACTCTGGCTGCTTTGTTCCTGCTCCCATGCTCTTTTAAAGTGTTTTTAAGCTGTAATTGTAACTCTCTGATAGTTTACTTTCATAAATGTGGGGTTTTTTAAAAAATCATTGCTAAAGCTACAGAAAGGGGATACGGCTCTTCCAGAGCTTCAAAATAGCTTCCTGAGTCTTCTTGAAATTTTTCTTGGCTTAGAAAGCTGAAATACCCCTGATGGAAGCACACCAGGCACATGCCCTAATGAGAAACACTCTGCCCCATGTGCAGCTCCGTCTCTGAGATATTTCACCCATTTCAGGTTGGAGTTGGACTCTCAGAACCACTGGTTTTGATCATATCCCACCATTCATTTGTTGAAGTTTGTGTTGCTTAAGGCAGTTCCTTTCTGATTTTCCCATTTAGTGGTCAATGTTTGATGGTCTGTTTGCAGTGTTTTGAGAGTCCAGTGCTTGGAAAAACAATTCAGGGAAAAAGAGTGAAGGAAGATATGTTAATTCCTTATAGATGGTGCAAAATATGCCTTTACCAGAGAGAAGGCAAAGGAGGAGGCATGATACTGGAGGAATTTAAATGGCTGTTTCCTAAATAAGTTTTTTTAGTGTTCTTCTATTCGCTGACTTGTGAGCTAACACCAGTCTTAGCTCATTTTCAGGATTATTTATAAATGCCCTTAGTGCCCAGAAACTTCCATTATGTCTTGTATGTTACTCTATCCTGAGCCCAAATTAAGCTCAAGTGGCAGAAAGCGACGTGGTGCTGCTGATTCTCTTGGGAAGGGCTGTGTGTTCATGGCTTCTGTTTCACAGCTCTAACAAACACCCTTGCCACAGCAAGGTTTTGTTTTGTTTTGTTTTGTTTTTGTTTTGGGGGTTTTTTTTGTTGTTGCTGTTGTTGTTGGTTGGTTGGTTGGTTGGTTTTTTGTTGTTTTTTTTTTTTTTTTTTTTTTTTTTTTTGCATTTCACTACTTGCCCAAAATCCAAAGTTCTGGAAATAGTGGATGATGTGTTCTGCCTGTTGCAGAATTAATCTCTGGTGTTCTCCTGTGAGATTATCTGTGTTCATCTCTGTGGTGGGCAGGGCGCCTTCCCACCTCACTAAGTGTCAGTGCTAGTCAGAATTTACACCTCGTTTGACCTCAGCCTATTCTAGGAATGCAGTAGATGTGCTGTGTCTGCTGACAATGGGCAATCAAATACTAGAAAGGAAGTTCAAGGAAATCTGTGTCTCTCCAGTGTCTCCCGTAATCAATCCGTCCCACACTCACATCAGAAAACCTTCCCAGTGTGCTGCAGAAAGTTCTCAAATTACTTGTGCCTCACCGTGTTGCTCTTCCAGCAGATCCTGGAGGGGTGACAGTCCCTGTTGTGAACTGGGGCCTGTGACCATGAACTTTCCTTCTGGTTGCTCATGCTCTTGCTCTAATTGCTTGTATGGAGCAGAGCCCTCCATGACATCCCCCATCAGTGCTGGTGCATAAGCTCTCCTTTTATAGGACTTGGTAGTATAGATTATAAATATTATTATTAAAATATGATGATGAGGAGGAGGAGGATTTGGTAGTACAGATAAATAGTATTATTAAATATATATAAGTAGAGAAATAATATTATTAAAAGATAAAGATGATGATGGTGATGACTATGATAGTTGGTAGTAGAGACACTGTACTGTTGGGAATACAATATGGGCTTTGGAAAGTTCCCTGAGCCCTGTCCAGAGCAATGACAGCCCCCAGGGACATGCCCACATCTGAGGATGTCTGGGATACTGCTGCTCCATAAAATTACCCGCTGTCCCTGGCGGTGTGTCCAGCTACTCAAAGGAACCAGGGAATCTCTTCTAGCACAAACGTGCTGTGAAAAGAGCGAGCTGTCTGTGAGGGGTTGGTGTTTCTGGAATCACTGATGGCTCCTGTGTTTCTCCCTGTGTCCCCACAGCCAGCCACCTGCTTCCCCCAGCACCCAGGAAGCCATCCAGGGCATGCTCTCCATGGCAAACCTCCAGGCCTCGGAGTCCTGCCTTCAGACGTCGTGGGGCACCAACCAGGCGAAGAACAACTCCATCTCCACGCAAAACTCCAAAAAAACAGGCGGTGGCGGCAACAAAAACGCCGGGAAGCGGTTACTGAAGAAAAGCACAAAGAACAGCATCGACATGGAGGATTATGATGAGGATCAGGACCACTTGGACGCCTGCTTTAAGGACTCGGATTACGGTGAGTGGGAAGGAAGCAGGGTGTGCCTGGGGCTGCATGGTCACACGTGTGCATGGCTGCAATACCCCATTGCCCATGGTCGCTTTCTCCTGCTCTGCCCTGGTGGTGTCGGCCGGTGTTGGGTGAGGAGGAGTGTTTGTAACACGGGGTCTGCACCACAAAATCAGCAAAGACCCTGTGATACCAGACTGGCTGCAGAGCCCGTGGTGACACAGCCGTCCGGGCAGGCTGGAGTTGAGGCTTGGCACAATGAGAAACTCTCAGAAATATGAAAAGCCCCTGAAACTGTAGCAGTCGACCCAGAAACAGGAGACTGTCTCAGAAATGTGGGTCAGGCACTCGTGACAGAAATATCTGTGTCTGCACAACGGCAAAGAAACATCTGGCTGAGAGGGGTGAGAAGTTGACTTTGTACATGGAAAAGGGATCCAATGCTATTTTGAGTGTTGGCAGAAAAGGCCAAGCATCTGCAGCAGAAATGAGCACAAAACCAGTTTGCACCAGTTACATCAGTTCTGTCATAGTTATCATGGAATCATGGAATGGTCTGGGTTGGAAGGGACCTTAAAGCTCATCTCATTCCAACTCCCTGCCACGGGAAGGGACACCTTCCACTAGCCTGGGTTGCTCCAAGCCCCATCCAACCTGGCCTTGGACACTTCCAGGGATGGGGCAGCCACAGCTTCTCTGGGCAACCTGGGCCAGGACCTCCCCACCCTCACAGGGAAGAATTTCTTCCCAATATCCATCTAATCCTGCCCTCTGGCAGTGGGAAGCCATCCCCCCTTGTTTTGTCACTTCAGCCTCCTCTCCAAAGTCCCTCTCCAGCTCTCTTGGAACCCTTTTAGGCACTGGAAGGAGCTCTAAGGTCTCCCTGAAGCCTTCTTTTCTCCAGGCTGAAGAATAATATGCAGAAGCATTTTTGTGTATAAGTGAGGAAATCAAGACAATAAAGTAAATGCTGATAGGGACTGGGAAGCCTGAAGTGCTTAAGGGGGCAAGAAATTGGTTTATGCTGCAAAGCAGGAGAGTCTCTGCATGTGTTTCAGTCTCCCTGGCAAGTATGACCATCAGGAATCACTTGCTCCAGTTAGGAAAGAGAAGTGGGTCTTTTCAGATCATTAATAGAGCTGCCAAGGAGAAGTGGGGCTGCTGTGACAGGTTGCAGGAGACTGCCCAGACACTGGAGAGCACATGCACTGGGATGCAGTGGAAGTCCTGGACATGCTTTGCAAAAGGGCAGCACAGGACTGTGGTTGACAGATGTCACATGTGCTGTCCTGAGGGGCAAATTTGCTCCCTGTGCCGGTGCTGCCAGTGAATGGAGAGTGGTTGTGAGCATGCTGGGTCTGCAGAGGCTCTGCCAGTGCAACATGTGATCCACAGACTTCAAGTGTCGGTGGCCACGTGCCCCAGGAATGCCAACACCAGGGATGGGACAAATGGCAACTGGCAAGAAAATGAAATGCATGTGAAAAAAAACAACAGAAGCTTCTTAGAAAAGGCTGGAAAAAAGTTTGAGCAGAAAAGTTAGTGTTTATCCCAGAGGGTTGGGAAGAGTCCATTCATAGAATGGCTCAGCTTCACCTAGAAAAGAGGAGACTGAGGTCAGACCTCATAAGGATCTGCAGCTCCTCCAGAGGGGCAGCTCCAATCTCTGCTCTGTGTGACCCAAGGGAATGGCTGGAGCTGTGCCAGGGCAGGGTTAAGCTGGATATCAGGAAAAGGTTCTGCCCAGAGGAAGGTCAGGCACTGAACAGGCTCCCCAGGGCAGTGGTCACAGCCACAAGGCTACCAGAGCCCAAGGAGTGTTTGGACAATGCTCTCAGGGACAGGGTGGGATTGTTGGGGTGTCCTAGGCAGGGCCAGGAGTTGGACTGATGATCCTGGTGGGTCCCTCCCAACTGAGGAGATTCTGTGATTACAGAGTACCCTAAAAGTACCCGGTCACAGTTTAATGACAACAGCTCCCAAGGGTAGTGTGTGCATGAGAGAAGAGGAAAGTCCCCTGAGTGTCACAGCTGCCAGCCCTCAGTGGCACTTCTGGGGACCATCCAGCTGTGGTGCCTGTGGTCACCACACCTGGACAGAGCAACGTGCAGGGTAGAGCTGTTTCCTACGCTGAAACTATTGCCTTTGTTTCCTACTGTAGTTTACCCTTCTCTCGAATCAGATGAAGATAATCCAGTTTTCAAATCCCGATCAAAGAAAAGGAAAAGTTCAGATGATGCCCCTTACAGTCCGACGGGTAAGTCCATGTTGTCTGTGCTGCCCAGACTCAGGCTAAGTCGTGCAGGTCCCTAAAAACCAGCCATTTTTCCAGGAGTGTGGAAACCATAACTAGTGATTTCTTTATCATGTGAAGGATTAACCCTTTCCAGCACAGTGGGAGGTGATCCATGCACTGTGATTCCTGCTGAGCAGTGTTAGCCTTCCTCCTTCAATCAGCTGGCAGGAAAAAATCATTCCTTGGTTGGTTTATTTCTCCTCACACTCTTGGTAGTGGATCAGTTGGTGGCACCTTAGCAGAGGGGTAACAGTCAATCCCCGGACACTGAGTAGCCATGGGTTTTAGGTGGTGACTGTGGGAATAGTGAGAAAGTGTGGGAATAGTCTCCTCCAAGCTCAGCCAAAGCTGGGTGGGTTTGTTGGGGCTCACCAGAGGCAGTGACAGGCAAGAGGGTCCTTAGACCCCTTTGATGTGGCCCACGAGTAGGGGCCCCTCCATGGCGTGCTGTGTGTGTGACAAGCAGCCCATGTCTCATCAGCTTGTGGCACTGCATGTCCTCCCCCGAGGGGGGAGTGAGCACCATCCATTTGGAAATGACGCTGGAGTTGCTCATATCCATAATGTGGGCACACACCCACACAGCTTTGGCTTCAGGTGGCCGTGGAGTTGCTCAGCTGTGTGCCATCTTTATCAGCAGCTTCTCCCCACGCTGCTGTGCCCGGAGGCTGTTGGCACCTCTGCCTTCAGTCACACCCTGGGAAGGGAAAGGCAGAGGCTGGCTGTCCCCATCTCTCCCTGCTGAGGAGGGCAGAGCCCCAGTGCCCTGTGCATGGCTGTGCTGCTCCCACAGGCACATCCCTGCCCCTCACCTGCCTCTGCTTGCCTTGCAGCACGAGTTGGCCCCTCAGTGCCTCGACAGGACAGGCCGGTGCGAGAGGGCACGAGAGTCGCCTCCATCGAAACCGGACTCGCCGCTGCCGCCGCCAAGTTGTCACAGCAGGTGAGAGACTGCTTGGGCAGTAGGAGCTGTCAGGGGAGGACAGCCCTGTCCCCCAGCAGAGCTGTGCCCGAGTGCAGCGCAGTGCCAGCCCTCCACAGTGTTTGCTCATGCCAGGGACACAAGGCTCAGCAGTCTCAGGGTAATAAACGGGATCAAAGCCCAACAGTGTCACAACACACCTGAGCACGCCACAGGCTGACAAGGGACAGAGGAAAAGCGTAGGGAGGGGTGAGGGAGCGAGAAGGGCTACCAGGGTAGAATAGGAGGAGGTTGTCCCAAAGGAGTGTATTTGGTGTGTATTTGAGAGCCTGACTGGTGTGATTGCCTGTCTGTGCAGATCAGCTGCTGGGAAGTGTCAGGATTTGCTTCCAAAGATTTGGTGAACTGTGGGTAGTTAGGGGCCAGTTTAGCAAAGGTACTGGGGCACTTTGGGTGTTGGCAGGTGTCCAGTCTCTGAAGGGGTCAGATAGGCCCCAGATAGGTAACATGAGGAGGTGCTAAGGTGACAAAGTCTGCTGGAGGAAGGTTGGTGAGGCACCTCGGGAAGTTGATGGAGATGCAGGTTGTGGTGGCTTTGGGCTTCTGCGATGTAGACTGTTGAGTAGAAGAGCTTTGAGGATGGTGGCAGGGTATCATCAAGAAGAAACTGAAAGTAAGCAAGGGACTCAGGACGGTGATAGACTGCTGTCCTCCAGGTGCAGGTACAGGTCAGGAGATGACGTGTGTGTCCTAGTGGGAAGCAGAGGCTGAATCAGTGGGATGTTTAATACCCTCCGTGCTGTTGTGAAAGGGTGTGAAGATCCCTGAAGATAGGAGGTGCCAGTTTTTGTGGAAGATGGAAAGCTTTGCTCATGCCGACCCCCGCTGCCGTGCCAGGGCAGTGTTGGTGTGGCCCTGGCTGGCTCCGCTCGCCGCAGCGGTAACGAACGAGGAGGCTCTGCCCGGGGCGTGGACGTAGAGGCACGAGAGGCAAACGTGTGTGTGCAGCTGTGAGCGAGACGGTGTCGGAACAGCCCCCGAGCGCTTGCCCGTGGCCAACTCTGCGGGGTTTCATTGTATCAGCACCCTAAGCAACGCCGCTGGCCCTTGCCCTAGCTAAAGGTCTTCTGGGGATTAATCTGAGCTTCATCTTTGTCATTTTAAAGGAGGAACAAAAAGGCAAGAAGAAAAAAAATACCAAAAAGAAGCTGTCAGCCCCCAACGCAAGCAAAGCGGCTCAGGAAGGCAGCTCGCCCGAGCCGAAGCTGGAGTCACAGGCCAGCAGCCTCACAGATCACGAGTACACCGCAGGGGCCAGCACCTTTGGGGTCGCCCAGCCTAACAGGGGATCGCAGCCGATGGCACCCGGTGTTTTCCTCACACAGAGGAGACCCTCTTCATCCTCGCAGAACAATGCCTCCGCCAAAGGTACCAGGAAACGCCGGGGGTTGTGGTGCAGGAGTGGGGAAGGGTGAAGCCATCATGTAACCCGTGCCTTTTGCAGGGCCTTCACATGCCGTGTGTGCCGTGGGGATGCAGAAGTGCAGACGTTTGGATGCAGGTCAGATCCAGTCAGAGATAGGGCCCATGGCCTCGGCTGTCCTGGCACTGGGGGCCAAAGAGGTGTTTTGCTCCTGGGCTGTTGGTTGCAGGGTGTGAGGCATCCCATGTCAGGAGCACTGCTGAGCATGGCCTGAGCTCGTGAGGAACACCCACAGTGTCACATCCCAGTCCAGCCTGTCTGGCAAAGCCTTGTCTGGGGAAAGAGGAGGCTGTTCTGTTCAGAGTAGGGCAGCACTGTGGTGGTGGCAGGGGTTGTACATCACCCTGTGCTGACAATACCTGAGGACACTCCTCCCAGGCTGTGTGAGGCAGGGCACACTGCAGATCTCTCTGGAGAGTTGCCTCAAAGGAGCAGAGGAATAGCAAACCTCGGGAGTAACACAGGTTACAGGAAGAGGTCTCTCGTTGTCTGCCATAGGGAAAGTGTGACAAAGCTGAAGCTGTGCCCGGATCTGGGCTAGGACCTCCTGTTCTCTGCTTGAACTTGGATCAGGAGGTGTGGCTGAGGCAGGAGTGTGGGACAGGCGCTGCATAGTGTGAAGGTTGTGTGTGATCCCACTGGGAAAGACCCTGATGTGACAAGTGAGGCAACGTGGCATGTTTTCTGAATTCCCTGTATTTGAGTGGAGCAGATTAGAGGAAGTGCAAGGTATCCTGGCAGCTTGGATGGGCCATAAAGGAGGATGAGTATAGCCTGTGGTAGGTGCTGGGGTCCTGCCAGGAGCTAGTAGTATTTGTGGCTTTCTGCAGAGCCAGAGTGGAAGGAACGTGTTTACCTGGAATTCTGCCTTTGTGTTGAAATGGTGGCATTAGGGAAACAGTTCCAAGGTAGTGGAAGATGTGGTGGGAAGATGATCCATCAGATCCAGATGCTGATGGAGCCAACCCCCAGTGTGGCTGGTGAGCTGGCCAGGCATGTGGATCCCACCCTGCCCATGGGATCACTCAGTCCTCAAAGGAGGGAAGGGGTCATTGCCAAGAGAGGAGAGGCTGATGTAGCAGGGAGTGGAGCACCATCAGGGAGTGCTCCACCATCAGTGGAGCACCTGCACCCTTCCTGTGCAGGGTCTTAGGACAGCTGAAGGCTCTGAGGGGACTGCAAAGCATCTCTGCATGGAGCACAGGAGAGTACTGAGTGTGGGGACCACCAGGTTGGGCATCAGTGGGAATGAAGGCACTATGGAAGGAAATGGTGGGGTGAAGCAGAACCAGGGAGTTCTAGGACCTCCTCAGGAAAGGTCTCTCAGTCTTACAGAGTGATGTGAAAGGAAGAGAAATGAGGAAACTTCCTGTGGGAAGTGTCACCCACACCATCACAGTCTTTAAATCTGGGGCACTTAAAGCACCTGGGACCAGTGGAGAGGAGCTGAGTCCCTGCAGGCACCACACTTGACTGACCCTGTGGCAGATCAGTGGGAAGGGGAGAGGCTGCCTGGGTTTGTGCCCAGCAGTGCTGGGGCAGTTCCTGGCTGTACGGTGGTAGCTGGGGAGCAGCTGAGGAGCGGCTCCAGTCCCAGGAGCAGCACACAGGGAACACAGAGCTCACTTAACCACATTGCTGGGGCTCCTGGTGGTGGTGGTGTCCTCATCAGGATGAGGACAGGGAGTGATGTCCACCTGGGGTGTGTGGGAGTGCCTTGGTGCTAGTCTGGATCTGCAGGAAGGAAGCATGTGTGTCTGTGTGTGTGTTTCCAGCATCCTCCTGGTGAGGCTGGATGCAGGTGGTGTCTCTTGCACTGCAGGAAGAGAGGGCAAGGAGAAATATGGAGATGTGGTGGTATGTGGGTTGGTCTCAATGTGGTGAGTGAGGGACCAGGCATCCTCAAGGCAGTGCTTGTCCCAGGACCTGTGGTGGCATGTGAGCTGAGGATCCCTGTGCCACATGTTTCCCGTAGAGGAAGTCAGAGAGGAGCCCAGAGATCCCTGAGGAGCCTGCAGGTGCAAGGAGCTCTGTGTGTGTGTGTGTGTGTTTGTGTATGTTTGTGTGTCTGTTTGTGTGTGTGTATGTGTTTGTGTGTCTGTTTGTGTGTGTGTTTGTGTGTCTGTGTATGCGTTTATGTGTCTGTGTGTGTGTGTGTTTGTGTATGTATGTGTGTGTGTCTGTGTGTTTTTGTGTGTGTGTGGGTTTGTGTTTGTGCAGCCTCTCCCTGAGGAGCGGGATGGCACTGGTGTGGCAGGGTTTGAATGTCACCCCGTGGGCAAACAGGTGACCATGAGCAGTGAGCCAGGGCAGGGCAGGTGAAGACACAGGGCAGCAGGGCTGGCACTGCAGAGGCCGGAGGGTGCCCAGCAGAGACGGGTCCCTGGGGGTGGGTGGGTGGGCAGTGTGCCCTCACTGTGGCAGGGTTGGTTCTCCAGGGACTGTGTTCCTTGCTGAACCCCTCACGCCTCGGGGGTCCTGGCAGGTGTCCTTGAAGGTCCTGGGCAGGGCTGTCAGCAGGGCCATGGGGCAGGAGGCAGCCAGAAGGTCGGTGCCTGTGGGGTGGTGTGGGGCAGGTGCGGGCCCTCACCTCGACCCTGCTCTCCTTCCAGGGAAGCGCACGAAGAAGGGGATGGCCACGGCCAAGCAGCGGCTCGGCAAGATCCTGAAGATCCACCGGAATGGGAAGCTGCTGCTCTAGTGGCTCTGGGGACACTGCCACCCAGCTCTGGGCCCCCACCACAATAATCCCTTTAACTTTCAGCGGTCGGACTGTACAGAATCCTGCTATAAATATTTTTTAATATAGATGTCCTTTCTCAGAGTGCTGAGAGCGACTAGCCGCAAAAAGTTAATACTAATCTCGGCCACCGAGGAGTGTGTCGGTCCCCCCGCTCCGGCACCGGCACCGACCCGGCTCCGGGCCTTGGGCCCCCTTCCCGCCCGGCTCCGAGCAGAGCGGGCGGCCGTGGCCGGTGTGGCGGCAGGGTCGGGAGAGCGGGAAGGGGCCGCAAGGCCTCGTGGCGGGCGGGGACCGCGGGGCCGAGGCGCCGGGCTGGGAGGCGGCGGGCGCGTTTCTCAGGCACCCCTCTGCCACCCCGCCGCGTTCCCGGGCCCCCCTTTTCCTAGAATGTAGCTTGTACATAGCTTTTGGAATAACCACCGCCGGGTTTTTATACGGGGAGGGTCTCTCCGGGCGCCGCCCGCCGGTACCAGCTCTTTGCGTAACTTCTTGTACGAGGAGGGAGACAGTTATTTTACTAGCACCTTGTGGAGTGTTTCCGTGTTTTGTGACGATGTAATTTATTAATGTTTGTAGCTTTTTATATTTGTACATTTCTTATGGGCTTTGTTTATATACACACATTACCGGGGCGCGGCGCCTGCGGGGAACCAGAGCCACCCGCCGCCGTGGCACAGGGCCACCGGGGCCACCGCCAGGGCCACCGGGGCCACCGCCAGGGCCACCAGGGCCGCGCCGGCCTAGGCGTCGCGCCGGCTTTTTTTATTATGATTATGATTATTATTATTAGTATTATTATTTTTTCGCGACATGTACATTTCTAACAAAGTTTATCGTGGCTATCTATCTATGACGGTGTTTTATTTACCGATTCATATCAAATGCTCTTGTATCGACTTCACGAAAATCTTAAGTAAACCTAGAGCAAAGTTTAAAAAAAGAAGGAAAAAAAAGAAAAAAAAAAAAAAGAAAGCAAAGTAAAACTATTTCAGGTTTTGTACACAATTGCCTGGGCCTGGCCTTTTTGTGGGGTCGGCGAAGGAGGGGTGGGGAGGCAGCCACGAGGTGTCTGAGGGTGGGTTGGAGGAGCAAGCAGGGACCCACAGCAGAGGCAGCTGTGGGGGCTCTTCTGGCAGTGCCCCAAGTGCTCCCAACCCCCTGCTAGACCTCTGCTTGCTGCAGCACCACAGGAAGCCCTGGCTAATTGGGCATGGTTTTGAGTGTCCCAGTAAGACACCTCATGGTCCACCCAGAGATGTTCCCCCACCGCCCAGCACTGCTCTCATCATCTACCTCCCTTGGACAAGTGTCCATACATGCTTGTTTCCCTCTGCTTCCTCCCTCCCTCTTGGAGGTCACCAGGTGCTCCAGGCTTTCCTCTTTGCACACACTGAAACGTGCAGCATCCCACCATTTTTCCAGACTGGCCCTTGAGGCCAGTTTCCAAGCACTTCTTAGTTGTCACAGAGAAACTGAACACGACACCTGCTGACATGTGCAACCTGCAGTTCTTTTTCCTGACAAAAGGCTGTTCCCACCACCCACACCTGCTCCCT
The DNA here is from genome assembly GCF_001604755.1 of Lepidothrix coronata. Classification (NCBI taxonomy): domain Eukaryota; kingdom Metazoa; phylum Chordata; class Aves; order Passeriformes; family Pipridae; genus Lepidothrix; species Lepidothrix coronata. The sequence continues at coordinate 1,659,583 of NW_016690366.1, forward strand.
GCTCTTGGAGACATTATGCTGGCAGTGTTCCCCTCTGACAGTCCCAGCAACCCCAGTGGTGCAGGGCTCTCTGCCTCAAGGTAAGTGTGGTGTGGCCTCACACCCCAACCACGTTGTATTTGCTTACTGGATGACAGTGACATGATGGGATAGAATCATACAGTCATAGAATCACAGAAAGGTTTACAGTGGGACGGACCTTAAAAGCCCATCCAGCTCCACCCCCTGCCATGGGCAGGGACACCTTCCACTAGCCCAGGTTGCTCCAAGCCCCATCCAACCTGGCCTTGGACACTTGCAGGGTTGGGGCAACCCCAGCTTCTCTGGGTAACCTATGTCTCACCACTAGGGAAGAATTCCTTCCCAGTATTCCATCCATCCCTGCCCTCTGGCAGTGGGAAGCCATTCCCCCCTGTCCCGTCACTCCATGCCCTTGTCCAAGGCTCCAATCCAGCTCTCCTGTAGCTCCATCGGGGATAGTCGGTGACCTGTTTTGTAAGCTCTGATGTCTGAAGAAGAATGTGCAAGTGACCTGAAACATGTGGCACAGGCCAGGTTTTGTGGCTGTGTCCTCTTGAAGTCAGAAGTGGTCTGAGTGTGTTGTTCCTTCATGGATATTGATTGAGCATTAAGCCAACAGGGAGTTGGCTCTTCCCACATTCCCTTCCATCATCCCACGATGCTCAGACTCCATGAGAGCAACAAGCCCCACCCAGCCATGGCACCTGCAGAGCAGAGCTGACCGTGTGTCCTGTCGCAGATGAGGGTGACCGCGGTGTCACCGCTCGCTCGGTGGCTGCCCCAGCGCGTGCCCCGCGGACACCCCTCGCCCAGGCCCGCACACCCCCAGCCCGCCGTGTGACGGGGTTGGTGGCAATATCGAGCCATCGCCAGCTGGGGGAGTTCACAGTTCAGAAACAACCGCAGCCGGGAAAATGGGACCCGTTGTAATGGAACCTCCCGAGCCCCTCTCGAGGCTCAGGGAATCGAGCAGCGCTTGCTTACCATAAAATATCCTGAGTTGGAAGGGACTCACGGGGATCACCAGCTGTGAGTGGACAGTGTGCGCCCGTCCAGCACACCCACTGCAGGTGAAACGCCCTCAGACACACACGAGCAGAGCCTGGACGCTACAGCCTGAAGGAACCGTAGCAAGGGCTGGCAAACCAGTACAGAGCTGCCACTCCCATCTGGGGACAAGAGGTGACAATTGCTGTGCCAGCTGTCCTGTGCAGGAGCCTGGGGCTGGCATGGGACCTGAGTGCCCACATCCCTGGGGTGTCCCCTTGGGACACCTTTGAAAAGCACAGTCAGGTGAACCCAAATGCATCACCCAAATGCCTCTGCCTGGCCTCCCTCACATCCACAGTGGCTTTTCCAGGGACACAGGGCTGTCCACAGGCAACATGGCCCTGGGGTGTTCCTGCCAAGGGCGGCTGCTCAGCCTGTTCTGCCTCCCAGCCCAGGGTGCCAGGCATGATGCCAGAGAGCTTTAGCTGGTGGACTGTGGTTTCCAAGACATGCAGCGTGGCCATCAGAAGTTTGAATAGTGTCATTACACTTTCCAAACCATTCCTTATCCTTCCTTATCCATAGCCAGCGACAAGGTTTGAGGAAGGTGCTACAGAAATCCTTCACATGCTGTTTTTTGGGTATTTAGAATCATCATAGAATAGTTTGAGTTGGAAGGGACCTTTAAAGGTCATCAAAGGACCTTTTAAAGGTCATCTAGTCCAACCCCTCTGCAGCGAGCAGCCACTGGCCATTCTGGGCAACCATTTCCATGATGGTGTTTCAGCAGGGACTGCCTTGCTGGCTTCTTGGAGTGCTGGGGGCTGCCTTAACATTTTACTCCTGGTGTATCTTGGCTTTTCAGCCTTCTCCCCAGGAAGAACACACAGGGGTTCATGACACGTTATTCCTCCATCCATGATTCTGTCCAGTCACTTCAAATCTCTTGCCTAGTTCCGGGATTGTTCCTGCTGCCTTTGCCTCCATGTGGTTTTGCCCTTCCCCTGTGTTCCCACACAGTCCATGCCTTTCCCTTATACACTTCCTCAACAGCTGATGGGGTGTGTGGCTCGATCCTGGCATTCCCCATGCATGCTGTGTGGACATGTGGTGGTGTCTCTGTCTCCACAGTGGGGCTGCTGACCCTGTGCAGTTAACACTGTTCCCAGACAGCTCTTCCACTTCTGCTCAGACATGCTCCACAGGGCTCTGCAGTTAACAAGTTCTTATCCTACACAAATGTAATATCAAAGCCAGAGACAGGAGAATTAGGGGTAAGGGTAGCTCAGTTTACCCTTGGCTGGCTTGGTGTGTCCTGTCAGCACAGCAGCCCCGTGGTGCCACACACACAAGGGGTGCCAGGCCCAGGTCCCATCTCCCAGCTCCTCCGCAGGGCTCTCCAGCAGTGAGAGCTCTTCAGGTGCCAGCAAGACAGAAAAGCCAGGTTTCTTTTTTCTCTTACAATGCCTCACATTGGAAATACAGCCTGTGCAATTGCAGCCCTGGGCTGTGCCAACCCCTCTGCCCTGCCCCTGAGCCTGGTGAATGCTGCCCCAAACCTCTGCTCCCAGATCAGCCGGGTGGAGATCCCGCTCCTGAGCCGGCCTCGCTCACACGCAGCATGGAAACGCTTTGTGTCCCCCACAGGCATTTGGAGAGACCACAGAGTGTTCCACACTGGCTCCTCCTCAGTGGGCTGAGGACACCTAACACTCTCACTGTGCTCCATCACAAATGCTGGGCACTTTGGCAGGTGAAATTCTTAATTCTTCTGCTCTTGCCAGTGTGGAGCTGCCTGCAGGAGGGACAAGCAGTTCACCTTCAGTTTTACTTTTACAGTGACTGGCAACTGGAATGTCATAAATTGACTGCTCGATACACAAAGGATGCCCTGGCCAGGGAGGTGTTTTCTGTACACTCACATGTGGAGAGACTGTTGGCTGCTCCCAGTAAACGATTACTCACAACATTTGGGTTTCTGCTGTTTCTGTCTTTAAGCTAACAGGAATTACTCAAACCCAGACATTTGGCACAGCCACACGTTAATCTCACAGATCCCATGTTCATCTCTCATCCCTGCTCAGGGCAGACCCTCCTGCACTGTGACATCCAGCAGTGGCCCAATGCCATCCCTTGCTGCCAACACTGTTCTTTCCATTTCCATCTGCCATGGATCTGGAGTGCCCACCCCACAGGAGTCACAGCCTTTGTGTAAACTGTTTTGAAGTTGTTCTCTGTGTATCACAAGAGAAAGTCTGCTTCTCCTCTTCTCTTGAAAATGTAATAATTATAATTAATTAGATTTCCTTCTGTTTCCAGCCAGTTGGGAAGATGCACTTTGAGGCTCATTTTGAGGTCACTCTCCTCTCAAACTTCACATACTTCTGTCCCCCAGCTCATTGCATTTGCTAAATGAGCTCCACGGCACACTCCTCAGGGGAAGGTGTGGATCAGCCTGGGGCTGCCCACCTGCTTGTCTCAGCCTGCTCCTGGCTCCCTCCTTGGCTCACCCCATTACACACTGGTGGGTGTTTGCAGACTGTGTGTGACCATGAGTCTTCCTCTCACCTTCAACTCAATCAAATTAATAATTAGCAGTCACTTAGGAGTCAATTAGGTGACACATCTTGAAAGGCTTTGTGTTTACACTACTCCTTCATTTATGGTTTGAAGAACTCTCTTTGGCAGCACAAGGGAAAACCTTTCTTCCTGAGGTCACCAGGGCATCCTCTGTTCATCTTTGGCCTTGTGACTGGAGTGTAACAGTGTTCATCACTCATTTCTCACTCATTAGCTGGGCAGTGGGCACTGGGGACCTCTGCTATGGCCACATCTCTCGTTGCTTCATGGTCACAGAGAACCCTCTGTCCCTTCACGAAGGCGCTGCCCTCGTGCTGTCTGTGAGGACCCCGTGGGTGTGCAGGGCCCATTAATGGTGATGGCTCGGTCAGGAAGGCAGCACAGACTCTGTGTGTTGGACCTTTAGCATGAGGCCATTTGTGTAGTCCCTCCCACACACCTTTGCTCTTGTTCCACTTCACACTACAGGAACCAGTGCTCCCAGAGAGGACTTATTTTCCCTGCATTTCTGGGGGGAAACAAACGGCCTGTTCACAGAGCTGGATCCCTCTTTAACACAGTGCTAATCCCAGACCAAATAAGAAGTCCCCTGACCCCAAAAATTCCTTCCCTTCATTTCCTCTCTGCCCTTTCTTTTGTCCACCATGATGAGCTCCAGCCCCAGATAGACCCATGCCCCCCTCACTTGCTGGCAGGATGAACAAACAAGACACTGCTGCATAAGAACATCTTGAAAATGAAGATGTTCCTACACATCTGTACAACACCTGCAAGGTGTTCCCACACAGAACTACTCAAAGCAGAAAGTGTGGCACTGCACAGCAGAAGGTGAGACACTTCATCCAGGTGAGGGGCACCACTGCAGTGCACTGGGCATGTGAGGCAAGCACAGCTCCACACACAAGGGATCCTCTGCAGGGTCTGGGCTTCATCTTGGTGAATGGACAATGATAATTTAACTAGTTTCCCCTGGGACACCCCAGGATCCTTTATAATACAGGTGTGCCAGTGGCCATAACACACAGGGATCATGTCACCCATGAGCAGAATGCTGGAGAGGTCCCTAACACTCTGGATATCAATGTCACAGGAGCCATTAGACAGATTAGGTGCCTCTCCCTCTTTCTGTGCACAGCCAGGGAGGGCTTTCACTAGATTGCACCTGATAAGCTTAAAGGGAAACCACTCAGCACATCGTGGCATTGTTTTTCTTACTGTCCTCCAGTTCACAAGTCTGAGATCTGTAATTACTTTGCTCTCTTGGGCCAACTGTATCCTGAGGAATTACTGCTGGATTAAGGGACTGCTGCCTGACAATAGCCTGGGGCGAAGAGCAAGGGGAGACTCTGAATGGCTCAGCTTTGGCATGGTGCTGCAGCCATGAGATGGCTCCAACAAACCTGGGCTTGCAGGCCATCCCTCTCCTGCTCAGCCCCGGGGAGCAGCCAAAGCACATCCCTTCAGCCTGCCTCCAACCACTCAGGTGGGCTCTGAGGTCAGACACAAGGTGGGAAAGTGCTGCTGTGCCCACTGGCTCACACACCGTGGGCTTGTCCTGGTGGCAGGCTGAGAGCTGGAGACATTCCCAGCTTGGCCAGTGACTTGCTGTGGAAGTTTAGAGGAATCTCTGCTGCCTGTTTTGCCTTTCTTTTCTCGTTGCCTTGGATAAAGAACCCTAAAGACGAGGCCTGTGATGAGTGCCACAGCTTCTTCCTTTAGATGGTCATACCTTGCTGGTAATGACTGATGGGATTCCATGATTGCAGTGCCCAGTGCTCCACATCCATCCATCCCCACCCCGTGTGCCCCCCAGCCCTTCTCCCTGAAGGCTGGATGACCCACCAACCTGCTGTGTTCAGACTCCATGCACTTGCTGCCAGCAGAAACTCTCCTCCACTGCCCATTTCCCCCCCTTTCTTTGCTGAACTCAGCAGTTCCAGCCCACAGCCACTTCATTTTATTGCTGTCATAAAACATATTTGGTGGGTTGGTTTGGAAAACAACCCTTCTGCACAATATAGAATATCAGATGCCCCATTCCAGAGGAGACAGAAATGGAAGAAGGGTGAATGTTTCCTAGCAGTACTTATGTGTAAATTTATTGGAGCAGACCTTAAAATAGGACACAGAACAAGTTATACAATTAAAAAGGTGCACTAATGCTGTGCGGTTTACATGTCCCTTGCCCAGGGTTAAAGTCTGCAGCAGCTCCTTTCAACATACTTTCTTAATTCAAGCTCACCAGCCTCAGTGCTTTGCCTCAAAATGTGCAAACCTTTAAGCTCTCCCAAGGGACAACTCGCTCTGAGAATGAAATATTAATTAGAGCGAAGAACTCCTGTCCCTGTGTGGCCCCTCGGAAGCCTGGGGGAGCCAGACACGCTTCAGCCCCAAAGTGCTCCCTTTGTGTGGGGCTTTTGTTGCCCACATTCCACCCGTGGGGCCCTGCCCCGGTGGATAAGAGCTCCCCAGCCCACTGAAAGGAAGCTGTCAGGGCTGAGTGTGCGCTGGCTGCTGACAGGGAGTGTCACCATTAACCAGCTCGTTATCTTGAGCGGGGCTTACACAAATCGTTCCCTGCCTGGCTTTGGGCATAAGCAGCGATGACAACTCTTCGACAGATGCTGGTGAGGAGAGAATAAAGTTGCTGTTGCTAAAGACCATCTGCAGGGATTAAACCTTCATCACACTCAGTGACTTTTCTCCTCTCGAGACAAAGGGAACTTTTCTCTTTCCCCAGCCACACACCTTAGTTTCTCCAAGATGCTGTTTCCCTGCCAGACGCTTCTATCGTGGCTTGTCTGTCACTGAGACATTTGAAAACCACTTTAAACTGACTTTCTGGCCCTCTAACCTCAGGCAGATTTAATCCATGATGCTTTCTAATGCTTTTCTAAATCTCCAGCTACAACCCACCCTGATCCAGGGCTGCTTCAGGAAGGTGCTGATGGCTCTTTGGGCCGCCAGCTTCCAGCACTTGCCACAAAGGTCCAAAGAGAAAGTGATGTGTGACCCTAAGAATCATGGCTTTCTTTCTAAATCACCAAGAATGTTGTGATTCTCCATTTTCTGAGCAATGCTACAAATATGATTTGAGGAACAGAAAGAACTACAGAATCACAGAATATCCTGAGCTGGAAGGGACCCACAAGGAGTCCTACTCATGGTCCTCCACAGGACACCCCAAGAATCCCACCACGTACCTGACAGCGTTGTCCAAACACTTCTCGAATGAGTATTTGCTATTTAAAACAAGGAGAATATTAAGGCTAGAGTTTGTTTGTCCAGTGCTGAACAGGGAATTAAATAGACTCAGGCAAAGCAATTAACTGCAGCAAAGAAACTGCTGTTTGTTTTCAGTGTGTTTTTGCTGGGTGCAGTAGCATATGAAGAGCAAACAACATCAGAGGGGACTGTTTATCTCCTGCAGTGACTCAGTCCTGCTGATGCTTCTCAAAGCACCAGTCTCACTGCCCTCGTTACAGTCCTGTTTCCATCGAGCTCCTGATGCTCCCTAATGATTTGCACTGCTGTTCCTCCCAGAGCCCTGCTGGGTGTGTTTCAGGGAGGACCCCCTGGATTCCTACACACCTCACACTGACCTAAGTCATCCTTGTCACAGGAAAGTTCTTATTGTCTTCCCTGTGAGGGTGGGAGGCCCTGGCACAGGTTGCCCAGAGAAGCTGTGGCTGCCCCATCCCTGGAAGTGTCCAAGGCCAGGTTGGAGCAACCCGGGCTAGTGGAAGGTGTCCCTGCCCATGGAAGAGCAGTTGGAGCTGGATGATCTCAAAGGTTGCTTCCAATCCAAATTATCCCATGATTCTGTGATTCTATGATTAGTTTTAGGCCTTCCCACAATACCCAGAGCACTCTGGAGACCTCCCCCACCACTGCAGGGGTCTGGTGTGGTGACCAGTGACACAGGATCTGAGGAAATGGCCTGGAGCTGTGTCAGGGCAGGGTTAGGTTGGATCTCAGCCAAAGGTTCTTCCCCCAGAGGCTGGTTGGGCACTGCCCAGGCTCCCCAGGGCAGTGGGTACAGCCCCAAGGCTGCCAGAGCTCCAGGAGGGTTTGGATGATCCTCTGGGGCACAGGGGGTGACTCTTGGGGATGGGCCTGTGCAGGGCCAGGGTTGGACTGGATGATCCTTGTGGGTCCCTTCCAACTCAGCATATCCTGTGATTCTGTGATTCTCTGATTCTGTGACCCAGGTGACTGACTTTCCACCATGTGTAGGGAGAGGGGCAAGGCACAAAGCAAGCACATAAAAGTCTCACATTGACAAATCTTACAGGTACTACATGATGTGCTCCCCGTTTTAATGCTCCATTTACCAAAACTCCACAAAAGACTTTCTTACCCCTCTGTTAAAAAAAGCCCAATATATTGAGAATGTCAAAGCAGACCTTCCAGAGGAAGGACACAACCACCCCTGTCACTGCCACAGGAACCTTAATCCATGTACAGAAGAGAGCTTGCAAGACAGAAAAAAAATGGAAAAGGAAAACTTGCCTGGGCAAAACAAACAAAAGGACATTCTCAATGTTGTCATTTGCAGAATGGCACCCCAAGGTGTAGGACTGGGTTGGCTTTGGGGTAAGGGAGGCTGTGGGAGGAAGGGCGCTGGTTTTCAGGTCATCAAAGGTAAATGATCCTGTTACATATAGTGAAATTTCTGGGAATGGAGGATGTTGGCCCATGGAAAGGTCTGACCCAGAGCTGGGAATCTTCATCAGCTGTTTTGGCAGGTCAGAGCTTATGAGCACAGAGGAGACCAAAGAACGATCCAAATAATTCTTCCATATCTGAAAATACAGCTCGTTCCTCTGAGCATGTCCCTTGTCATGCAGAATATCAAGTCACCTACAAAAAAAGCAAATGAGCAACTAAACAGAAAATCCTCTTTACTTTAATAGCCAGAGTTAAAGAGAGCAGATTCTTTTGTTTCTAAAGATTTTGCTTTTACTGTCGAAAACCCCTCACTGTTTGTGCAGTGCATTGATGCTGTTCTGTGCAGTGCTCACTGCAAAACCTTCCACGAGTTTCTCAGCAACACATTCAGAACTTCAATAACCAGGTGACTGTTGACAAAGGCCACAGTTAATCTGCCCCATCTCCTCTGCTTTGGCAAGGCTGGATAACCTGTACCTCACCAAACTCCATGGCAGAGTAGCCGTGCCAGCTCTGACCTCCCTCATCTATCAATTTTATTCAGCAGCAACACCAACTCCATCACTACCCAACAAGAGCCTCGTGAAATATTGCCCTGAGTTTTAACAATCTTGGTTTGCTAAATGAGGAGCAGGGGGAGAAATAAATCTGCAAAACTTGGGCAGCAAGTGTTTTTTTGATTTGTGCTTACCTTGCCCTGGACGAAAAGGCTGGTGAGCCGCTGACGTGCCTCTTTCCGTGGCTGCAAATGGAGATCCTTGGGATTTGGAGGACTGACCGTGAGCCCCATCTGCTTCCAGTTGTCCTTGGCAGGGATTTTTTTTCAGTAGGGGCAGGGCATGATGAGAGCTGCTGCTGGAGGGTGGCTCTGGCCACATCACCCCCCAACAGCATCGCAGTCCTGCTGCTGTGCCCTCCGAAAGGGCACATTGCTTGGTTGTGCCCTATAGCCTGTGCCCCTTTGCAGAGGCATTTTCTGGTGACAGAGGGGAGAAGGGACTGGGTTCAGGTGCAGGATGGTGTGCTCAGCTGGGAGGGTGTGCAGGGTAATGCTCAGCAAGGAGGAAGGAGCCCACACGAAGTGTCTCACCCCAGTAATTTCTGGTTGGAGACTATTTAACCGTGTGAAGTGCAGGGTATTCCCACAGCACCATGGAATGGCGTGAACCCAGCAGCACAAGGGAAAGGCCATGCAACATGAAGCCATTCCTGGTGGCTTAGCTGCCCCCAGCATAAAGGATGGAACAAAATAAATATTATTCAAAACAGGCAGGGAAAGAGCTGTGTGAGGAGCAGACCCTCAGCTGGAATACCAGGGCCTCACTGATCAGGACGGTGCTTTTCAGGACATTCCTACTCAACCACCATCTTCCTCAGCACAAGAAGGACACAGATCTGTTGGAGCAAGTCCAGAGGAAGCCACAAAAATGGTTGCAGGGCTGGAGCCCCTCTGCTCTGGAGCCAGACTGGGAGAGCTGGGGGGGTTCACCTGGAGAAGGATCCAGGGAGACCTGAGAGCCCCTTCCAAGGGGCTCCAAGAGAGCTGGAGAGGGACTTTGGACAAGAGCCTGAAGTGACAAAACAAGGGGGAATGACTTCCCACTGCCAGAGGGCAGGATCAGATTGGATATTAGGAAGGAATTCTTCCCTGTGAGGGTGGGGAGGCCCTGGCACAGGTTGCCCAGAGAAGCTGTGGCTGCCCCAGTCCTGGAAGTGTCCAAGGCCAGGTTGGATGGGGCTTGGAGCAACCTGGGCTAGTGGGAGGTGTCCCTGCCTGTGAAGGAGCAAGATTCAGGATGGGAGTGGTTTCAGGAGTGGAAAAAGTCATACAGCAATTGAAAGGACTTTATGATATGGACTTTACAGTTCTTATGTGTTTATAAATATATACATTGTATGTTTCCCCGGGATTTGTATTTCCCAGGCGTGCCCAGGCATGCCTGCTTCCCTGTTTCCCTCTCTGACAGGCTGCAGAAGCTGCAGAAGAGGAGACAGTTCCCATTCGCCCTTTCCTTCCCTGCTTCCTCCCACGTTCCTCCCCCTTTGCCTGTGTCCCTACCCCCATTTGTTCCCCTGTTTGTCTGTCTCATGCTCCACCCCATGTTCTAGCCCCTTCCCTGCCTGAACCCATAAACCCCCTGCACACCTCAATAAAGGATTCCATTTGCACCTCTACCTTGACTCCGGACCCGTCCGTGCTGTGTCACGGCCCCATTCCCCTCCCCCTCGGACCGTGGCACCTTTAAGGTCCCTTCCAACCCAAACTATTCTGGGACTCTGGTCCGTCCATTGTCATGCTCCAGGCCAGCCCTCTCCAGCAGCACTCACAGCTGTGTTCACCCTGAGGACAATGTCCCTGCCACATGTGACACTTCAGAGAAGGAGGCAAGAGGTATGTTTGGGATGTGATTAACAGGTCCTGTAGCTCATCACTTCTGCCCAAGTCCACACATAGGAAATATAGCAAATAAATAAAAACTGCCCAACTTCACAAACCTCTGACATGTCTTCCCATGTCACCAGGCCAACAAACTGATCCTGAAATTCTGCTTTTAAAAATATTGTATTTGCCAGCAGTGTGCTCTGTGCTTCATAACACATTGTCCTCATAACTTAACTTCCTTTTAGAACAGAATAACTGAATTTGAAAGAAAACATGACTGCAAAGATTAAGATGTGGGATCAGAAGTAAGCCACCTGTCAGACAGGATAAGAACCCAGGAATTTTTTTCTTTTGGATTTAACAAGTCATTTAAAACGTAATAGTCGTATGTTTTCGTCTTTTCTATATGGTCTAATTTTAGACTATTTGCACAAAATAAAAGGTTGCCTCACATTTAGGAAGGAATTCTTCCCTGTGGGGGTGGGGAGGCCCTGGCACAGGTTGCCCAGAGAAGCTGTGGCTGCCCCATCCCTGGAAGTGTCCAAGGCCAGGTTGGACGGGGCTTGGAGCAACCTGGGCTAGTGGAAGGTGTCCCTGCCCAGGGCAGAGGGGTGGAACTGGATGAGCTTTGAGGTCCCTTCCCACCCAAACCATTCTGCAATTCCATGATTTCAAGCTGTATTTTCAATTCTAATCTTCACTGTGTATCAATAACAAAAAGTTATGGACTCTATTATAGTTACCCTGTCATCGGTAATTTTTTTTTATGCAGAAATCAAGGGAGATTTCTCTCTGAAAATCGTCTCCCCTCTGGTCCCAAATGGTCCGTGGCTGCTGGGCCGGATGAGGCACTTCCCACGCACACGCCTGTCCCGGGAAGTCATCGCAGTCATGTGCTCAGCACAGATTTGCACAGGCGTAAATAAACAGACCATTCTGGGCCTGCAGTCCTCAAATCCAGGCGTCTTTCCCTAATTACACACTGTGCTGGATGAGATAAACCTTGGCCCAGGTCCCTTTCCCAAGGCAGACCCTGGCTCAGGCACTGGAGGTGAGCAGGGACGGGAATAATGTGTTGTCCACACAGCAATTCCAGCAGGGAGAAGCGTCATTGCTCTTCCTTAGAGCATTGTTCTTGCCAGCAGCCCGTGAGCTTATTCCATGTACCAAAGGCAGGCTGGCAGGACACAGCAGCATTCCTTCTGGAAAAATGTGCTCAGCTTTCCTGCCAATTTGCTTCTGACTGATGGATCCCTGGGTGACCAATTTGGCTGCAGCCCTTCTGCACAGCTCCACGGTGGAAGTCTTGAGCTTGGGTCTACCTATGGATTCACAAGACACATTACACTGCTTCCTAAACATTATTTTCCAGAATGACTCAGTTGAGAAATCTAGAACAGTTGGAGGGTTTATCTGGAAATACATCACTTTGCCCTTAGGTATATTTTAATATATATTGCTATATTTTATATATAGATATGTATTTATTTATGTGAAAAACAAACTAACCTTAGGCATAATAATAGCTAAAAGCCAAACTTCAAATTGTTACTCACTGTTATTGCTATTGAGCGGCTGTTATTCATAACACAGCCCTACAGTACCGTGGATCTTAATCTCCTTTTGTGGTATAAAATGGGCCAAGCAGCTGCTAAATGGAACAAAAGTGTCATCCATCAGGATCAATTGGAATAAACATAAACATCCCATTTCCTTGCAGACAAACATGGCACGGGTTGAGCAGCTTGCTTTGACTGTGAGAATGATGCTCCTGGAGCTCTGGCAGTGGAAAATCGGGGTGCTAACCTGAGCCTGGCACGTGGCACTCGGTTTTGGGGAGTTTGAGGGATATGAAAGGCTGGAACACATGTCTGTGCTTTTTGTGGGGCTGGAGGTTGGGAAAGAAGAGCCCCAGCAGGAGACAGTGTGCTCCTTGTGTCTGCTGAACAAGAAACTCCACTTGAGGCCTTTTCTCCGTGAGGAACAGCAGGACAGGGGCCTGGTTGTGCCCAGCACGGCCTTTGAGCCAAAACTGAGGGGACCCAGTGATCACCTGAACACCAGACCACTGTCAGATGGGCTTTTTTTTTGGTGAGGAGAGGGTTTTTAATACCTTTCCACTGTGCAGCCCCCCCTCAAAACCCCACCAATGTGCTTGGTATCTGTCCCTGGGCAAGCAGGCAGATTTCTAAGGGCTGCCAGGGAAGGGATCAGTTTAAGTAACAAAAGTTAAAAATGAAAGTACTGGCATGGGGTTCTTCTAGAGACAACGCTGCCAAGTAGTTTCTAAGGGCCTTTCTCCACAGCAGCAGCGCTCACCAGCAGGATCCTGGAGGCTTGGAAATGACCATGGCTGAAGGAAGAGGAGGGTCACAAAAGTTTGGGTTTAAGAAGCAGAAATGCTTCTTTCTCTGATTGAATTTGGGTAATTTATACTGAGCTGAGAGACAGACTTGGGGATATGCTGGGGAAAAGGGAAGAGGGAAGGGAGGAAAGCATAAATAGTGGATCTGGAAAAAACTTTCTGTCTCCACCCACAGATATCTGCTGCTTATATCAGCCTCCCTGAGTCACTGCTCTGCCATCTCCTTCAGGTGTTGAGCTATGGATACACACCTCCATTGGACACTTTCTCGGGAGCTCAGGGATGCTGAGCATCCAGAAACAAGACCACCATTATCTCTCATCAGATGCCTGATGCTCTCAGGCTGCCTGGGTGACTTTGCCATCAGTTCCAGATGAGACTCCAGCTGGCACAGTGTCACCTCTAGGAAGTGCAGCAAGGTTGTGGCTTGCACTGCCAGCTGTGCCTCCATAGGGTAGAGGTATCAGCATCCATGAACAGACCACTGAGCCATCCAGGAGGAATCACCCAGTGCTCAGCAGGGGACATATTATGGGTTTCAGTCTGGGACTGCCTGGGAGTTCCTCTTTACTCAAACAGCCAGGCCTCTAGATCTTCCCTTGCAAAAGAAAATTATCAGCAATGTAGCTCTGTTATTAACAGTTTTTAACATGTTTCAAGAGTCTGTGTGCCCTGAGCTACCACCATTCCAGACTCAGAGCTCCACTTGAGTGTTATCAGCGGGAGGGAAGTAATTGGAAAAATATGGCAAAAAATGTGTGTGTACACATGCACATCAGTAAAGCAACTTTCATGAAACAGCTTTAAACAGAGAACCCTGTGCCAGATTTAAATCACGAAAGTTTCCTCTGATTATTACAACCAGCACTGGGTGTGTGGAGTGGTGCCTTGCTTAGCTTGATGGTGGCCAGCACTGGTACCTCCAAGCAAAGAGGTGAAGGCAAAAATGGGAGGTGGGCTGGAAATTTAGGCACTGTCAACTGATCATTGTGGATGTTCAAGGGGAACATGAGACCTGTAAGAGTGAAGAACCTCCTTATCTGCTTGCAGCAGCTGTCAGTGCAAGGTTAGGTGAAGATATAAGCTGAATTATACCTTCAATGGTGAAGATATAAACTAATTATATTAAGTGATTTTTTTTTTTTGCAATTAAAGTGCACTCCCCAGGTAAGTACTCTTTGGGTTTTCTCTCTGTTTTCTGCTTGATGCTGATTGCTTGTATGGATGTCTGGACTCCAGCTGGTTTTAGAAAAGTACTTGAGGGGGAAGGAAAATGCTTATGAAGCTCAGAAGGCCAGGAGAGCACCCTGGGCTGCCCACCCTAGCCAGCCAGGGGCCCATTCCCAGGGGTGCTCAGAACCCTGAGCCTGGAAAAGCCTGGGATTGTCCTGAGGGGCGTCACCTGCAGGAGCTTTCATCACCCCTTCTGCCCCAACACAGCTCCAGCTCAACGTGCTCCACTGCCCACGGACCACATCCAAGGGTCCAGCAGGGACAGGCCCCCAGTCCTTGTGGCTCACCTTCCCACAGAAAGGCCATGACAGCGGTAGGGAAGGGACCAGGCTGGGCTGAGGGTGTCCTTCCTGAGCTCAGCAGAGGCACAGACACCCGAGGGAGCAGCTGCAAGCCCAGCACTGCACAGGCAGGTGTTTCGGAGCCCAGCTCGTGCATGCAAGGCTGCAAACCTGGCAACCAGCTCACCCCCATGGAAGTGATTAAACTGCACATAATCCCATCTGTTCCCCCTCAGTGAGCCCCCCCAGCCATGCCCAGCCCACTGAAGGGCTGCACAAAGAGCAGAGGTGCCATGTCCTCGTGCAGTGCAGCACATCCTGTTTACAGCGCAGAGCAGGAGCCAACCCTCCTGTTTACACGTGGGGCTGGCTGGCCTGCTGCTATAGTGGGAGTGCAGAGATCATGGGTTTAGTTTGTAATGTGTTTAACTTGTTTGTTTTGAGGCTAAATTACCAAATCTTTCTGTTCAGGAACAAGAGAAATTTTTTTCAAGGCCCTCTGTAACACGAATCCAAAGGTTCAACCTGTCCCTTGAGTGTAGCCTGTGACTACCCAAGGCTCAGGTGTGATGCTTGAAAGAGAGTTTGGAGTGACCACCAAAAAGGCAGTTAATGTGACAAAGGAGATTTTAATTAAAAAGTATTAATTCATTACATTGCCCACAGACAAACAAAAGCACAATAATAAAAGCGCTAATCTGATTGGCTTTGGTCTCATCCCATTTTGTCTTCACTCGTTCCCAAAGGACACCTTTCCTGCTTTGCTGAAGGTTTAGAGGTTTCATGTCGTTTTCCCCTCCCCTCCCCTCCCCTCCCCTCCCCTCCCCTCCCCTCCCCTCCCTCTTTCCCCTCCCTCTTTCTCCTTCAACTGCCACAAAAGAAAATTGTTTCCAAGACACTCTGCCCCTTCCCAAGCAGTGCCCAGGACATGGGAAGTGGGGTGTCCCATGGAATCATAAACACATCAAGGAAAGGGTCAGGCCAGAGGAGCAACTGAGAAGAGAAAGAGTGGAACACACTACCTTTGGAGAGGGAAAAATGCCGTCCCTGTAATGGCCCTACAATGTCTAATGTTTAGAAACATGAACCCAATAGAGCCAGTTGGTTTTTTTAATGGGGAGTGTAGAGTTTTATTATTTAAAAGGTTTTATAAAGGAGTTTTAAATAGACCATGGAATTGCTGTAGCAGGTTGGGTTTTTTTCTCTTGGAAATGACTCAGCCATTTGGTTTCTATTTTTGCACGAAGCACAAGCTTTTTGAACAATCATTTGATATGCTTGTTGATGCATCACAAAAAGGAGATATGCTTTGAATTCTCCTTAAAAACCTCATGTAAACACAAGGCTTATGGATAATTGCAACAAAATACCATCTCCTTATTGAGTGCTTTCACATGTAATTTCCCCTCTGACTACTGCATGTAAACACACTTATTGTATTTGGGAAACTCCCAAGTCTCAGGCTCCCTCAGGATCAATAGCTCAGCAAAGGCAAGTTATAGTTTAAAATATCCCCATTTTGCAACGAGATGCCTGGATGGTGGCACAGGAAGGGGGACAGGGACATTTTAACACAGGGGGCTGGTTGGATAGCCTCAGTTTTCACTCCTTGGTGTCACAGATCACACCACACACCAGCAGCATCCTCCACACCCAGGGACTGCTGATCCACAGTCTGTAGGAAAGACATCCAGACACAGCAGTGTCATTTCACACAGACAGGGGCATTTGCCCCTCTGGCCCCTAAACTGTCCCCTAAATTTCTATCTTTCTGTCAAGAAAAGTCTCTCACCCATAGAGGTTGTATTTTTCTTTCATTTGTGTTTCCCTAAGACTTTATACAAGAAAAGCCATAAAGAAATAAGCAACAACACCAAGATATTCTATAGGTGAAGAGAAATAGCAACTAGTGTAAAATTCAACATAGCAAAAGACTGCAAAGAAATTATTAAATGCAACTGAAATAAGTGTATTGTCTTGTTTGACATTGTGCACAGACCACACTGGTGGGGAGAGGGTTGATCACTGTGTCTGTCCCTTTAGCTTCCTCCCCAGAAATCAGCCAGAATGCTGCACACATTTCCCATTTCTGGATCTTCAGTGTCCATGTGGACATTTGCAAGGTCTTTCTTGTTTAACACATAGGTCAGTGCCACCTTCTTTCCTATGGCTGGGCCTTCTGGACAAATCACTGAAAGTCTAAATCCTGCTAATTTGTAGATGAATAACCATGAAATTCTCTTAGGAAAGTTCTAAGTTACTATTTGTGCCCCTAAGGCTGAAAAAGCCTGTGAATAGGGTTGGTGCAAGAACGCAGCCTTGTTTCACACCATTAGTTATCAGAAAGGGCTCAGAAAGTGCATTGCCATAACTGACTTGGCCATTCTGATCCTCAAGAAGTGAGATGATCATTTTAAGGAACTTGGGGGGACAACTTAAACGTTCCAAAATCTGCCACAGACCTTTTCTGCTCACAGTATCGAAAGCCTTGGTGAGGTCAACAAAGGTTCTGTTATAATCATAGAATAATCACAGAATGGTTTGGGTTGGAAGGAACCTCAAAGCTCATCTTATTCCACCCCCTGCCATGGGCAGGAACACCTTCCACTAGCCCAGGTTGCTCCAAGCCCCGTCCAACCTGGCCTTGGACACTTCCAGGGATGGGGCAGCCACAGCTTCTCTGGGCAACCTGTGCCAGTTCCATACTGGTCATGGGGTTATAACCATCTTTATGATTATCATTTTCCTCTGCTGAAATTGATATTCAAATTTAAACCAGATGTTGCTCCACCTGCATGTGAAGGCAACTCAGATCGGGTTTCTGCTTCTTCAGCTTTTCCTACATGGAATTACATCTCTCTGGGGGGAGCACAACAGGGTTTAGTGCAGCTTAGGTTCTGCCAGGGTTGCCACAGGGCAGAGCATGTGTAGCTTTACCCATGTACAGGCAATCACGTCACTGAGGTGCACAATATTGTCAAGCAAAAGATCTGTGAAACGTGAGTAACCTGTAAAAACGACAGGGCTGCAGCCTGAAATGGCTTTCCCCCCTGCTTTCTGTATATTTTTTATTTTAAAATTTGTTTCTGCTATGCCCTGATTTATCAAAGCCCTAAAACACATGCTTGACTTTAAATGCCTCACTGCAGCTAAAACTAATTGCGTACTTAGGCTTTGATGGCTCAAGGTCATAAAGAAATCACTCGCTTTTCCAAACAAATACTCAATATGTTAATTGCTTGCAAACCACATCCCACAGCCCCTGCAGTGATGTGTGGTTTGTGTGCCTGACTAGAGGGTTAATGTGTTCCTGCCTGGGGTTTCCCAGTCCAAATTTGGGCACTGCACAGTTACTGAGGGCACAGAACATCCAGAAGGGTCGGACTGTGGGTCTGTATCTGACGGGCAACAAAGCACTGGGAAGAACATGTGGCTGTCCTGATCCTGCTGGCACGTGGCTGGGTTGGAGGTTCCTGATGTGCCACAGTTACCTGAACACATCTGAGAAGTCAAGTTTGATCTTCCTCTGTAACTTCCCAGTGCATTTGGGTTATATGGAAAAAAACCCCTTCCCAACACTTGGCATCATTTTCTCCTACCAAGAAAACTGAGGTCCAAACAGTTAGAGAGATCTGCTTTGGAATTTTGACTGTTTTCTCTTTGGCTTAGAAGTTTTGAAACTTATTTGTCATGGACTTCTTGCAAATACTCCTTGGCCCCCAGGACCTGAGAACAGCATTTCGAAAATCACTGGTCTAACTTGCATATTTGCAATATGTATCCAAGTCCTCACACACCAGTGTGTGGAAGATACCCTTAGAACACACATACCACACACAGGGAAGTTTCCTTAAAATTAATTTCTTCAGGTCCTCCAGTGTCATCCCTGGGATAACAAGAAGGTATAATAACAAGGACGGAGTACTTTGAATGAAGTAAGGAAAGAAAAATATGGCAGAGAAAAATAATTGACTGCAGCAACACTGTAATAAGGCAGAATGTTCCTTAAATGGTGGAAAAGCTGAGAAGTCTTGGGACTTCTTGTCTTAAGACTTAAGAAGAATTATCAAGAATATATCAATATCCCCATTGGGGATCTTATCAATATCCCCATTGGGGATCTTATCAGTGAGTATAAGTAGCTGAAGGGAGGTGTCAGAGGCTGGACCAGGCTCTGCTCGGTGCTGCCCAGCAATAGGACAAGAGGAAATGGGCACAAACTGATGCACAAGAAGTTCCATCTGAACATGAGGAAGAACAACTTTCCTGTGCAGAGACCAAGCACTGGAACAGATTGTCCAGAGAGGGTGTGGAGTCTCCCTCACTGGAGATATTCACAGAACCAGAATCCCACAATGTGCTGAGTTGAGAGGGACCCACAAGGATCATCCAGTCCAGCCCCTGGCCCTGCACAGGCCCATCCCCAAGAGTCACCCCCTGTGCCCCAGAGGATCAGCCAAACCCTCCTGGAGCTCTGGCAGCCTTGGGGCTGTGCCCACGCTGTGGGAAGAACCTTTTTCTAAGATCCAACCTAACCCTGCCCTGATACAACTTTGGGCCATATAAAAATATATAAGTATATAAACCTAAATATATGCACACACAGAGCACACATGTAAATGCACACCATGTGTGTATATATACACCTATGCGTGTAAAAAACCTCATAGACATAAATATATAAATACATAACTATGTAAATCTTATATAAAATGTAAACATGCACACACATGAAAACGTGAAAGCGGTACTGAGTGTGCAGAGTTCCCATGGACATTTCCTCTGGCAGCCTGGGGATATTCACTCCCTCCCTCTATACTGGCTGCTTTCCCCTCCAAAATTCTTAGGAGAAAGATAATATTTTAACAGTTGCAGCTTTAAAAAGCTTGATTATGACCAATCATTTCTCTCAGGCAATTGTATATTTAGCAGAAGGGAAAAATTAAACTTCCCAGGAATGAGGTTATTTAGGGCATAAAATTCAAGGAAATAGGCATTTAGGTCATTGTGAACATGGTTTTTATTTTCTCTAATTTTCAGATTACTTTCGATTAGGGTCTGCTCAGAGTGGAAACTTCTTGATGTGAAATAGATACTATCTAAATCATTAGAGCTCATTCATTGCCATGTGCCACCTTTTAGAGCAATTAAACCCGACCTTGGGGTTACAGAGCTGAACACTCCCCGACCCAGGGCACTTCCTCTGAATATGAATAAGCTTGGAGCACAAATACAGTCGGGCAGGATCACTCCTGGCACAGATAATGCCTTTGTTAGACAGAGCAGGGCTCTGTGGGCTCTTAGACTATGGAGTCCATTGATTCAGAACATTCGCTGTTGGGATCAGGTCTTGGGGTTTTTTTTCATTTTTTTTTTTTCCCCTGACATCTGGAGTCTCTTTGTCAGCCTCTCAGCCCTCCACTCAAAAAGAGAAAGTGAGGGAAACAGATGGATAGGCTCACAAACACATAGAATAAGCCCCCAAAAACGGTTTGATAAAAGTTTAAAAAATTTACCAGAAGAAGGAGGAGAAGAAGGAGGAGAAGAAGAAGAAGAAGAAAGAAGAAGGAAAAGGAAATGGAAAAGGAAAAGGAAATGGAAAAGAAAAAGAAAAAGGAAAAGGAAAAGAAAAAGAAAAAGAAAAAGAAAAAGAAAAAGAAAAAGAAAAAGAA
>NW_016690366.1:1680073-1708178 GCF_001604755.1 Lepidothrix coronata
AGAAAAAGAAAAAGAGGGATAAGAAGGAGAAGAAGAAGAAAATCTAAATTTTTAAGTCTTTTGGCCATTAATATTTTTGCCAAGTACTTGCCAACTGAACTCGAGTTCAGTCTCAAAAACCCACCCCTGATTCTCCCCAGACTGGTTTCTTCTCACTTTCCAACTTTAGGTAGTTCTTCCCATCACCACAAAGCCCAGCACCTGTGTGCCACATTTGGAGCTATTTGATTACAAAATACTTACAGGGCAAGGATTGTCCAGCATTTCTCTGGAAGTCTCTGGGAGGCCTCGTTTCAATGCCTTCTTCCTTTGGCAGAAAAAATGCGGAAGCTGCCTCTACTTATATGAAACAGAAAAGGAGATGCTGGTAAACAATTAAGTGGGGTCTTGTTTAGAGAACAGACCTTTTCATACACTGCCAAGCTACATTAAACAATAACTGTCAGAATCTGTTAGAAGAGGGGAAAAATGGCATTACTTGGTGCAGAACAAATTTTGCTGGGCTTTGCTGTCAGACTGCGTGGCACGTTCAGTCCTGTTTACCCCATGAACTCTCAACAGCCCAAAACAGCTCCAAATGCTTTTCTTTCAGCTTTCATAAGGTGTTGGGTAGGAAAAAAACCCATCTGGTATTCCTTCACCTGGCAGGGCAACTCTTCATCAGGCTGCTGACCTAAAACAGAATCTCCACCATGACCTACCGAGAAATGTGTGGGAGCCTCCTGCAAAGGAAAAGCCCTTTTTGGGTTGTAACACCACGTTGCTGATGGCTGATGTGTTCAGAGTCACCTTTAGGAGATTTTGCCAACTTGTATTTCATTACCACAATGTGAAAAGGTGGGACACCACAGGGGTCCTGTGTTTGGGTTCTGGCAACTTCAGAGAGAATCCTTTTTTTCCTTTGTTTTTCCCCTCAATTTTCTCTATGTTTCCCACATGTAATGTGCTGAGTTCTCTAGAACTGGAAAGTTTTCTCTTTTAGCTTTACACTCAGGCTTATGGCCTGACCTATATGCAACTTCTGTGTCTATGCTGGCTGCTGATAGTGTTTCACTGCTGCTGGGATGAATCCATGCAGAGCAGAGGGAACTTCTGGACAAAGATATTTTTCTGTGAAAAAGACTAAATTTTTCTGTGTTGTTACTTGACAGGGGATAAAACATTTATTGCCTTTTTTAACATCCCTTCCCCTATGTATTTAGGCAACAGCCTTCCTGTGAGCACAGCCAAAGCCAGCCCCAGGGCCAGCTCTGCACACACCTGAGGGTAGAATGGGCACATGATGCTGCTGCCCAAGGTCTTGTTTGCAGCACAACAATTTGGGGACCAAATTGCACTGCAGTTATCCAAGCTGATGGTACTGTGAGGGTGTGGATGTTGCATGGACTCCTCTTAATAGGTTGGATAGTAGGAAACCTATTTAGGTTGGATCTCAGCAAAAGGTTCTTCCCCCAGAGGCTGGTTGGGCACTGCCCAGGCTCCCCAGGGCAGTGGGCACAGCCCCAAGGCTGCCAGAGCTCCAGGAGGGTTTGGCTGATCCTCTGGGGCACAGGGGGTGACTCTTGGGGATGGGCCTGTGCAGGGCCAGGGTTGGACTGGATGATCCTTGTGGGTTCCTTCCAACTCAGATATTCCATAGTTCCAAAAAACACTGTTTTCCAAGCAAGCGATTCTCTTCATTTGGAGGTAGAAGTTAAAGACACTGAGGGAACTGAATGTTTCTCACTGACATAATCCAAGAGGACAAAACGTGGAAAGATTCCGTGTTGTGCCACTTCTGAATTCCTTTACACATCCTGTACACCGAGCGTGCAAAGTCACAGCACAGTGTGAAGATGCAAGGTCAGGGTTTAATGTTGGGAGAGCAACATTTATCCACTGTAGCCCATAAAAATCTAAAGAATTAGGAAATATCCACAACCATGGCAGATTTAAGGATTTGGATTTTTTTTTCAGGTGTAATTATCAAAAAAGATTTTGTATTAAACATGACTTCATGATCTTAAATTGTCTATAAATAATTAAGAATCACATAATATGATATAAAAATAATTAAGCTTGTTAAATTACTCTGCTCTAGTCCTCCACTTGTGTCTGTGTGGATCCGGTGGTGGGACTGTTGCCTTTCAAGTTCCAACCCACATTAAAATCATCTGTTTGTTTAGGAATGGCATTTCCAATAAGGAGATAAAGTGAAAGATGCTTTGGGAGGTAGAGAGATAAAAATCATTGTCCCTTTTCTCTTCTTAAACAAGGGCGAATTATCACTGGGCCTCTTGCAATAAAGACAAAATGATCACAATTCCAGATGGAAATCTTATCACCTAATCCTACTGGAATGTTGTGTTTTGTTTTTTTTTTTCCCAAATGCAGTGGCTGCTAATTCCTGGGGTACAGCACAGTAATCTGGGGGTTCTGCCTGAATTTATGAATGTACAAGGAAAAAAATGTACAAACCAAACTCATCCCGGCTTAGCCAGAATTTGGAAGTTGTTCCATCACACAGTGTGGGATGTATCTTATTTCCATATTTTCATGGCAGTCTGGTGTATCTCCTTCAGCTTTGGTAGCACCCCAGTTTGGAAATCCTGTGTTACTTTGGTCAATGTACTTGGTGACGGAGGTCCTGCCTCCCCATCTATATGACTTTAAAAGTGACTGTCCCTACGTCTACCGTGGGCTCTGCTCTGTAACCCTGATGCCCCACCGAGTTTGTCACATTTATTCATGGAATGAGATCAAAGTCACTGACTTGGAGGCCAACAGCATCACCCAGTCTCCCCAGAAGAAGTGTTCAGGAGTTGGTTGTCCCCAAGTTTCTGTTGAGGCATGTTCCCCCCACACTACATCCAGGACATGTATTTTAAACAAAACTCCCCATTTTTCCTTCCCTTCAGCTGGAACGCAGCAAAGCTACCCAGGGCTTTGGGCATAATCATGTCTGTTGAGGTTTTGTATCCTTGTTTTTCAGCATTATGGGGGCAGATTGTTGCTTTGCTTCCTAGTGACTGACAAGGCAGAACTTGGAGGAAACCAAGTTCCTGTGGTGGCTGAACAGCTCCAGGGTGAAAGCTTTGACTTCACGTACAAACAGAGAATCAAACGAAGCACGATTAATTACCCACTCCCAAGTGCAGCACTTGAATTCACGAAAACAACTCTCTTCTCCTCTTGAAAGTTTCTCTCATTCCCATCCCCAAGGGAGCAAGTGGTTCTCTGTGTTAGAATTCTATTTGAGAACTATAATGTTGCTGTGCAATGAGTATAATGAAATACCATCCATGCTGGGATATCATGTTGGGAAGTGGAGGCTGGAGATCCACACCACTGTCATCCTTCACAGGGAGCCAGCAGAGGAGGATGTGAATGAAATTGTATCTGCTCACTGATTTACTACTGAAGATTTACTTAATTAGGTGTTTCTATGAACACACACACACACACACACAGATGTTAATGAACTGACTACAAAATTGTACTTTCCATGTCAATATGTCAAAACAAAATTAGACAGTAATAAAAAAAATATATTTGGAAAAAACCAAGTGAGTCCCACCTGCTTTGACCATGGGGCAGAAAAATGAAGCCATTATCAGAGAGCAGCTGCGGAAGGAGCCTGGCCAACTATGTCCTGACAGCATCCAGTGTGTGGCTAGGGAATGTGCCTTGGTGGGTCATAAAATCACAGAAGTATTTGGGCTGGAAGGGACCTTAAAGTGTATGTGTTGACATGCCATGGGCAGGGACACCTTCCACTAGCCCAGGTTGCTCCAAGCCCCATCCAACCTGGCCTTGGACAATTCCAGGTTTGGGGCAGCCACAGCTTCTCTGGGTCCCATTCCTGCACAGAGAGCAGCTGGGTTGGTGTTTTCAGCTGTATGTTTGCTGCTGAAGGCAGGGTAAAAATGTACTCAGAACCTTAACTCTCATTAACTTGATACTTCAGCCCCAAAACCACCAACAAAAGTTGGGAGTGTTAAGTTGGGAGAAACGGCCAAGACAGTAGCTCACTGGTGTTTCAAGGGCACTCCTGGCATCCATGTGTTTGTAGTGTTTTAATATTCTTTGTTAAACTAAATTACACTTTTTCAAACTAGAAGTATGCTACTGCTAAGTAGATCTCCCCTGTTCCAGGCACAGAAACACTGCTTTCACAGGAGAAATTAAGCAGAAATCCTGGTTAAAGCTTACCCGTTTCTTGCTGAAGTTTAAATATCTCACTTGTAACTCTGGCTCCTTTCTGTCCTGGCGAGAGTAAGGGCTGCAGAGGAGGGCTGGCTGTGAGCAGGGGGGGCAGCAGCAGTAGGAGAGGCAGTGTTTCCAGCTCCACTCTGGCCATTAACAAGAGCAATTTGCCCACAAACAGTCTGGAAAGAGTTTTCTCAGGTTACAGTAAAAGTTAATGGAGTTGGAAATTCCTCCTCTTTCGGATTAGCTCAGCCCTCCTTGCGCAACCCTTAAGTACGTGGTGAAGTGCAAGGGAGGTTTGGTAGCAACAGAAGTAACTGAGGAGCATAAAACTAAAATGATCTGTGGTGTGGGGGCCTGATCCAGGATCTCCTCACTGCTCCCATTACTGCAGGTGGGAAAGCACAGGACCTCCCTGTGCTGGTACCTTTGCAAAGTGAGAGGAGAATTAGAACACTTGCAGGCTGATTCTGCTCTAACTGGTTATTTAAGGGGGTGGAGAGAATTGAAATAAACAATCCAAATTTAGCAAGATACGGCATCACCACTGTGACATCAGATTTTGCTGATGAGCATTGCAGAACCTCATGAGCACCGAGGAAGCTGTTGAGAGGACAAACAACAGATGTGCCAACAGAAAACATGCGTCACATATTAAGTAAAATTAACTGTTGGTTTAAGTCAAAGCCCATTAGGTGACACAGGTTAATCAAAGCATCAGAAACCAGATCAGTTATTCTGCACATTAGGAACTTTTTCCATGGATCTGTGATCACGTTACGGATTCTTCAACTCGTTCTTTCAAATGTACCTTTCCACCTCCTCAGATGTAAGAGCTCATATTATAGTGTCAAAGTAACCCATTGTAAAAAATAATTGATTGTCATCCATTTACATCAGAAGGAAATCAAGCCAAAGTTGTGCTTATAGTTCATCCATCTTTACTATATCCAAGGTTTGATAAACAAATAAAATTGGTAGAACTCTGCATGGTCAGCAAAGAGTCTTTCCAGTTAGAGGTCAGCAGGATTTAGCTACACCTTTTACCTTTACCACCAGAGGAAAGCCAACAGGGCAGCTCCTGGAATCACCTCTACTTGTAGAAAAAATACTGGTGCACTCTAGTTAAAAAATGGAAATCTCATGCACTTCATAGGCTTAACCCAAAACCTGCTGGGGCCATCGCTGCTACCTCAAGTGGGGTTGAGCTCCGTCTGTACAACAGGCCACTCTTCTTCTGTTAATCATTAGATTTGTAAAGACAGAGCAGTTGCTTCCAGGCTCCTTTTCTTTGAAGCCAAGTGATCCTCATCAGGGATGAACCCACAGACACAGGTGACCTATCTCAGTCACTGGCTTGGTCGTCCTCAGACGAGCATAGAAGAAACTGGTGAGGGCATATCCTCCTTGCTTTATCCCCACCTCCCCCTTTTTTTTTTTAGTGCCATTACATTACTGAAAAAATACTTATAGTTAATCAGCACTGCTTAATCCTGTTCACTTCCATCTCTGCCTCTTTGTAGCCTGACACCTCTCCTGTCCTGAGGCCATGAAAAGCAGCGGGTATTTAGTGCAGAGGCCTCTGGGGAGCAGCTGTCCCCAATAATTCTGTCCACAGCCCTTTCATTCCCAGATTACATCTTGTACCAACAGTTTGTGTGTGGGAAAAATCAAAGATGTCAGGGGCTCCTCCCAGGACGTGCACTTTGTGTAAGGTGCCCAATCACGGGGGCGCGGGCGCTTGACCTTTGTGCTTGCAGAGAATAATGAATTGGGGGCCAGTTTTCAGGCACTCATCCTCAGCCAGCCCCCTCCAGAGCTCAGCATTAGAGTAATCACTGACATGCCAAAGCAATGAAAGCGATCTGTTGTTAACAGGCTGAACCAGCTTGTCCCCAGCCCCAAGACTTCCTCATTTAGGCATATTACACAATGGTATTTTTCTCTTTAAAGAAGGAAAAAAAAGCTCAACAGGTTAAAAGATGCCTCCCTGCAGCCTTCCTTCCCCGGTCCAGCTGTTCAAGAACAGTTGACAGAAGATCCAGGGGTGAATTTCAGAAACCATGGACGGCAATGGAAGTGGAATGCCTGAATAAATCCTAATGGACTAGAAAGATTTGATAGCAAAAGGAATTTCTTTAATATTAGTCCTTTACCCAAGCTCAGGGGGATGAATCTATTGAGTTACTCACATTCACTACCTTGGGAAGGGATTTCAGTCTTTAGTTGTGGTGATCAGGGTGCTTCTGATGGATTGAAATGGAAACACTCTTACGGTGGTTCAGTTTTGAATTCACAGCAAACAAAATGCTGTGTTTTGGGTGTCAACACAGCTACAAACCAGGCAGAGGGACTGAAACCCCACTGCCTGCTGGGTTTCAGCCCCTCAGCAGCAGCAACACTGAGTCATCACATGCCAGTGATGGGCTCTCACCCACTTCTGTTCTCCAGTACTCACTTGTTACCAGTAGTTGCATATCTACTCACAGTAGTATTTGAGTTGTCTATTTAGCATTTAAATTAAGTGTTCAGTTGAATGAGGACCAAACACCATGCACAGGGCTGGGCTGACCCTGTATGGCACAGCCTGGCTTTTGACTTCTGGTTATTTTTAGCTTCAAACTTGATCCTTTACCCCAAAATATCTTCATAAAATCATGAAAATGAAGTGTTTACAGATGTGTCAGTAAAGCACAGGACAGTGAAGTGCCCAGCTAAGCTCATGGCTGAGCTTGGAGGCCAATCCCACTGCCTGCATGGCATTAGATGGTGCCAAGCTCTCTGGATCCTGAAGAGCAGCAGGTCCTTGGGCAACGCTGTGGAGGGGATGGATGGGCCAAAGCCACTTGCTCTGGTTACAAACCCTGCTGGGATGCTGGTTGTTCCCAAAGATAGTGACCCCCTGCCCTCCAGGTCCCTGTCCCCCCACACCCTGCTCTGTGCATGCCCTCGAGCACAGCCTTTGGTCTGTAGTTGTTCCCAGCCAAGTTACAGCCTTGGGAATACCTGTCTGGCTCGTACAGCGTGACCTGCACTCCCCAGCAAGGCAGAGGGTTTGGTAACTCAGTAGATGCACAGACGTGGTTAAGAGTTCAGGGCAGGCAGCATGAGAGTATCACATGGAACTGCTGTGAGTGCTTTGAAAAATTCAATATCCACCCTCGTACCACGTGCTCTTTTTTCGCTGCAGAAACACCATTGCTGAGGATATCAGTGGCATTACAAGATAAACCTGTCAAAGCTGAGTAGTACTTTAAAGTAGGGTAATACTTTATGAGTGATTTAAGCACTTTTTCCAGTGTCTTCTCTTCCAGCTTGGCCAGGGGAGTGCTGCTTAGTGCCTAGATCACCTAAAAATGAGTCTTGTTATTTTATGAACGGTGTGAGATGATGCTATCACTCCTTTTTCTGCACTTCAACAGCTTCCTGTTGCTGACTTGTTAGCAGGTATTTCAGGATTAAATGACCTGATGTTATCGAGCTGCCAGGCAGAGTTCAGCATGTCTCCCCACTGATGCAGTGTCCCCTCTTCAGTGCCCAGAGAAACAACCCCCATTTTTCACGGCACACACCAGGAAATGTTGTCAGGCTTGCATAAACAGATATTTTGACAAGGAAATTCAAATTTTCCCTGCGTTATTTTGTCTAATGCTTCTCATGTTTTGTCTGTTGTATTGCAGATTGGTTAAAACAGGAGTGCAGCATGCGAAGAACAGGGAATGCAAACTGTCCACTCCACTTTCCTTCCAGGCAATACTTACGGGTTGAAAACATCTACTCCAACTTCAGAAAATATTATCGTGTTTCAATGTAAACCCTTAAAAAATGGAGTTTTACCACCAAATGTGCATATTCCAGCCACACCCTTGACACTGACCCTACAGCCGTGCCCACTGACACTTGCTTGGGACAACCATCTCAGCCTGGTTGTGTCGTAAGGATTTCACAGAACCAGGGAATCGTAGAATGGGGTTGGAATGGACCTTAAAGATCATCCAGTCCCTGAGCCCCTGCCATGGGCAGAGACACCTCCTGGTAGACCAGGTTGCTCAAGGCCTTATCCAATCTGGCCTTGAACACTTCCAGGGCTGAAGCACCCACAACCTCCCTGGGCAACCTGTTCCAGTATCTCACTGCCCTCAATGCAAAACATTTCTTCCTGATATCTAACCTAAATTTCCCCTCTTTTAATTTGTACCTCTTACTCTCTGTCCTGTCACTACAGTTCCTGATGAACAGTCCCTCTCTGGCTTCTTTGTAGCCTCTTCAGATACTGGAAGGTGCTCTGAGGTCTCCACATAACCTTTTCTTCTCCAGGCTGAACAGCCCCCACTTTCTCAGCCTGTCCCATAGGGCAGGTACTCCAGTCTTCTTATCAACTTTGTGACCTCCTCTGGACTTGTTTCAACAGTTCCATGTCCCTCTTACGTTGGGAACAGCAGAACTGTAGGCAGGACTCCACATAGGTCAGGTAATTGCTATAAAAATTACCAATTTCCCCATTCTGAAGGGCTAGGCAACATGCATCCTCCTGCTGTCATGGAAAGACATGCCCATGTGACACCAGGGTCTTCCTGCTCCTCCTCTCCATCACCCACTCACCTTAAGGAAGTCCAGAACTGCCTTGTGTTTGTCCTGCTTACCTTCAGGGACACAAGACCCTGTAAGTGCCCAGCATATAATTTACCTGTAATAATTTTGGTTGTCCTAATGTACCAAGGGCCACTCCAGACCTTGGAGACACCCCCTGGCAGAAGTTCATCGGTTGCTCACCAAGCATGAGGAGAAACACAGAGCAGAAGGGGTCATTGATTTGAAACGTCTACAATTGTGTCCTACCTCATTATGCGGATTTTCAGTATTATTGTCATTTATGTGTGATGTCAGATGTGGTCTCTGGAGGAGTGGCTGAAGCTCTCACTGCAGACAGTACACTGCAGCCCACAGGTCAGCACGATCCCTGGTGTTTCTGCCCCACTCTGCCCGTCCTCCACCCCCTACAGGGGTACAAACCACAAAACGTGTTTCTTAAACAACTTCAGTCACAGTGTTACAGCACCAGTTGGGGCTGTCTCCCTCAAAACTGAAATGGTCTTGCAACATGCCTTGAAAAAGGAGGAAATCTGAGGGAGGAAATCCCGGCTCTCTGCAGCTGAGTGGGAGAGCTCAGATTGTTTCAGCAGAGGTTGGCCGACACACCGGCTCTTCTGGTCTTCCCTTCTGAGCAAAGGGAATAACAGGTATGCTGTGGGGCCCCTCTTCTGGCAGGGAAGGTGTTGGGTTTAGGGTCTCAACAGTGGTGGTATATCCACAAGTAAGTTCAGAGCTGATGTAAGTATCTCCAATATGAGTTATGAAGTTGTTAGTTCTCCACAGGTTTTAATAATCATTTAGCATTTAGTGAGTATGCTAGACTATAAATGTGTTATTAAACCTAAATTAAATGCAGATTTGGAACATAAATGTGCTAGAGAAATTTATGAGGGATCTTAGCAGTGAATAATTTTTTTAGACACTGCTGTGAAAGCTATGGAATATCAGTTTCCGAATTAGTATAAAATACTGTGTGTTACTTGTCCATTATGAGAGAATGTGTCTGTGGAGGTATGTTCTAAAACCCCCACGCAATCCCAAACCCTAATTCACGGGCAGAAATTTCCAGGTCTGTGAAAAACAAATGAACCATTTCCATGTCAGTGCAGTACTGTGCCCCCCGGAATTGCTGTGGGCGGGTCCCACCTTCTTCAGACCCGCCAAGCTCAGGATGTGCAGAAATCACAGTTGTAGGATGCCTTGTGTTGGAAGGGACCTTAAAGCCCATCTTGTTTCACCCTCTGCCATGGGCAGGGACACCTTCCACTAGACCTGGCTGCTGCAAGCCCCATCTAACCTTGAATCTTTCCAGGGAATGCAGTTCACATTCCAAAGACCTGAGGCTTGTTTGGGCTGTCAGTGTTCGTATCAAACATTTAAGGACGTCTGGCATGCTATTGGTTGCAGTACCAGATTTGATTCCAGGCTTCAAGAACGGATGATTAACACTAAATTTGTGGTTCTTTTCTCTTAACACTTTTGGCTGAGCTGCCTTTGACTAAAAAAAAAACCCAACTCTGAGCAAATGTTTCATTTTACTCCCACTTTATGCTGTCCAAATCAATGACAAGCCCCTGTGTCTGCACCATCTCAGCACAATCCTGCCCTACACAACTGCTGGGCACCACATGGTCGATCCTCTCCACAAAAAAATGTGTCCACCCAGAAGGGAAAAGAGCTGAGAAACACCAAAATGAGAAGGAGGAACTGAGCAAAAGTGGGAACACACTCGGCACCGCTGCTGGATGCAGCTGCCAATGAGAAACACTGAGAGCTGAGTCCTGCAGAAGCAATGCTGTGTTCCTTCAGGTCTTGGTTTCCTCCTCTTACCTGAAAGTGATGACCAGAACTCCTACATTCCTTGCTGCAAGGCCTGAACACGTGTTCAGGGAAGCCATTCCCAATAAATACCAAGCACCTCCCACACCACCATTAGAGGACAGTATTGTATGTGTTGACATGCCTCAGTAGAATTTACAGCAACAATACTGAATTAATTTCAACTATGTTTTTTAAAGGAGAAAAGCAAACCTACAACAATTTCAACCAGCTTACAAAGCTGTTGATGGCTGCAAAATCTGGAGTTCCCTCGCACTGCAGCCTTCTGGTCAGACTGGGATAGGTGAGGATCCCATTTTCTGCAGGAGAACTGATCATCTTGCAAAGTTTAACACCTTTAACTCAGCTGTTAGCTGAGAAATGAACATCATCAGTATCATACTCAGGGAACAGAATCTACCTAAAACTCCTCAGTGGCCAGGAGGTTAGGACAAATTCTAGGAAACACAAATAATTGGTCTAATGATTGTGCTTTATTGTAGAGTCACACCAAATTTACTTCATGGTCTGCACTAAAAATTAACACACAGCTATCATGTCTACATGTGTATTTCCTAAAGGACCATCTCTGTTTCTAGTAATTCCAGATGCAATTGCAAACTTTACCTTAATCAGGCATGATGGAAATCTGCTCCCATTCAGACAGGGGAAGAAGTGGAGAAAGGAAGGGGAGGGCAAGGGCAAGGTCCTGCAAGTGCTGGTTGAGCACTTTAGGTTGTTTCTGGAGGAACAAAAGAGACACTTCAGGCTGACTAAGTGCTTTCAGAGGAGTAAATCAGTGTTGATGACTTCCCATTACTTACGAGACTGATGCATCCATGATTTCTATTTCCAGCCCTGCACTTGATTAAAGGACACTCTGCATCCAGAGAGATGTTGTTGAACAGAATGCCTGTGTTATCAAATAATAAACTATCTGTCACAAAACTGGCTCAAGGTTTCAGAATTTTGTAATGTAGGAAGATTAAGAAGATTGCACTTCAAATAAGTACCGTTTTTGACTAATTGTTTGCAGATATGGCATAGAAGCAAGATGGCTTGTTTTGGGAAAGTAATGTGATTTTAGCTTGTGAGATTCTAGCTGAAAAATAAATGCTCAGAGCCCAAACTTGCTTAAGGTTGTGCATTTGCAATTTACTTGAAGGGAAGCTGCACTTAGAGAGCTGGAGAGATGCCCCAGCATGTTGGTCTCCCCTTTAAAACTGGAATAAAAAGTAGTTACCATACCAGATTCAATCACCTGGGCCTAGATGTTGTCATAACCACATGGGCAGCTCTTCAGATCTACTCTACAGACAACAGACTTGATCTGTACCCTGCCCATGAAGACACACAAAGACATTCACTCCACAAAACTCATAGAGGCTCCCACTCCTTTTTCTAACCCTTCCTATATGGCCTTTTCTATATGGGAAGGGCACAAATGGGCACACGAGCTGCCCTGCAGCACATCCAGCAATGCAGGCACAAAGATCTTGGTTCTCCATTCCAGCTGAGTCAGAGGCTCGATATGTGACCTTCTGTCACTTGGTCTTCTTATGTCAAAACCAAAACTGAGTTTAAATCTAGGAACACACTGAGAACCAGATGCTCCGGCTGAGCCAAACCCTTCTGGGTAAATACATTGCAAAGAGCACAAATCATCCCATTTCAAACTTTGGGAATCTGTATATATTTAAATGTATACAAAATTCTGCTGTTTCTCGACAATAGGTTCATGGTCTAGAAGAACAGAAATCCAGCAGGCTGAAATTAATAATGCATTAGAACAAACACCAGTGCATTGTTTCCCATTTAAGGAACTGTCTGGATATAAATAAATCCTTACTCATATTCTATGATTTAAATAACAGAATCATTCTTACTATTAGTAACAATTGCACCTTTCAGAAAAATAAGAGATAAAAACTAATTTTGAGAAGACATCTGGGAGAAGAGTCTTAAACTCTGATGCTTTTGCTGTCAGTGTTCTGAATGTGACTCAGTTCAAACTACCTCTGAGCATCCCCAAAATGTTTGATGTTGTGGTTTAACCCCAGCCAAGCCCCTCACAGCCACCTCTCACTCCCCCACCAGGAGGATCAGGGAGAGAACTGAAGGGCAAAAGCTGGAAAACTTGCGGGTTGAGATAAAGACAGTTTGGGGAAAGCAAAAGCCATGTACACCAACCAGCAAAGCACACCCAGGAATTAATTCCCTGCTTCCCATGGGCAACAGGTGTTCAGCACCTCCAGGAGAGCAGAGCCCCATCATGTGTCATGGTGACTAGGGAAGACAAATTCCACCACTCCAAACACACCTCGCTCCCCTTTCCTCCTTCTTCCTCCCACTTTCTATACTGAGCATGATGTCATATGGTCTGGGGTATCCCCTGGGGCAGCTGGGATCACCTGTGCTGGCTGTGTCTCCTCCCAACCTCCCCAGCACCCCCAGCCCCCTCCCCAGCATGGCACCATGAAAGCAGAAAAGGCCTTGGCTTTGTGTAAGCTCAGCAACAACAAAACCATCTCCATATTATCCACCCTGTGTTCAGCACAAATCCAAAACCCAGCCCTCCACCAGGCGCTGGGAAGACGATTAATTCTACCCCAGCCCAAACCAGCACATTAGGAGAAGAATGAATTGGATGAGTGGAATTCAAACTAAGACCATTTTTACTTTTGGTGCTCTACCTACAGGTACTGTTTCCACAATATGGCCACATCACGTGTTGCCTAAATTTGTATCAGCACTGAGTGTCATTAGGTTTTCTCTTGCAGAATGCAAGGAGTGTGCAGTGCATGGAAACATGGACACAAACATCTACCCAAAACAATAACTAAGCTAAAAAATAATAAACATGAACATGAATCAGTGATCATGGAACCCTCACCAAGAGGGTCTCTTAGAGAACCTGTGGACTGGCTATGGGCAGTATCATGGCAGCAGTGAGAAGGTGTGTTGCTTTGCCTCTGGGGTTCCAGCCTGTAATGAGAGTCACTCACAACTCTTGGAGGTCACTGGACAGCAGGCAGCTGAATTATTGCACATTTACACACCTCCAACAATACCTCCACATAACACCAGAAAGAGCCCAGGCAAATGCTTTAAAAACATACTTTTCGAAATCTGAGACACAGAGAACAATTTCAACTCAGTAACTCGTTGTATGGTTTCAAAAAAATGTATTGTGCTTTACATTCAAATTCTTTTCGCTGTAATTCCACAGCAGAGAAAGCTGGTTGCAAAGTAGATTGTTAGCAACCTGATTTTTTATTTTCTTTATGACAAGTATAAGCCCAGAGTGTTCCACTATAAAATTCACTGCAGCATTTGGAGTGAATAAGGAAAAAACCTAAAATCATAAAGTATTTCCCTTTGCTTATACTATCAGTTTGTCAAAACAAGGGTCTGATGAACAAACCATTTTAAACAAACGGGGGTTATGAGTGCACAGTACAGCAAATTGTGGTTATTTCTCACATAACTTTGTTACATGTCAAGCACTGATTTCCTTTTCATGCAAATGAAAGGCTATAAACCAATGCAATTACCCTCCACACATTAGTTTAAATGCTGAGGTGCTACAAAACTCATTTATCTCTCCTACTTTCTGTTAGGCTGTGAGTCAGCTCTGAGGTTTAAATTTTGTTTAAAAGTTCTTGGCTAATTGATTACTTTAGAGATGCTTTAAACACAGGTAAAATACCGACAAAGACGTTAAAAGTAAGCTTTCTTAATGGATGAATTGCAACTATCCATCATCCTGCTGCTACTTCCCCACCGCCCTCCCATTAAACCTAATAAGTCCTATTAACGCTGTTAACATGTGGCATCTGTTAATGGAAAGTGTACAATGCACAAGGCAGGAGGGGACCTGAGGGCTCAGGGAAGTAAAGTTTGGAACAGAAAAACAAAGTGTGACTATTCCCAAAGTTAATGTAACGACAGGTCAGTGTTCCAGGCCCTTCCCAGAGGCGTTCCCATCCAAAGCCGTGCCAGAGCGAGGCCGCACTCCCGGCACAGTGCACATTATATTTCAAATATAACAGCAGACAAAATGTAGAAGTCGAAGGAAAAAAAAAGAAGAAACATATTTATTTTTGGCTTGAGAAAAGAGTGTGACACATGACAAGCCTGGATCTCTTTCGGAGAGGCTGTGCTCTACATTACTGAGATTAAGTTTGATCGTTCCTGAAGGAACACAGAAATCCCCAAACCTGGATGGCAAGGGCTGTAATAGTCGCCGTTAATGTCTGCTGTTAGCTGATTACTGACATCTTGAAAGCATTGCTGGGGCAGGGCTCCTCACAAGCTTCTGTCATGTGGATGCTCTGGCAGACGGAGAGCATGCACTGCGGGGAGAGGGTGGCTGGGAGCTTCAAGGACCAGCGCACAATCAAAGGCTTTGAACTGTTCCTTGCCTGCGAGACCACTTTCCTTCTTACTAGGGGGACTATCAGAACATATTATAATGACCAAAGCCAGCCCATGTAGTAACAGCTGTGAGTGTAATCCAAAAATTAGCTCATTAATTCACAGGAAAGTATTTTCTACTCATCTTTCATTACCAGAAACGTGTCTGCTTGTTAGCGAAACCTAGAGCTTTAACTGGAATCTTTAAAACATTAGCAATGCACATGTGCTTTTCTGTGCCTTAGTGGGAGATTTATTGAGTTTATTCTCTAATCTCTGTTTACAAGCAGAAATATGATGAATATAAATCATTTGAAATAAGACTTCAAGCTACGATTCCCGTTTGCTATTTTCCGACGTCATCATGTTATTTCAAACCTGCAATTAATTCTTTTCTTTGCTGGCCTGTTTGTTTTTAAAAAAAATTTCACTCCACTTGACCTTTGTAGTTCTTGGAAAAATGTTCAAAGTTAGAAATAACTCTAGATGTTATCTGTTAGTGCTTATTTACCATGCACAGTGTGCTCAACTTGAGCTGAAGCTTAGGAGCCCCAGCTATAAGACATGAGGGGCAAACTCCTACCAGTAGGAATTAGTATCACAGGGATCCTGTGATCATTACTGAGGACAGTCAGGCTGCTCTTCAAGTGGTAGCTCTTATAAAAACCTCAAATATTTAAAAGAGAAACGAAAAAAAATGACACAATGCCAACTCTTGCAGAAAACTGGCTCTACTGTTGCTAAAATGTCATATTTCCCATCATATGACTAAACAATGTGAGCAATGGTATTGTGAATTAAATGCTTAAACACCCTTAAAAGCCCTGATCCAGTAGTGGTTATCTTGCAAAACATTAGTGTATCTAGTTCATGCACTATGCAATGGATATATTTTCATATCACTCTAAGCTATACTTTCTCCTTTATAATGAAGAAATTAATAAATATTAAAAAAAAAGAGTTCCAAGTAATGAAGTGTATTTGCACTTTGAACAGGAACAAAACAGTTCTTTGGGCCTGTTCTGGTGTTGCTCATGGAATGAATAATCAAAAAAGTGTGAAAAATCACCTAGGCATATCCCTTGGATTATGGTCCCTTTCTCTTAGGTTTCCTCATTATCATTTGTCCAGAATCCCACAATCTGCTGAGTTGGAAGGGACCCACAAGGATCATCCAGTCCAACCCTGGCCCTGCACAGGCCCATCCCCAAGAGTCACCCCCTGTGCCCCAGAGGATCAGCCAAACCCTCCTGGAGCTCTGGCAGCCTTGGGGCTGTGCCCACTGCCCTGGGGAGCCTGGGCAGTGCCCAACCAGCCTCTGGGGGAAGAACCTTTTGCTGAGATCCAACCTGAGCCTGCCCTGACACAGCTCCAGCCCTTCCCTGGCTGCTGTCCCTGGTCCCCCCAGAGCAGAGCTCAGTCCCTGCCCCTCCTCTGCCCCTGCCCAGGCAGTTGGAACTGCACTGAGGTCTCCCCTCAGTCTCCTCTGCTCCAGGCTCCCCCAGTCCATTGCCACTGCCTTAAATGCACTTGCTGTCTGTTCCTGGGGGTGCTGTTGGTGCCAGAAGGGATGGGCCTGTGCAGGGCCAGGAGTTGGACTCCATGATCCTCGTGGGTCCCTTCCAACCCAGTATATTCTGTGATCCTGTGATTCTGTGAGTGACCTGGCTCGGACTATTCACTCCCATGTTCTGAAGTCAGTGGGAAATGTGCTGTTTTGGCAATACCTGTCCAGCCTCCCCTCAAAGTCAGCTTGAAGTATCTCATTTTGGTCTGCAGTTCCAAAGTATCAGCCCTTAAACCAACCTTTCAGAATGAAAAGCCTTTGATTGTATAATTAACTTTTAATTGATCAATAAACACAAATCATCCAGGTCATTAGCACAGCTTGCTCAGGACCATAAGCTCATTAGACAGGAGAATTTGTAATTAATGCAATAGCCTGGTGAAAACCCAGATGATCATGCCCATACAGCTGTTTAGGTGGGTAACAGAAGGGGAGGCAGGTTATGTTGCAGCTTCAGAGCCAAAAACGACCAAAAAACCCCAAACACCCATAACCTTCAAAATAGGCAATTCAAAAAAGTAAGTATTTCTGATCCTATAAGCACAGCATTATGCTGGAAAATGGGACATGAATCCCTTTCCAGGGGTCGTGCATTTCTTCAGTGTTTTTTCAGCTCCTACATTCCATCTCCTGGATCCACAATACCTTGACATGCTGCACATCTGTACAGCAGCACTCTGGACCAGAGGGCAAAGTTATTTTATTCAGTTTACGTTTTCCTGAGGAACAGGTGATTGTCTGCCTTGGAGAGGGAAGAGGAAAGCTGGCCCAAAACACAGCCCAGCAGAATCACAGACCCCAGAGCAGGGGCTGCATAGCCCAGGTGAAGAATTGGCACAGCTGGAGGAAAACTGGAGTGAACAAACCCAAATTATATGAACAAATGGGAAGAGAAGAGACTGACCAAAGAAAGGCCAAGACAGCAAAGTACTGAAATGAGGAGAACCCATTTTCTCCACCCTCTATGGCAAAGCACTAAAGTCTAGAGAGGTTTTGCTCCTGCACTGGACCCATGTGAGTTTGGATGGGCTTGAAAAGAATTCACCCTTTTTTTGGTTGCTCTTAACCCACCCACCCCCTGTTTGTCTCCCTCCCCCCAAAAGAAGCCTTTTTCCAAGCACTGCATTTTAGCTGTATTAGTACAAAACTATCACCTAAAGGATTTTACTGCACCTCAGTGATGAGCAGGACAGCAGCAGAAGCTCAGGGTAGTTACACTGCTGGAGCTGCAGCACTGCTATGTGAGCAACACAATTAGTTAAAAAAGTCTAATTTCTGAAATTCAGATGCTTGGGGGAAGAATAAATATTTTAACTCCCCTCCAGAGCTCAGTCCTTCAAGGAGCTGGGCAGCCTAAGCAAGCACTTTAACACAATTTGTCCATGGGCACAGGTACAGAATTGGGCCCTGAAACAGCAGCTATTGCCATTATTGATGATTAATTCCAATTATTGTAATTGAACAGGATGAAAAATTTCACTAAGTGCATTACAGCCACTCAGTCCCTTTCACTAGAAGCACAGGATTTGAATGAATGAAAAAGTTAAACTCCTGGGACAAACAATACAATTCAAAGAAAAACTTTAATGCAGAAAGTCAAAAATATTTATATTTAACAGATTGTAACATTTTGGTTTTCGAAAGACTGAGTCCATGGCAATTACAAAGCTGGAAATGGTGATATTACAGCTATTTTAGTGCAAGAGTCAGTTTAATCTTTTGAGGAAGTTTTGCCTGTTTTCAGTGGGAAACGTGCAGCTTAAAAAGGGCTGTGCAGGTTTTGTGACTGCTATGCAGCTCAGGATCTGTTAGACTTGTGTTTTCAGAAGTGCAGACCATCTATATTGAAGCAGCATTAGGGCAGCAGCAGTTCTTTAGAGCATTAACCAAACTGTTACATCCATGGTATATAGTCCAGATACACAATCTCTGCTTTTTTATGCGAGAAGGAGGGAAAAAGTTCAACTCCTGCGACAAAAATACAATTCAAAGTAAAAATTCAATACAGAAAGCCGACAATATTTACATTTAACAGATTGGAGCAGTTTGCTTTTCAAAAGGCCGAGTCCAAGGCAATTAAAACTTTGGTGGCCTTTCAGTTTTTAAATTGCAAATAAAGGGTAACAAAACGGAGAGAGTGAGGCCTTTCTGCAGCACATGTGGGGCTGTCAGGGTTTGACAGGTGTGTGCCTGGGCACTGCCGGGGCTGCTGCTGCTCTGGGTTCCTCGGGAAACCTGAGAGTGTTTGTAAACAGTCTGTACTTTCTCAAAAGTGCCCTCGAGATTTGTTGCAGGAAGTCAAATTGCTCAAATCTACCTAATTTGGCACGATACGTTGAAAGCATGCTTGAGTGATCATAATTGCACTGGGACTGACTTCATTTAGCAATCTCTGGGCATACCTTTCCAATAACAACTGCAGGCGATATAAATTCAATCTCTTGTTTGTTTCTGAAAGTGATTAGCCTAAAAAATTTGGAATTTAAACACTCATAATTGGAAAGTGTTATTTATATTCAATTTTGATTTATTAAAGAAAAAAGTCCCCCCTTTTCCTCTTTCTTTCTTTCCTTTTTTTCCCCCTCCAGGAATGATCTGAGTTGCTTCGGAAAGTGAAAGGGATAGAAAATAGAAATGAAAAAGATATTTCTTCTTGGTGGTAAATGCTGCTCTTACAATGGGATTTTTTTTCTCCTACAGTATATAATTTTGCAACAAGAGCATAAAAGATTTTCATGTTTGCTTCAAACCTGGGCTATTTGCTTGGAAATATCAATGGCTCACTAGGATTAATATAATTTTCACATCTATGCAGTAATACGTGCAAAAATAAGTCAAATCAACTCTGCTATACAACTAAGAGGATAGAAAGAGACCTCAAAGAGTCCCATTTACATTCTAAGTATGATAATTGGTGTTATTCAATAACAGAAACAAGGCTGAAAAATATTTAATTGATGCATCCATTCAAGTTTTTTAAACCAATTGGTCTAATACATGTTTGCATCCTTTTTATGTTTGCATCCTCTGGAAACTGTTTGAGTAAAGCCCATGATAGGCAAGTATTGTCCCAAAAGTGAATTTTTGGAGAAGATCTGCAAAAAGAAAATAGTGATTCAAAAGTATAAGCAAATACTGACAAAGCCTCTTCAGCAGGATGCCAGCTCAGCCAAGCAAAAACACCCCCAAAAAAGCCCATAACATGTATAAACCCCAAATGTTAGATTTCCAATTAAGGAAAAATGCTGTGAACTCTTTAGAATTTCACTCACAAATTAAGAAATTAAATTCCCAACAGTTATGTTGCAAAGAGAAGTTTCAAAAATGCAGAGAAAAACACAAAATTCATCAGAAAAAACTGTTTCCTGAGAACATCTTGCTTGGCCCTAATCATGAACAGACCCGTGTGTAGCTCCCTTGCTCTAATTAAAAACAAGACATGAGAGATGAAGCAAAGCAGTAAAATCTCCATAAGGGCTGACCCTGTGGCCCCAGCCTTACACTGTCAGGAAGGACAGGGCTTTCCTCACAAAAACCCAGCAGCTGAACAGGTCTCTCTGCCACATTGTTTTCTCCATATATTCTTTATAACCATCCTCCTCTTCCTCTTTTCCTGACCTGAACTGCCATTGAACTCAACAAATTTGGTGCCCACAGATTGTGCTCAGAGTCAGAAATGTGTTATCTCGAGACCAACAGACCCTGTATTTTCCTGAAAGCATGTTCAGGGAGAGCAGCACTCCAGCAGCAGCAGGGAAGCCAAGGGTGTTGTGTTTCACTGCACCCACCTCCAGGAGCCCACCGAGACCCCACTGCCCTGCACAGACACCTGACAGGAGGGGGACCGGGAGGGATCGGGCTCCTCTCCCGGGTAACAAACGATAGGACAAGAGGAAACGGTCTCAGGTTGTGCCAAGGGACATTCAGGTTGGATATTGGGAAAATTTCTTCCCTGAAAGGGCGGTGAGGCATTGGAGCAGGGTCCCCGGGGCAGTGGTGGGGGCACCATCCCTGGAAGTGTTCAAAAGGCTTCGGGTGCGGCATTTGGGGACACAGTTTAGAGGTGAACGTGGCAGTGCTGGATTAATTGTTGGACCTGAAGGTCTTAGAGGTCTTTTCCACCCTTAACAATTCTCTGATGATTCTATGATGTCACCTGGCAGGCCATGGCCTACCTGGGTGCTGCTGTTGTGGGATCCCACAGCCCACACTGGACACCTGGGTGGGAAAGGCAACTGAGGACATAGAGGGAAAGGTACCTGTGCCTACTAAAACCAAAGCTGAATCTTCCAGAGGGTTCTGAATCCCTACAGGGCCCCATGGCAAGGCATGGGGTCCCAATGTCAAAAACCCACATGAAGTGCCTGCTGTGTGATGCCAGCAGGTGTATCCAGGGGGGAACAAGTCACTTAAGTGGTGCTGGAACAGAGAAGGAATTTCTCAGATCCATCAAGCTTTACCTAAAGTTTACTTTGTTTTTAAAGCAACAAATTAACCAAATCATCCCTAAAATAAAGGCAAACCTCAGGGTGAATGACTTTAAAAGGGTCTGTGCACAGACTGTCTCAAACTAGGTGGGACCTTCACCTACTAAGCAAATAATTTAGTGCTACAATTATCCCATTTCCCTGTCAGCAATACTACTGCTTACCCAAAACATCTCCATTTAGTTTTAAAGCAAACACATTATTTACTAGACGGGAGGGAAGAGAACAGAAAGAGCGGCACAACCTGAACATTCATCATTGTTGTTTGTGCTCCTTGAAGGACATTGTTGAATTATTGCTATAAACATTCCACATTTGGCTAAATGTTGTTGATATAAACAAGGATTTTTCCTCATTAAGGTAATTTGGTGCAGTCTGAGAAACTGATTTATCAAGAGAATTAATTAAAGGCAGATATGATTTGTGGCTCTTTGTACTTGTAAATGTTTCAGCATAAACATCCCGTTAAAATTAAGTCACTGCTGGTCTGATCCTACTAACAATAGGTTTCAAATGCACTTCACATATGCAGGCACGATGTCCTTGTTCAAATTTGGAGCTGTGCAGCAGAGTCCCAAGCTCACAGTTGTCATGGAGCACAGGAAGGAGAAGAGCTTGGCAGATGCCTTGTGTGCCATTTGGTACCTTCACATGGAAGGTTTGCTGGTTTGGGGGAGGGCAGAGGGAAATTCTGCTTTCTCATGAGGTTTTAAGGATTTAAAAGGACTTTCTTGGACTGGGGACAGAATGTAACTAGGCAATTAAAACACAAAGTCTCTCCCTCCTTCTCCAGCATGGACTTTATGTAGTCCACAGAGGCAGGACACAAACCAAGCACCAGTGAAACCACCTGTCCCTGAGCCAGGCAACATTTGTCCGTAGTGTCTCGGTTCAGGAGTCATCACTTTATATAGCATTTCCTAGTCTTCTTCATTTTATCAAAAACAGGAGGAAAAGAGACACAGTGGCCAATGATGTCCTGCTGGTTGGACTTCAGGACATGCCCCAGTCACCCATGCCCTTGTAGTTCCCTCCAACACAGTGGAACCCTGGTACAGCCTCGGAGGGACACACAGACCAGGAGCCCTGTGCCCTTCTGGGACAGCATCTGGACACCCAGCAGAAGTGAATGGCACTAAATAATTATGCTTCTGGACCCTGAATCACCATTCTGCAGGTTCCTCAGCCTTTCTTTCACATGAATCCACCAGCGAAAGGTTCACAAGCACTAACCAAAGCTTTTCCTCCCGTTACCACTGGCCCTCGGAGCAGATCCACAAAGCAAAACCAAAGTGCAAATTTGGCCCTGGTTACTCAGCTGCTTTGAAAGGTGCATGAAATGGGCAGTAGCATCAGTTGTGCCAGGCTGCCTGAAAACCGGGTCTTTACTCAGGGAGGTACTGATTAAAACTCTGTTACAATTTGTTTTGTTTTCTGTGCTTGCTGATGGGAATTAGCAAATAAATGTGGTGTGTTCCCCTGCTCCAAATGGACCAGCATTTGCTCCTTCGTTCTTGAAATCAGGGGGCACAGACCTGGACTTAGGATCCCCTGGTTCCTGTGCTCTCACATACTGGTTCAAATTCCAGGGTAATCAATAGTGATCACATCATACTGATTTTCT
Source organism: Lepidothrix coronata (assembly GCF_001604755.1). Taxonomy (NCBI): domain Eukaryota; kingdom Metazoa; phylum Chordata; class Aves; order Passeriformes; family Pipridae; genus Lepidothrix; species Lepidothrix coronata. The sequence goes on from NW_016690366.1 coordinate 1,702,767, forward strand.
TACCTCCCAGCAATACAGAATGTAACTTGATAAAGAAAGTAAAGACTTCTAATCTCCACACAGAAAGAAACTGGGCATGAAAAGGAATCAGGAAGCAGATCAATCTTGCTTAGGTCATGGACATAGCTCATGTCTTAACTAACAGCCTCTCAAGGACTGAAGTACTTGCTGTTCAAAACACAGCTGAAAATGCCTGGATTTATCTTCAGTCAAAGGAAACAGGCATTTGATGATTTAGGACAAGCCACCTTTCTGTTCCCAATCTCGGTGATCAATCGAGTAAAGATGCTGTACAACTTCAAGCCACTGTTAATTAAGTCTGCTAATTACACTTCTCAGCAACTCACAAGCCATGGACATCACAGAGGCAGATAGAGCACATATTTACAGAGAGAGCCCTTGGGAATTCTAGATTAGTCCCAGGACAACTTGAAAGGAAAGATAAGGAAGCTTAAGGGGACTCTTCCTCTCCTGCAGCAGACAAATGGATTAGCAGAGAAGGCTCCAGCTCTGGTCAAAGGGATAATGTGGTGATGAAGTAGGTCTTAAATCATTGTGATGTATTTAAGTGTCACTCTAAAGAAGATCTAGAGATGTAGGGAGAAAACAAAGTATCAGTCAAAATAATCAGGCACGTTTGAGGACACCATGGGCCCGTTGGATACGTAGCTTTTTCAGCACAGATTTTTTTTACGAGTCTTTCATGTGTTGTTCATTTAAGTGATAGAACTTTTGTTTAATCAATTTATTTATCCAATTTTGTTATTTCATTTCTCTTACAGGGGAGTCTCATAGAAAGAGTTTTATTTTCCACAGGTGAAGTGTCAAGGGGGCAGGGAGGGCTCTGTGCTGCTAGACCAAGAAACTACAAAGAGTTGTGGGGACTCTGGTGGCCCTACCAAGGGAAGCAAAGTCCTTCCCTGGTCGCTGCCATCGGACAGAGCCTGACATGTGGACTCCAGCACCAGAATATGGTCCAGTTACAACAGTAACTCTGGAGTCAGTGTTTCGGTGGTACCCAAAGTTCCCAGCGGAGGTATGGCGAGAATTAAACACACTGACACTCCATGTAAGATGCTTTTGGGCTGACCAGGCAGACCCCGAATCACTGAGGGGCAGAAGAAGAGTAGAGAAGCTCCTTTGAAGTCACCACAGGGCAATGCAGAAACAAAAGCCTCATCTGGGATGTGGCAGGGAGCAAAACAGTCCCATGCCAGGGCTGACTCCTGTCTCCAGAACCCCTTTTGATCCAGGGCTGACTCCTGTCTCCAAAATCTCTTTAGAGCCAGGCTCCATCTCTAGTCATTGAAATAAATGCAACAAAGACAATACATCATGCTATTCTATTGGAGGTTTGACTGTCACGTCCTCTGACAAATCACAGAGGTACAGGACTCAGGGGGACACAGGGTATTTTTTATATATATTTTTATATATATTTTTTCAGGAGTGAATACTCCTCAGGATATAAGCATGTAGTTGAGGTACTACTGTATAGAAAATAAACGTAACATTTCACTTGTAACTAACTGGTAATTAACTAGTAATTCATTAATGTCTTTGGCCTTCATGGAAATATTTATTGCAAGGAAATATATGATGCACATACATCATCTGGGAGGGGAGGGGGAGAATGAAGGAATTATCTCCTGGAACTTGAGAAGATACAGGAGTCATGTCATTCTATACTCCTCATGCTGGTTGGCTGTCAACAGCTGCATTAAGTGGGCTGCATCCATTATGGGGATGGAAGATGCCATCAAAATAAATTAGAGGCTTATTGGGCCATAGTTGCATTTAATATTCTCCTGGTAATTCACTTTGTGTCTGACACACTTGTGAAAAGTAGGCTGGGAAAAGAGGGCACTAGTGCACAGGAACACAAAGTATGTAGATTATTTTTCCTTTTCCTAATGGAATCCTGTACGGTTTTACAGCCACTTAAGCACATCCCTTTCCCAACCCCCCCCCCATATATCCCACTACTAAGGAGCAGTTACCATCCTAAATCTCAACTAAAGATTATTTGGAAAGCATAATTAATGGTTATGAGATAACATCTCATCCACAAAGTTAGATTAATGAATGAGCAATAACTGATGTACTTGTGACTGTAAACAAATATGTGTCCACATTAGACTGAAGAACAGACACAAATCCTAAGTCACCTACCACACCAATAAATGGGCACAGGAAAGCTCAAATATGAACCGACTTGGTCCTTCACACCCTGGTTTTGGAGGAAGAAAAGCAGACAAATGAGTCAGATTTTAGTTTGCTCCCACCTTTCCGGTACTGTCTGGAAAAATACCCATATCCCAGAGTTCGTTAGGAAAACACTGTCAAGGGCCCTTCCATGGCACTCACAAGCACAGCAAAACCTTGTTGCTCTTCCCAAGGGAGTTGTGCTGCAGTGATGGCAAGTGCTGCTCTCACAGGCACCTCCAAAGCAGGGGAAGGGTTGCCAGAGGTCCATGTGTCCATCTCTCTCCCCACCATGGTTACACCTTATGCTGCTTCTGCTCCCTCAGCCTCCTCTGGTCGACTGACACCAAGGAAACTGTCCAAAAGTTTACCAGAAAATTCTCTGCTGCCTCATCCTGGGTTGAATCTGGCCTCTAAATGCCCAAATACGTGGAAAGATCACAGGAATGGGATTATTTAGAAGAAATTAATGCATATTTTAATATTTTTAAAGATTGAATAATGAATACTTTAGAATACAGCACAGAAAAATGTAGTTTTACATGGGGTCATTTATTTTATACTGTTACATAGTTTTCTGGGGTCAAAAAAGAGCAGCCCACATCTATTTTATCAGCAAGAAATGAGGGTGGGAGGTAAGAGGGGGAAATGCCAATTGGATGAGGATGTATCCCTGTTTAGTTTGGTTCCAAAATGCTGAGCGTCACCGACTGTATGGGTGTAAAATACACATTGCAGCACCCAGAACAGGCAGGGAGCAGCCTGTGAGCTGTGTGCAGGCTCAGGGGACAGGTACTCACCTTCACAGCTCATTGGCAGAGTGCTCCAGCACTGTGATCCCACAAAGGCAGCACGTTTCCTTCCTGGGAAGGTGCAAAGCCATTCATCATTTTCCTGAGAGCACAAAACACTCACATACTTTCCTTAATACAACAAGTTGCGTGTTGAAAATGAGAATTCCCTGTATGGGAAGTGAGGCAGTTCAACCATCCTGATCTCCTCTTCAGAGGGTTGAAGACAAAACTCTGACAAGGCTGGAGTGGAAGTGTCTCATGTTGTCACAAAAATAAGCCAACAATGCCCTGTTAATTTTTCTTGCTAAATCAGTCCATCTCTCAACATCATTGAGTTGCCTATTCAGTAACTTGTGGCTGAGCTCACTGACACCACCATAGGGAAACAACACCCCAGAGGACGGAATTTTTCTCTGTCAGTCATAGTCCTACAGCCCTTGCTTATCCATTATCCCTGAGTTTGTGTGCACAATGTGGTGACAAGAGCTCAGTGCTCTGCTCATGCCACCTCATCTTTCACAGAGCTCAGGACACCTCTGCAGTACATTTTGGGGGCTGTGGAATGTTGCAGAAAGATGTTGAAGCATCACACCACTGTTTTGCAGCCTCCAGACCTGTAGTTCCCGGGGTTCCTGAAAGCAGCTGCAACTACGAAATTAATTTTGAACTTTGGGTTGTAAAGTGAATGCAACCTACCAGTCCTAACAAGTTACCATGATCCAGAAAAACAATATGATATGAAAAACAATAATTCAACAGAATTGGTAAGATTCCCAGCCGAAGGAAATGGATAAATGTAATGATCCAATTTTTTATCACGCTAATCAGCCCAGTAAACAATCAACAATAGGCAGTATACTTCAGCGCCTCTGGGCTCCTTCCATGCAATTCATCCACCCTTCAAAGCCAAAAAGAGATGAGGTGGATAACTGCAACCAAATCCGTAAATCACAAAGTCATCCTAAATTTGTTCATTTGCATTTGCGAAGCAACACCCTGACTCTCCTTCCTTCTGAATTAGCCCCAGACTCTGTTCTGTCACTGTCCTACTGAGGCCCTGGCACAGGCTGCCCAGAGAGGCTGTGGCTTCTCCATCCCTGGAAGTGTCCAAGGCCAGGTTGGAGGGGGCTTGGAGCAACCTGGGCTAGTGGAAGGTGTCCCTGCCCATGGCAGGGGGATGGAATGAGATGATCTGTAAGGTTCCTTCCAACCCAAACAATTCTGTGATTCTGTGAAATAATTTTGCCTCTGATTCTCTTGATCCAGAAGTAACAACCTTTTTTATCCAGCCATTTGTGTTTGTGCTCAAGCAGTCCGACTGCAAATACAGCATGAGCTGCACTATTTGGGCTTGGAGCCTTTTCCCCTAAATCAAAGACTCAGTAGCGAGAAAAGGGGGGTATGGAGGTTGCAGGTCACCTCTCAATGCAGATGAGTTTATTGCAATCCCAGTGAAAAGCTCCTGTTGTGCAGCAGGCGAATTCCAAGTGTTAATCAAGGAGCCAGTTTTGCCAAGCAACACCCTGGCTCCCAAGATCGTCATAAATACTTGAGCATCCTGCCAAATTGCAGTGTGAACAATAAAGCATTTTCTGTTATCAGGGGACAAAAAGCACTCTCAACTACTGTAACTTGCCCCTTAACTTTAATTCAAGGCACCCCCCAAAATCATTATCCCTGGAAGGCAGGGCTCAGTGGCAGCAGCCAAGCCTGCCCGGGAGAGCCAGAGGCCTGACATTAATAAGGTGCTCTATGCCTGAAAGACCATAAAGGGAAAACCTTAACTAGGTGTTATAACAAGGGGATATGAAGTGCCACAAAGTGTGTAAGTGTCACAAGCTCTCTATGAGGCCTGTCTGTTAAAAATCTGCCTCATCTGAACTCCTCTGGGTAAACTATTTCTCTTCTGCTGATGCTCTTTGTAAAGTATTTTGATATGTATGAAGAGTAAAAATGGTAACTCGGGGGGGGGTGTGTGCTGGCAGCTTTGTGGGGATGGCAGATCACAGCACTGAGGGGGAACAGGGAGTATGGAGCCCGATAACAAAACCCAAACATGTATTGCCATTAAAAGCTGTTTACAGAGTGCTGCAAGTGTTTCAGAGACAATATAAACCCTGCTTCCTGCCACCAGCATTTACAGCCTCATATTAGGTGTGTTCTTAACTTTCTGCACTTGGTAAATCCACGGGATTGTTCCCATGGACTAATGCCTGTAGGGTTGGGGGGCTGTAAATCCAATCCAGCAAGCCCTGAACCCATCACCCCAGCGGAGCTAATCGCTGCACTAAACACTTCATTAGGCAGGTATGGATGGAGATAGCCCTGTGAGATCACAGGACGAATATCTCTGGAAAGATGGTGGCAGCCTTTTTTCGGGTTAGGTTGTTTTTTGTGTTTGTTTTTTTTTTTT